>NC_136767.1:695681-862083 GCF_947034865.1 Barbatula barbatula
TATGTGGTTGTGTATCAATAGATTATGTGTTCAAGTTAATGTGTGTGTTTTAGGCAAAGGAACAGGGTAAAGCCGAGGTGGAGGAACTACTTTCTAAACTAGAGAAGGTACAATATCTTCATCCATCATCACTGCTGCATCTCTTAAACTCTGACCTTCATCTGAATGTATACGCAGAAAATATAGCAATACGGTATCTGTACTGTTTAAAATGACATCCAACATTTGGAGATTACATAAGCAAATCAATCTGTGTGTTGATGTGGTCATCAGTCATCCTGAATGATACTCAACATGCTCTTCATACTGTAGTGTGATTGCTTTCACCCGGACAAACAAGCTCTTCATGAATAACTGTTTCTCTAGTGTCATGAGCGTTTATAATGATACTCTAGTTTGTTTTTATTAAAGCTGTGGAGTTTGAAATGAATACATGTGCAAAACATACAATCCAAATGAATCAAAATGTCAATTAATGGCGGAAATAACTCAACGTTTGTTCTGTGGCTTTTCTTCTGAAGCCTGGAAAGAAGGTTTACTTTTGGATTATTTCACGCTGGTATTGGGCCTAATACATGTTTGCCTTGTTATATTGATGTTGATGTCTGTAGACAAACGCTGAGCAGCAGCTGAAGATTCAAGAGCTTCAGGATAAACTCTCAAAGGTGCCGTATATCCTCTGATCCACAATCACTGCTGAACGCTTCGGCTTTATACACCAGACCAGATGAATGAATGTAATCTGTTCTCAGATCAGATTCTGCTGAGAGATGAGTAGAATCGAATGAGCCACACCTGTTATAGTCGACACGCATGTTTGATCACACCTCAGATCAATTTTATATTAATGAACTTGATATCTATTATATTGTTATATATGATGTTGATTTGCATCCACTCTGCAGATTAACAACATTTGTTTCGCAGAATTGCTTCTTGAGATTCTAATTTGTATTTATATATTTTTGCGGTAAAGCTTTTATAAATATGTTCATTAATACATATTTTTACAAATGCATTATAAAGCAGTTATAACTACATCAAAAGGGGAATTCTAACGAAATACCTGACAAATAGTGAGCCATTTTTAACTTGCATGTTAAAATGCTTAATTAACGTATTTATTGATTATTTATTTGATTTATTATGGTTTTTCAAGCCATGTTGCTTACCTGATCTGATTCCCAATGTCTTACGGTGCCTTCAGATCATGATGCTTAGTTATTATTCCTCCTCATTATTTATTGTAGTAATGCTCATCATCTCTGATGTGAATCATACATTTAGATGTATTGAAAGCCCATGAAAGTGCATTTTAAAGAAAAGAGGATGCCTGTGAAGTATTCATTCACAACTTCAAAACACCAAATTGAAAAAGTGTTAATAGTTATAAATGTTTGTAAACCATGAAAGTGTGTTTTAATATAGTGGTTTCATGTGAACCATTAATGAACTATACATAAATAGAAAAACCACCGGTCTCCAGTCTACTTGCCAGGTATTTCGTTAGAATCCATTTCTATTTTCTCAGTTATAACTGCTTTATAATGCATTTGCAAATGACTTATTAATCATTAATAAACACATTTACGAATGCTTTATAAAGGAAACTTTAATGAAAAGTGTCAAAAACATTTCTGATTGTATAGTCTTTCAAACATTATAAAAAGTGGTTTTACTATGATAAAATGCACACCAGAGTTTGATAAACTGACCGGTAGATGATGTCAATATTTCTCTCTACGCAGTTGCTTTTTCATTTATGGAACAAAGAGTTTTATATATAATAAATCTTGTTTTTTTATTTTGATACTGCAGGCGGTGAAAGCGAGCACAGAAGCCACAGAACTGTTGCAGAACATCCGTCAGGCTAAAGAACGTCTGGAGAAAGAACTGGAGCGTCTGCGCAGTAAATCTGATCCCAGTGACACGCTGCGCAGACGCCTCAGAGAGACTGAGGTAACTGAGGACATATATTCATTACCAAATTATGGAGCCATTCTGCATTCAACTTTCTCATTCATAAGGCGTGAACGTTTCCAGCTTGTTAGTGATTCATCATCTGAATTGGGGTTGTTTGTAAATAGCTGGGATTCAGTATCGTTCTCGATGTATTGTCACGTTTCCGTACAGGAAGGCAGAAAGTCTTTGGAAAGCCAAGTCAAGCGTCTGGAGATGGTGGAGCGTCGAGAAATTAAACTGAAGGATGACATCCAGACCAAATCCCAACAGATCCAACAGATGGCTGAGAAGATACTGGTGAGAGACGGATCAGACTAACAAAGATTAAAGCGCTAACACGCCTCCTTAACCAACTGACCCCAAACAGCACGCTGATTTATCTCTGCGGTCAGCCTTCAGCATCTCTCTGCTTTAACTTTCATACAGATTAACACTTTACAACACAGCACACACTGAGGGATGTCCCATCTGTTAGCACACACACACGTCTTTATACGTCACTGTGGAACACACACACTTAGATGACGAACCCTCGAGCTGCGCACAGCTTCTCAAAGCAAGTTTCTTTCTCACTTCAGCTGTTGAGGGACTTTATGTGCTGGAGCGTCTTTGGAGATCTGACCGCATGTGTGTGTGTGTTTAGGAGCTCGAGGAAAACTTGAGAGAGACTCAGTCTACGGCTCAGAGGATGGAAGCTCATTTGGTCCAGAAAGAGCGACTCTATGAGGATAAGATCAAGGTGAAGTTCTGTTGTGCTGCGTTATATTTCTGTTACGTGACATCCTCGGAATGGATTTGCTTCAAGTTCTCACTATTAACTTCACTAAATATTTACTGGCCACTAGAATCTTGTGCATTTGGAAAAACAAACTGTTGTAAATGTTGTTGGTGACAATACCCATAAATATATATATATAGAAATACCCCATAAATAATATCGCACTATTTGTTATTGAACAAAGGCATATATATATAGATAGATATGACAACATATGATGTTTATTTTCTTTTTTATTTAGCCTAGTTGTGCAAGAACTGTCGAGCTTGTAGAGATGCTGCTTCAGTTTTTGTCAGAGGTCATGTCTGGGTTCTCCACTGGAGTTTTGGGTTCCTCGCCACCGTTTGAAAACAGTTTTGCACTGAATTTAAAGTTTTCTTATTTATGTGCTTGAACCTGTGTGCGTGTCCGGATTCTGTGTGTTTAAACTTTTTTTGTTTTTAACTTGTATAACTTTAATGTTTAGCCTGTAGTCAATATATTTCATGTACAGCTGCTTTGTAACAATGAAAACTGTAAAAAGTGCTTTATAAATAAAGTTGACTTGACTAGACATGATCAATATCATGTCAACATGCGCTATTGAAAATTACGTTTTTTAAAGTTTCTCAGGAAATGTTGTAGTCGTGGAAATAAGAAGTGATGGGAAGTGGTGTTTTTAAATATGTATTTATGGGGTGTATCTTTTATTTAGTTGTTGTCTTGTTAAAGTTGACTGTGTGTGTGTGTGTGTGTGTGTGAAGGTTTTGGAGGCTCAGATGAAAACTGATATGGCCGATAAAGAGAGTCTGGAGCAGAAACGCGCTCAGCACGAGGAAGAAGCTCGTGAGAAATGCAAACTCATCAGCGAGCAGAAAGCTGTAAGTGTCTCATCTCATCATCAAATGTCAAGCAGGTATTTCAACATGTAACAAAACGAGCGCTTGTTTCTCTCTGAAGACGATCAACGCCATGGATAATAAAATGAAGAGTCTGGAGCAGAGGATCTCCGAGCTCTCCGAGGCCAATAAACTTGCGGCCAACAGCAGCATTTACACACAGAAGAACATGTAAGAGCTTCAGTGTGTTCTTAACCCGTATGTCTTTCTTCTTCTGCAGAACACAAAAAGAAGATATTTTGAAGATGCCAAACAACATTGACTTCAATTGTATGAACACAAAACTCAAAATATCTTCTTTTGTGTTCTGCCCGAGAGCGAGTCACATACGGGTTTGTCGTATGAGTCCTGTGTGATCTTTCAACGGTCAGTCTGACTTCAGTGTCTCTCTCAGGAAAGCGCAAGAGGAGATGATCTCCGAGTTACGACAGCAGAAGTTTTATCTGGAGTCACAGGCAGGAAAACTGGAGTCTCAGAACGCCAAACTAGAGGAACATCTGGAGAAGATGAGCCAGCAGGAACAGAGCAGAAAGACTCGCATATTAGAGCTGGAGACCCGACTCAGGGAGGTGAGATCTTCTTCAGCCTTTAAATAATAATAAAAAAGAAGAGTCTTTTCCACAATGCATTTAATTGTGAGATATTAATCTTTCTTACCAAATAAAAAGATATTGCTATGCAGAATTAGGTTACTAATGTAAAACAACTATTTGTTTTTGAGATGACCAGGACCAGCTGTCCATTCTTAACATGAGCTGGTTTAATGGATTTATTGGATTCAGACACTTGTGGACTAGTGAAGCTGGGAGATGAGGTATCATGTTTTCGTTGTGTGTGTTTGTGTGTTTCAGATGGGTCTGGAGCACGAGGAACAGAAGCTGGAGATCAAGAGACAGGTGAGTGAACTGACGCTATCGCTGCAGGAGAGAGAGTCTCAGATCAGCAGTCTGCAGGCGGCGCGTCACGCCCTCGAGAGTCAACTGCAGCAGGCCAAGACTGAGCTGGAGGAGACCACCGCAGAGGCCGAGGAGGAGATCACCGCTCTCAGAGTGAGACGACACACACAACACATCATCCACTTTAATAATGGATTCCGATTGGGTGCGCATTTAACCCAACAGTTGGGATTTGTCCCTTTTTAGCCTAACTGGGTTATTAATAAAATAATAACACTGCATTTCTTCAAAGTGTACTATAGGGTAATGGTAATAATTTCCAGCATAAATCACTTTATAAATGAATTAAAATGCAGAGATTAAACACGTACTGATTGTTTTTCTTTCACGTTTGTTTAGGCCCACAGAGATGACATTCAACGCAAGTTTGATGCCTTGAGAGACAGCTGTTCGGTAAGACTCAAATCCTGCACAAATATTACCCACAAACCCCTGCACTACCAGTGTTTTAACCAAAAGGGGTGCAGCACAGTGTTACATGATTTTGACCTCAGTGACTGTGAGCTTCAGGGATTTGGGCACAAAAGAAGAAAATATTGATCTGAAAAGTAAAAGATCTGAACTTCTCTTGCTCTGTTGGACTTGAGCCCGAGTCACACAAAGAATCGATACAGATCAGGGCACATCCTTAACGTCTTTTTCATCCCAAACCACAGACCCTGGATCAGTCTGACCCTGAGTTTTCTCGATGCTGTTCTCAATATAGAGCATCCGTTAGAAATGCATAAATGTGTTTTGCTGTCGGTCAACAACATGCTGTACAGTACATGCATTGATGCTGGCTTTGTGATTGTTGCCATAGTAACAAATATGAAGTGCCCAACATGCAGTAGTCGGGTACAGAATTCTCGAGGCAATCAGGTAAAGCCTTGTACACCACATGACTAACTGCAGTAGAGCTGTAGGGAAATAACGTCATGTGAAAGCTGATTGGTCAACAGACTCTAAGCTCTTTAATAAACAACTACATTCCATCTGCATCTATAATCTTTATTCACAACGATTTTCAAAAATATCTCAAGCCCATGATGGATAATCAGCCTATCATTACAATATTTATAAGGGTGTGGATGAAGGTTGTTCGTGAGGATGATGTAAGTTTAATAAATGGCAGGTGATCACAGACCTGGAGGAGCAGTTGACCCAGCTGACCCAAGAGAACGCAGAGCTGAACCGACAGAACTTCTACCTGTCCAAACAACTGGACGAGATGACGGTGGAGAACGAGGAGCGACTGCAGCTCGATCAGGACGTGGACCGTCTGCGCCGCGAGGTTGCCGACAGAGAGATGCATCTCAACAACCAGAAACAGGTACAAGAGCAGACATCGAATATTCACTCTTTAATGTTATTGAAAGGGCAAAAAATATGTGTCTTTAGCTAAATCATGGATGAACGCAAGAGTCATAATCACCAAACTTAAGGTCAGATGCGAGAATAGCGTTGTCTGCTTCTAAACGCAGTTTAATTTGTGTTCAGCCAAAGAACGAGTCACATACTCGCAGCGTTCTGTTATATGTTATATTTAAATTTGCACCGAACAATTATTTATGGTGATCTCATTGGGCTTTAGCCTACCTTGCGTTCTTGTGCCACATTCCTCTTCATTGTTCTGCAATTACCAATAAAAAATACAAATTAAAAGTAAGCTTTTTCATTTGCATAAAGGCTATTGAATAATAACCATAAAGGGAGATTATTTGCCACCTAAAAATATCTGTCACCGTGATCAAGCCTATTTTCACGACTTAAAAAATTCACATAGCTTTACATCAATGTATATCACGCAGGTGTCTTTACGGGATGTGTGTGAACACACGCAACGATTCTATAAAATCACTGGCAGTGTGAATGATCCCGGGACACCTGTATCTTTCCATGATGTGTGTATGAAAAGGGCTTTTGTGTGGACCTGTTTCAGAACATCGAGACCCTGAAGACCACATGCAGTATGCTGGAGGAGCAGGTGGTGGAACTGGAGTCTTTAAATGACGAACTCCTGGAGAAAGAGAGACAATGGGAGAACTGGAGATCTGCTCTGGAGGATGAGAAGAATCAGGCCGAGCGCAGAACTCGAGACCTGCAGAGACTGCTGGACAATGAGAAGCAGAACCGGTGAGAGATGCACACGTTCACAAATATCATTTCACTTGTTAAGGGGTTTTATAGCAACCTGATCATCCGAAATACGGAATTATACATATCTGTTCGTATCGCAAAACTCTCTGAAGCTTCTCAAACTCGACCCAGGTGAGATTAAAGTCGTGTTCATTGTTCTGCAGGTTACGGGCGGACCAGCGCAGCACCGAGTCTCGGCAGGCCATCGAACTGGCCGTGAGGGAACACAAAGCTGAAATTGTGGCTTTACAACAGGCTCTTAAAGAGCAGAGACTTAAAGCAGAGAGTTTGTCTGATACTGTGAGTCACACACACACGCTCACGACGGTTTGTCCTGCTGGTTTGACCCGGTTCTCCTCTTGTGAACCATTGAGACGACCAATCACACGCTCGTCTTGATCTCTTGTTTTTGTTGATTTCAGCTAAATGATCTGGAGAAGAAGCATGCTATGCTGGAGATGAACGCACGGAGCCTTCAGCAAAAACTTGAGACGGAGAGAGAACTGAAACAAAGACTCATGGAGGAGGTATGATGACACGTTGTGTCTGTATGACTCAATAAATAAAAAAACAGCTTTAAGGAAACGGACAGACGTGTTTATTTTATTGTTTATGGCCATCTCAGCAAGGGAAACTTCAGCAGCAGATGGATCTACAGAAGACGCACATCTTCAGACTGACACAGGGTCTTCAGGACGCGCTGGATCAGACCGACCTGCTGAAAACTGAGAGAACCGACCTGGAGTACCAGCTGGAGAACATACAGGTAAACACACACACACGTTCAGCTGAGCTCAGTTCATGTGTTGAGTGTGTGAATGAAGGTGTATAATTATCCCAGACTGGCCTTTCATTTACACACACACACAGAGAGAGAGAGAGAGAGAGAGAGAGAGAGAGAGAGAGAAGGTGAACCTAAAATGTTAGATTGCATTTATTCCCATAGATTTTTGGAAGATCGCAAAAAATAAGCTCTGTTATTAACACAGTTTTTGATGTTTACACGTTTTGTCTATCAAGATCATCTTCACAAATGAACACCACATCTGTTACTTTTAAAGCCGAAACACAATCAGCAGAAGTAAAAGCTAACATGACGCTATAAACAGATTATACATAAGGTCGCTCGATATCAACGTCACCTCTTAGGCGCTTCTGGGGTTTGCATGCAAAAACTTCCCTATTGAATTTTCTTTGTTTATTTTTAGATAATAGTAAGAAATTTTGTTCTCAAATCATTTAAGATATAAATCTAAAATATGCACGGATCAATTGTTGTAAAATGTTCATTACAAAAAATATTTTCTAATCTTTTAAGAATAATTGGATGCCATTTTCCAAAATAAAGCTTGAACTCATCAATTGTTCAGAAAACACCACTGATGTTTATGTAAACAGGGTCACTTTTCATTTCATTTTGTGTGTGTGTGTGTTGGGCTCATACCCATCATCTCTCATGAAGTCATAAAGCAAATGGTAATGCAATACTTGACTATTTGAGCTGCAGACGGTCTATAATGACATTTGAACACTGAAACTTTTTTTTGTCACATCTTGTCGCTGTCTTGTCTCTCTTCAGGCCGTGTACTCTCATGAGAAAGTGAAAATGGAAGGAACAATCTCTCAGCAAACCAAACTCATTGACTTTCTGCAGGCCAAGATGGACCAGCCCGCTAAGAAAAAGAAGGTGAGAGAGAGAAAGAGAGGCATAAGCATTTTTTGATATTACAGTTCCAGTGCAGTTTGTCCTCTGGGTGTCTCAGCGTGAAGCTCATTCATCACGTCTCATTACAGTCTGCTGTATACTTAAAGATATAAATGAATGTTTGTGTCGAGTCTTTATCACTGAACTGCAGACGCTCAGGAATAAACAAATGTAGTTTTTTGTACATATTTTTAACGGAAAGTAAAAGCGATTTCTTTATATTTTCGATTCGATCTGTTGTAACGATAAAGGCAAATCAAATCTTTTATCTCTAAAGTTATTTTTAAGATAGATTAACTCTGAATCTTGATTTCTTGTCTATTAAGACACATTAAGCTTCATATCCATGTGTTGGTGGCCAGCAGAAGTGTAAATGGTTTTCTTAATCACACAATAAACCTCTGTAGGATGATAAAGGTTCCGTAGTCACCGTCTGTATTAATGTCATCGTGACACAGGGAATATTCGGCCGTCGGCGTGAGGAGGTGGGAGTCACGGCTAACGGAGCCACAGCCGCGGCGTCTCAGCCCGCCGTCCCCTTACAGTACACTGACATGAAATCAGCGCTGGAGAAAGAAAGAGCTCGATGCTCCGAGCTGGAGGAAGCCCTGCAGAAGATGAGAATCGAGCTGCGGAGTCTTCGAGAAGAAGGTGAGAAGTCATTCAATGTTCCCACGTCCAATATAGAAACATCTGTCTTGGAAATCCGATGGTAATCTCAGTCTCTCTCTCTCTGTCAGCGGCTCATTTTAAAGCTCAGGAGCATGTGCCTCCGTCCATGCCAGCGGCCCGTCAGCAGATCCTCATGTCAGCCATCGTGAAATCTCCAGAGCGGCAGCCCAATCCCAGCAGCCTGCTGAATCCCTCCAGCTCGGCCCGACGCAAAGAGACCTCCACACCTGAGGGTCAGTCGCTTTTCTTTCGTCCGAGAACGATTTCTAATATCTCTGAATATATTCCGTGTGAGTGTCTCTCTGGCTCTGTGTTTGTCGTCCTTTAATCTTTCTCTCACTGCTCCGTCTAACCTGAGAGCTTTTTCTCTTTCGTATTCTTTCCAGAGAAGAGGAGAGTCACGTTTGAAAGTAAGTTTCTCTCTGTCATCGCATCAATGTCTCCCTCCTCGTTCTGATCTGAGATCGGTTGAAATGCTCTCAGGATTATCAACTGATGGGTTTATATCTGGTCTTGTGATGTTTGCGTTGTCCTCTTATACATATAAAGCAAGGTTTTGTAACCGTGAATATCTCAACGGACCTCTGCGGGGGGGAAACGTTTAAACAAAGTATTAAACGTGAACTCGGATATAAAAAATGCATGTGAGACGATGTGCGGATTAATGTAATGATATCTGACACAACAACATTAAACCCATCAGCTCAAGACTTCATGTCTCTCTCTCTCTATCTACAGCATGTGGTTTCACCGCACTGGCTTTCATATGAGGGTTGACAAACTCGATTTTCTTGCTTTCATTTCTTTCAGGTTTTGTGCTTCATATGTTTTTGTTGGGTCAGACGGCGCACAGAACGCTGCATGTCTTTCTTTCAGTAGCGTTTCTCTTGGCTTGTTTGTTTGCTGAGATAAAGATGGACATGCGAACGTGTTTATGCTGGATGTGAATGACATTTGGATTTCTGAGGCCTGGAAATGCTTTTGCTCCATGCTCTTATTTACACCAGCACTTGTAAACAGGGATGCACCAATATGTCAATTTTGGCCGATATACAGTATCTAGATATTAATATAACATTTCCTAAGACTGAAACAAAAGGCAAAACAAAGGTTTTATACCGTTAGTTCTCATTTACCAACACTTCTTTACACCAGTTTAAGATTCTTTAACCTTCAAACTTTTCTGGTATATGGTATGATAGATGTTCTTCCAGAGCAACCCAGAAAAATGTTCTTAATAACCACGAGTCTCAAGACTGAAAGCATTTAGACAGCAGTCTGATTTAAACAATATGCTTTTGTTCCTATAATTTACACACGATAAATACTGAATCTACATCAACAATGCTTTGCTAATATACAGTATTTGAACTGTGAACAGCGTGCAGCTGAAGAAGTTTAACCAGAGGAAATGATTTATCAGCAATAACATATCGGCCGATAACATTAGAAATGATCATTTATCATCCGATACCGATATGGCCGATAATGTATTGTGCATCCCTACTTGTAAAGCATTATTGTGAGGAAACACAGTGATAAGATGTGTCTGTCTGTGAGTAGAGTATGGGCGGCGTGTGAAGGAGCGGATGCATCACAATATTCCTCATCGCTTCACGGTGGGATTGAATATGAGAGCGGCGAAGTGTGCCGTCTGTCTGGATACTGTTCACTTCGGCCGACAAGCTGCCACATGCCTGGGTACACAAGACACACGCTTAAAGTTGAATGACCTTAAAATGCTCTTAGTACATATAAGATGAAAACATTGTGGTATTGTCTCCCTCTCTCGTCTCATCTTTCAGAATGTCATACTCTGTGTCACCCCAAGTGCTCTCCATGTCTCCCTGCGACCTGCGGTCTTCCGGCCGAGTACGCCATGCACTTCTCTGAGGCTCTGTGTCGAGATAAGAGCAGCTCGCCCGCTCTTCAGGTGAAAGAAGCGTCGGGTCACGTGCGTCTGGAGGGCTGGATGAAGCAGCCCAGGTGCGTCCACGCACAGCACGTACAGGACACGCGTGTGTTTGTTTAAAGCCGTTTAAATGGAGGTTTGATGTGTGGTGTGTTCGCAGGAATGGGAAACGAGGGCAGCAGGGCTGGGAGAGGAAATATGTGGTGCTGGACGGAACGAGAGTATCGATCTATGAGTGTGAACCCACAGAAGGTGTGTGTGTGTGTGTGTGTGTGTGAGTCACGCTGTGTTTCGTGTGATGTGTTTCATGAATGGTTGTGTGTTTTTCAGACTCCGTGAAGCCGCAGGAGGAGTGCGAGTTGTGTTTGCCGGATGGTGAGGTGACGGTACACGGAGCCGTTGGTGCTTCTGAGCTCATCAACACGGCTAAATCAGGTCAGACACGTATGTTCATGTGTGCTTGTCATTGTCAAGGCTTTAGCTATAAAAATAACAGTCGAATGAAAACACCACAGACCATAGTTTATACAGGTACTAATGTTCATCTAGCAAAGTTTTCTACATTTAACATGTCGATGAGACGATTCAAACATTGAAAGTTTTACCAGAGCTTTGAATGCGGGTTTTAAAGGGGATGTTTCCTCCCCCACATGACGTTAAACATGTTTAGAGCACAAATGAAGATATTAAGGAGACATCCGAGAGATTTTCAGGCCTCCTCATAGACATCATGGTGTCAGTTGTTTCAAGGTCCAGAAAAGTCATAAAGACTTGGTTACATTGGTCCATCTGCTCATAGTGGCGCAGTTACATTTATTTGAAGTGACAAGAATGCTTTATATGTGAAAAACAAACCAAAATCCAGACTTAAGTTGGTCTTGTCAGTGTATGGTGCGCGTTCACGAGAACACATCGTCGTCGTCGTCTTCTTGGACGAGAGCACTTTTCCACGTTGTGAGTCAGCGTTCGTGTTGTGAACAAACCTAATTCGCATGCGTCAAAGTGCTCTCGTCCAAGAAGACGACGAAGAATAAGTGCTCTCTTAAACGTGTCATTTGTGCTCCAAAGACGGCGGAAGTTCTCTAAACATATCACACAAAGTTAAGTTTTTGGTGAACTTCCCCTCTTGAGTGATATTTTGTGTGTATTTAAGGCAGATCGATCATATCAGCCATAATCAATTTAGTATTGTAAACACATCATGCATAAAACTAATGGATTTGTCTGATATTCACAGTTGAATAACAATTGTTTTTTACAGTTTTATCACGTTATTTTCTATTTATATAAACCGATTTCATGAACGTCCCGGTGCGTCCTCACCACCAATAGAGTGATTGTAAACGTGTGTGATGTGCAGATATCCCGTACGTGCTGAAGCTGGAGTCTCACCCTCACACCACGTGTTGGCCCGGTCAGTCTCTGTACTTCATGGCTCCCAGTTTTCCGGATAAGCAGCGCTGGGTGGCTGTTCTGGAGTCAGTGGTGGCTGGCAGCAGAGGGTCTCGTGAGAAAACCGAAGCAGATGCTGTGAGTGAATGTTTGTTTTGCAGTTATCTGTCATTGGGGTGTGTGTGCGTGCGCGCGCAATACTCTGACAATACAAGTGTGTGTTGTGTTCTGAACACTGTAGGCAGGTGCTAAAAGACAGAAGAATCTCTCACCGATGGTTCAGGTAATGATGTCACAGGTGTGCTGATGTTTCATTGTGTCTGCTGCTTGGATTCGAGCATCACACACACAGATAAGCCATACAAGTGTGTGTGTGCGCATGCAGGTTCCTCTTCTGTCTGGTGTGCCTGTTGCTTGCATCATCATCAGGTCATGAGGTCATCAGGTTATGAGGTCATGCCTTCATACAGTGAATGTGAACATCAGTCAGTGTTTCCTGTAGTGATGTTTAGTGCTGACCATGCGTCACTCCTGCTAAAGGAAGTGAGGCTCACAGTTATTATGAATGTTCAGTTAGATCGCCATATGAATCGTGACTGCCGTGTAAAATTGTCAGCAAGACTCTGATCAGTCTTCGGTCAGTTTCTCACATCACATTCTGATTCAGATCAGCGTGTAAGATGTTTGACGGCAGGAAACACTGACTGAAACGTAAAGCAAACTCTGCCGCCCATGTCATGTGAATGCAGTCGCTCTCGCTCGCCTCTGCTGTTAAATGTGTTTATCTGTGTTTAGCCCATCATCTCTCTCTCTCTCTCTGTGTGTGTACAGAAGCTGTTGGGTAACTCTCTGCTGAAGTTAGAAGGAGACGACCGGCTGGATATCAACTGTACTTTACCCCTGACTGACCAGGTGCACACCTGTACTACACGCACGCACGGGACGCTTCCTATGTTCAAATCGGCTCAATGAAATGAAATGTGACAGGATTGATTAAACGAGTTGGAAAATATTCTTTTAGTATTTACACATGATTAAAAAGTGGCCAGAAGGTTTTTTAATATCACGAGTAGGACCGGATTCATCATCTATCCCACATAAACAACTGCTGCAGATGTGTTCTGTATTGTGATTGTGTGTGTGTGTGTTTCAGATTGTGTTGGTGGGCTCAGAGGAGGGTCTCTATGCTCTGAATGTCATTAAGAATTCTCTGACACACATCCCGGGTCTGGACTCAGTATTTCAGATCCAGATTCTTAAAGATCTGGACAAACTGCTCATGATCACCGGTCAGTTCTGTATGCTCTCTCTCTCTGTCTCTCTCTCTCTCTGTCTCTCTCTCTCTGTCTCTCTCTGTCTGTCTCTCACTGATGATGTCATCTGTGTTTGTGTGTGTGTTCAGGTGAGGAGCGTGCTCTGTGTCTGGTGGATATTAAACGGGTGAAACAGTCTCTGGCTCAGTCTCATCTGCCCTCTCAGCTGGATCTCAGTCCGTATATCTTTGAGGCGGTGAAGGGCTGCCATCTGTTTGCTTCTGGAAAGGTATTTCCACCTGAATCACATTTCCCATCATCCCCCTCACCCTGACTGAGACCTGACAACGCTACTCCTTTTACAGTACATCATATTGAAATCCATTCATTATACATTATAGGTCCTGGATTTACTACGTTAGTACGTTTTGGTCTTAGTGATTTGAGTCTTTTTTTTCCAGTAAGTGTGTGTTTGTGTTTTAGATTGAAAACGGGATGTGCATTTGTGCTGCGATGCCCAATAAAATCACCATACTGCGCTACAATGACACGCTCAACAAGTTCTGCATCAGAAAGGTGACGTATGCACAAGCTTGGTATGGGCAAAAGAGATGTTTTGTGCCTGTCAATCATGTTGTGTGATGTGCAGGAGATCGAGACGTCTGAACCCTGCAGCTGTATTCACTTCACCGGATACAGCATCATCATCGGCACCAATAAATTCTACGAGATGGAGATGAAGCAGTATGTGCTTGAAGGTGGGCACAAATAAACTCTGTACACAAATAATAAACGTCACGCGCACACATCAGCCAGTTCGTGACGATTCATCTCGTGCTTGTTTTCAGAGTTCCTGGATAAGAACGACGTGACTTTGGCCTCGGCCGTGTTCGCTGCCTCCTCTCATAGTTTCCCCATCTCCATCATCCAGGTGTCCAGCTCTCCGCAGAAAGTGGAGTATCTGCTCTGCTTCCACGGTGCGTGTGCCGTCTTGTGATGTATCTGAAGGTGAAGCGTACGATTGCTGACAAATGTGTGTTATTGTTCATACAGAGTTTGGAGTGTTTGTGGACGCGTACGGCCGCAGGAGTCGCACCGATGACATCAAATGGAGCCGTCTGCCTTTGTCCTTCGGTAAAACAAAACGATGTTCATGTTAGATGTTCAAACAATAAGTGATTTACGCATCAAATATCTGTTATTTGCTTTTAGTGTTCCTGTTTTCATTTGTATTTGTCTTTTTTATTCAATTTTGTCCCTCAGCTGTTTCAGTTTATTACTAGAGCAGCGTTTTTTATTTCTGCGTTATATAAACTAAACAGATTTCATGTTGACTCTTCTCGACAGCGTACAGAGAGCCGTATCTGTTTGTAACCTACTTCAACTCTCTGGATGTTATTGAGGTTCAGAGTCACTCAGCACTCGGGTAAAACATCTCTCTGGTTTTTTATTTCATTCTTCTTTTTGTTGTGATGGGACGCACACGCTGTATAAATGAACCGAGGGTTTTTGTGTGTGTGTTCAGTCCACATGCGTACGCACACTTGGACATTCCTAACCCACGTTACCTGGGTCCGGCCATCTCATCCGGCGCTGTGTACCTGGCCTCATCCTACCAGAACAAACTGCGTGTCATCTGCTGTAAAGGAAACCTGGCCCAGGACGGCTCGAGTGCAGAATCGCAGAGAAACGGCTCCACGCGCAGGTCAGTCCACACACCGACCACTTGATCCAGTTTTCTTCTCCAGTGAGGATGCCTTGTGTTGTTTGGGCTTGTGTTGTTTAGAGAGTTTTCACTAGATGACAGATGCAGTCAGGGTTTTGTCGGTATCGTTTTCATTGTTAGTTAATGTACAAACAATCTTTTTGTTTTCCAGTGTCCTTATGGGCTCATGTTAAAGTAAAACTAGTTCAGCTTCATGGGTCAATGAAAAGCACCTGGGCGTGTGTATTGAAATGTCATGTTATCAGCTGTACCATTTGTTTGTTAAACATATAAACATTTGATGTTACAAACAAAACCCGGAGAGAGAAATTTGGAGAGGAAATATGTTGTTCATTTAAAAAAGAAAGTTTCGTAATCATGTCCCCGTGTGACTGAAAGACTGTCTGTCATTGGTCCAGAGTTTATCTCTCATTTTCTCTCTTCTTCACAGGAAGAAAGGCGCTTTTTTTATATGTGCAAAGGAGTGACATCACAGAGATTTTAACCATGTGTGAATGGGCATCATTAATAAAGATGTGTGTTTTAAAGAAAACCCTTGAAACCCTTGTTTATATCATCTTTCACATCACATACTGTACATGTCAAAGCACATTTTAGCTGAAGATGCTTGAGAAACTCATTTAATCGTGTTCTGTGAGTCCCACTGCCATGTGTTGATGTCCAGTAGGATGAAAGCAAACCTATGCTGCTCATATAGCTACTCTTACAGTCTGTTATTGTGTACATTTGTTGGCGTGTGATTGATGTGATGGTGTGTTTCCAGCTGTTCTGGGTGAGTTATGTTCCGATTTTAACTGAACATCAGTGTAAAGCACGCTCATTGGTCTATAGTGCAGATGGGACATGTGTAAACCGTTTGCTTTCACTGGTGAAATTCTATAGGAAAATCACGTCTCTATGGGTGAACACTTACAAGAATTTACCACGGTAACCTAAAGTTTCTACCTAAATACCATAGTAATTATTACTACATGCTTAATCAATCAAATCTTATTTATTGCTACATCAGTGCCAGATGATAAAGTTATAAACAATACAAATTTCTGAATTTTAGCAATTGCATTATTAACTGTGACAAACCGGTGAAATCAATTAATTAAACTGTTTAAATTGATTAAATGTAAATAATAAAGTTGCTCATTTTAAGTAAAAATAACTCAAATATTTCTATATATATGTATAAATGTATATCAAAAATATAATTAGTTAATTAAATACATATTTTTTCATTAAAGTCCCAGTGAAATTAGAAATCACAATGCTTATTTTTTCATGAAAGATTCCAGCGTTTATTGTAAATAGTTTATCAGTGTGGGTCCTTCTCTTTTTAAAATGCATCTTCTGTCAAAATACGGAAGTTAAAACGATCTTAACTTCTGGTTCACAGGGACTTTAAGTTGAAGTTAACATAGCTGTTTATCTCTGTGATATTTACTAGGCCCACAGAATTATTTTTTTCAAGTGCAGGCACTATTTTATTGCAGCAGGTTAACTATTCAGGCCTAGTGAAATAAAATGAAGTGTTGCAATTTAAACTTTGTCACAGCAATACTGTTTTAAATTTCTTGTTTTGATGACAGTGGTGGGTAATCCTATCAAGCTCACACAGTTTTACCGTAGTAATGGAATTCGGGTAGAATCTATGGTTACCGTGGTGAGTCTCTCACTTTTATATTCTCACCTGGTTTTCTTTATTATGTCCTGCAGTCCAAACAAGCGCGGGCCCCCCACCTACAACGAGCACATTTCAAAGCGCCTTGCCTCCATGCCCGACGTACAGGAGGGGCTCCACCAGCCCGGAACCCCTCACCGTTACCGGGAGGCTCGTACGGAGTTCCGCCGTGACAAGTCCCCCGCCCGGCCCCTGGACAGAGAGAAGTCCCCGGGCCGCCTGACGGAACAGAGGCTGGAGAGATCGCCCGGGAGGATGATGGACCCTCGCCTGGACCGCTCGCCGGGACGGGTCATGGATCTGCGCAGAGAGAGGTCACCTGGCCGGGCGTTCGAAGAGCCTCGCCAAAGACTGCACACGGGGTCGGCACGCACACCCATCAACACGGTCAACAAGGTCAGTTCTTTCATATCAGTGAGATCAGGTGTTGTGGTCAGATGATGTAAAAAACACAGAATCAAGCAGAATGAAATGATTATGAATTATTGTGATGATGTGTTTGTGTGCCGGCAGGTGTGGGATCAGTCATCGGTTTAAATGATCAGCGCTGAATCAGAAGACCACGTCCCCCCCCCAGAGCATCGGATTCGTCTAAACATGCAATCATCGACAACAGAAATCATGTGACCGCACGTCATCCAATCCTGTCTCAGCGGGGGCAACATACAGCACAACGTGTCTGGCTCTTCATGGCCTTAGTTTCAGATTAGCACTGATTCTTATTATTAATATTATTAACACTCAGCGCTCACTAGGGCTAACACGTCTAAACCACACGACTCCAAAAGTATTATTTCTGTGATCCCAGAAACACTACCCAATGTCATGACTGTAGTTTTGCTTGTCGTTTGTCCTGATGTTTCTGTACTTCTCTTCTGTTCCTCTTTCACTTCCTCCTCCTGTCCATCACTCTTCCTGCACTTACCCACAATCCCCGGCGTCGTAGCGCCCGTCTTGATGGAACAGGAGCTTTGTAAACTCTCAGAATGTCAAGTAACTCTTGTACATAGGCTCATGTGATTTTTTTACGAGACGATATAAAAGTGAATATTGAGGCTTGTCGAGCCACGTCTATTTTTGTTAAGAAATGAAGGTGAGAAAGCCGTTTGTAACGTTCCCTCTTGGATGTCTCAATCTGAACCGTGTCAAATGTCCATGACGCTTCAAAGTGAAACGTTTCGCTTGAATCAAGCTGGTGTGTGTCAGTGTGTCAAAGCGCCCGTAACACTCGTACTCGTTGATGAATTCCTTCTCCAGCTCGGCTGTTAAATGTTGTTTTTGGAGCTTTGGAAGACGTGGAAGAGCTCTGCTGTAGTTCCGTCTGCTTTCTCAGAATGATTCGACCGGGACTTGGTCTTCAGGCCCTGATGAACTCTCGATCTCAGGATTAGAATGTTAAGAATCACAGTTCTGTCGGTTTCTTTACGTGAATGTGACGCAGCCACCAACACCTGAATCTCTATTTAGCGAATCAACCTCGAGCAGATTCAGTCCATTCGTGCGGTGACGTCTCGACTGTCGCATGGAGACCACCTGAAGGGTTTATTCTGTTTCAGCTTTTCATTTCTGTTTCTTGTGTTTTGATGGGTTTTTATTTTGCGCTAAATGATACTGATGTTAACAAACTGCTGACCAGAGATGTAGCGTTTCTTGTTTTATCTTTTTTTATTATGGTTAAATAGCATTATCTATAGCCACTATTAAACAAAATTCTATCTTTATCTGGGCCTTTGCTTGTCTTTGTTTGAAACTTGCAGTCTGCATTAGTTTAACGTCCCTGAAGTCTACTTCATAATGCGCTGAAAACCACCTTTCGTACACCTCAGATATATTCTTTAAGACTCCTACAGTATATAGAGTACACTATAGCTGCAGATATAGATTCATAAATATATATATATAGAGATGTCTCAATAGCAGTGTTTCTGTGGACCACTGTAATGTATGCACATCGTCTGCTAAACTAACATAATACAACAAGATGAAGTTACGTTAACGGTGACATAGTTTCAAAACATGTGATGTTAAGAAAAACATAAATACTGCAAAACTCTGCTTCTTTTGGGCAAAAACCTGAAACTAATAATGAAGTTTCTTTACATCAATAGTCTTAACTGCTGGCAATCATCAACATTAGATACTAGTGCTGTATTTTCTGTTCAGATATCAAAATGGTTTGCAATACCTGAATGATTTACAAAATGTTCTTGACGGTGCGCATGTCCTGACCGTAGATCAGTGGTTCTGACACAAAAACGAGTCAAGATGGCTTTAAAATAAATACACGTGACCCAAGTCAAGTGATCAGAGGAGAAACGCACAAGGTATAGAAAAAGAATCTTTAAGCTGTTCGAGATGATGTTACAGGTATTTCACAGTATGACGTACTGTATTGAGATAATGATTTAGTGTTTGTTTTCACTATAAGCAGCATCCTCTAAACACCTCTGGTACTCGGCCAGACAAAAAATCAAGATATTGAAGTTGTGTTTATAGAAAACAATGGCATTGAAATATTGTAAGACATGTAAGGGTGAGTTATTTTCAGTTAAGACCGCTCAAACTTGTCTGGGACTAGACTTAAGCCTCGTCTGTGAAAGCAGGCAAAAGTGTCTACATATGAGGGAAGTCACATCCTGTTTTCTATTATATGGACACTTACTTCAAGCATAATAAAAATGATTTTACCTTTAGCTAAAAAACCCCACTCTTAAAGTGATCCCAAAACAAAGATTCTTTCCTCATGTCAAATCTGTATGACTTCTTCATAACACAAAAGAAGATCACTTGAAGAACGCTGATAAACCCCTCTGACTTTCAGTGTATGAACACAAAATATCTTCTTTTGTTTGACTCGCATACAGATTCACAACCACATGACAGAAGAAACGACGAGAGCTTTAGATTGGGTCAGACAGCAGCATCAGGTCGGCAGTGTGTTTAATTTCATTCACACAAGCTCCACAGATTCCTGAAGCGTCTGCAGCAGCTCGAGTACACGAGAGAGATCTGAGGCTTTTCTAGTTCACCAAACTCGAGTCCATTAGCGTTTGTATTTAATCTTCCGTTTTCATCGGCTGTACATGTGACATTATATACATATGCATTTCATAAGTGTGTGCAACCGGACCGATTCAAATGGTCAACATGAATTAAAGCAGAATGTATAAGAACGTCATCATGACGTCTCCCTATAAACCTTTACGACTTTTACTTCTGTGAAACACAAAAGCTGAATTTCTGCTGGACCCTCACACAACATCCACAAGTTTGTCATAAATGAATCACTTTGCTTGCTTTGGTCACATATTCCTTTCATTATATATAAACACACACATTCATCATCCGTGTTTCACAGGAGAAAGTCCTTTATGATGATGTCACATGTCTCTGTGTCCTTCAGTTTGAACTGGCAGTGATGGGTTTCTCGAGGTCGGCGGGGGGCACAGCTGAGGGCCGCAGGTGCCCGTAACACGCGTGCTTCGACTCGCAGAGCTGTTGATTGTGTACCGCCTTCTGGTCGCAGCAGCTGGCGCAGAACACATTTCCACAGTTCCTAAAGGAGCATAGAAAAGGTGAACGCACGGAGAAGCACCGTCACGTTATTCGTGTTTAGGCAAATGGTCGACAGCATCTCACTTCTGCTAACAAACAGACCAGACTGTGTTCAAACAGAACAGCTGGACTCATGAGGATCACAGGGATATGATCCAACAAACATTATGAGAAGTGTGAAAGTGGAATGAGAGCTGACAGAAGCCGGAGATCTTACCAGTCCTCCTCAACAGCTTCTCTGCCACTGCAGCACAAACACAGAAACACAGAGGACAGGAGAGAGTGAAACTCATCCACATTCACGCCAACCTGCCTCATGTCATCCTGTTCCCCGTTTGACGCTGGACTAATATTTCACACTGTATAGATGAAGCTGAAAGCAGTGCTTTTAAGTGCGACACCTTGCTGCGGTTTGCTGATTCTATCAGGGTCACGATGAGACGCAGCACAGAGAGAAGAAGAGAGATTGAGACGTACTGAACACCAGTGTTGGCCAAGTTACTCTGAGAAAGTCACTACTTACATATTCAATAGTGTCATGTACAAAAGTATTTAATGACTTATTACTAGTTGCTTTCTGTATCATACATCAAGTAGGTTAAGTGATTCAAGGATGGAATTCATTTCAATAAATCATAGAAAACAACATCAAGTACTTTAAAGTCTTACACATCTTAAAGTTAGATTTTTGATCCACTTTTGCGCACATGTATATCACACACAGTATTTAGTTGAATTACGTCAGAAGTGACTGTAATTAATCGAGCTGTCACGATGATTAAAGAATCGCCTCATCGCAATCTCTATAGAAGACACTAGTGGAGCTGAAGCGCCTGCATATTGCATATTTTAGAGTAAATATTATAATTAAAACATGGTTATACTGGTAAAATGTACATCCACAAAACCATCGTCGCCAGCATATACCAGTACAATTTCATATTATTTAAGATAAACTAAAACCAGCCAACCAAAATATAGTTAACGTAGAAATAAAATAGTATTGTAGTCTTCACTCCTGATCAATCTACTTCATTTACAAGTATTTGTTGGTTGTGTAAAAGCCTGCACCTCATATATATATGATGACCCCATTTTTCAGATGGATTTCCAGGATATAAAACAGGTTCATTTCAAAGCTAAATTAAACATGTATGAGCACTAAAACAGACAATTAATCGTCATAATGAGTTCATGACCGTGACAGCCCTAGTATGTCAATGACTGTACTTTACTTTTTCAAGGGAAATGTATATGAAAGACAGTAACTAGTTCCACCCAACACTGCTGAACACACAGACTATGATTTATTCATCACTTTCTCACCTGCAGTGATGTGTTCTCGCAGCCCGCCAGAACCTTCTCTCGCATCCATAGCACTGCGTTACCTGAACACAGAGTGAGTGTTGTCAGTGTTTCTCCGGTGTTCACACACTTCTCTTATTTTGAGCCTGAATAACAGAACCCTTGAGTTGAGAGTCGTGTGTTTGTGAGGGAAGTCTTTTTCTTGCTCCGTTCACCTCCGAGTCCTGTTTCTCCATTTGGTCCCAGCCGGACTCTGACAGGGCTTCAGTACCGCACCGCGGTAAACACACAGACTCGGTGTTGTTCTCAGCATCCGGCAGAGACGTCTGAAGAGGAAAGTTTCATGATCTTATCCATCAGGAATTTTTGTTAATGAAACGCTACAATAGTGACAATCATCCAAAGAAAGGCATACTGGGTAACATTCGGTACAAAACTCATTCATCGCTCCCAGCATGCATTGCAGTTAATCTGTTTATCTGAATTAGTTTGATGATCGTCACCATTGTTGATGATGATGATGATTTTATTCGGTTACTAAACGTAGACATAGAAGAAAAAAGTAAATACAGCAAATTCATTACAAACAAGGAGAGTAACTGAAAAGGTGTCGGCTGAAGCTGTGTCTTATTACGCCTACCCTATTTACAATACTATTTACGTCTACCCAAACAATATACATACATAAACATATGTATACATACACACATATGCACATAATTACAAATGTTTATTTATTGCTTGTATTTTTATTTTTTTCAAATTTGTGCACGACAATTATACATAAACTTATCTTGGTTTCCTTAAGCATCCATATATTTGTCAAAAAGTTAGATTTTGAACTGTTTTTTTCAATAATGAAAGGAATTACTCCTCTTAAGACCATTCCACAAGTCGACCACTTTTACCATCATTTTGTTCATTTTAAAGTTTGTTCTAACCATTTGTTTTTTAAACATGTTCTCTCCTCTGAAGTTATATTTCTGTTCCCTGTTTTCAAACAAACATAATATATTTTCAGTCAATTGACTTTGAACATAAAAACAACTGTATTCATACTGACTAGGTTGGGAAATTGCATTTGCAGAATATAGAGGTGGTCGGTTCATGAACGGTGAATGATTGACTATCCTTATGGCTTTTTTTTGGTAAAATAAAAATAGTTTTTATGTTTGTGGTGTATGCATGGCCCCCTATTTCAACACAGTAAGAAAAGTATGGATGTTTATGTTATCCTGTCGTGTTTTATAGTGTTCATTTGCTGTATTTTTTTGTCTTAACATCTTAAATCAAAGCAAACCAACTGCAGCTGCTTGATTTCAAAATCAAGACGGAAATAAACTCTTTGTTTGTTCGTGTGTGAGAACATGAATCAGATGCAGAGGTTTGATGAGATGATGCTAAATTTGTCTTTTACTTGTTTGATTTGAGTGAAATAAGCATCCGCTTCTGTTGATAAATGAACAGTTGTTTGTCGCTCACCAGTTTTCCGTTGACGTGTAGGCGACTCCAGAGCGTCTGCAGCTTCAGCATGTCCACCTGCAGTCCGTTCCCCATCTCCATCTGTCTCAGTCGCACCTGTACGGCATCACCGTTCAGACTCGGCCCGTCTCTCTCCATGTGTCCGTTGTGAGGTGGCGTGTGGGAAGCATCTCCCGCGGCTGTTGTCTGTCCGTCATCGGGAGTCTGTGGTGTGGTGTTCGGAGGTTTCTCTGTGCTGTCTTCTGATACAGATCCGCTGTCGGATTGTGAGAGATCGTGACTGGCCGTGTTAGTAAGATCGACTTCTGGGTGTAACCTGTCATCATGAGTGGACGTGAAGGATCCGTCTTTAACATGGTCGGACACGTCAGATGTTTGGTCTTCAGCGCTCACATTACTGTCGTCGGATGAAGAAGAATCCACTGAATCCTCCTCTGGACGTCTGAATGCAGACGTGTTGCTCTGAAGATCCATCTGACTGTCAGTCACTTGAGTTCCCACACAGAGCTCCGCCCCTTCTGTGCTGTTTCCTGACAGACCCCCGTCCAGTGTTTCCGTACAGTTGATTCTGTCATCAAGCGTTGTCTCAGAATGACTGTGTGTGTCTTCAGCGCTGTATTCTGAACTGTTTCTGTCGGATTCTGTCGTCATGACGATGTCCAGAGACACCCGGCGGTCATTCAGGTTGGGATCACGGCTGCGGTGATTCTGACTCTCGTGACTCTCGCAGACTGCAGGCAAGTCGTCGCATGAGCGAGTCTTTGGGAACCTGCGAAAATTCAATATTTAAGATCAAATTGTAAAAAAGGGTACGGTCGGTGGGATTGTTTAATAGTCGATACAAGTTGAACATTTGCTAACCATGTGATGATCCACAATTTAACCCGTTTGTTTTGTTCACCACAAACAATTAATATATCAAAACAGAGACTTCTAAACAACAAGAGAAATATTTGATTCTAGCGTCACTTCTTTTTTTATATTATATATTGAAATGTTTAAAAAAAAAACTTCGATACAGAGAGAACTGTGTTTTTCCAAAGACTTCATCAATAACGGACATCAAAACAGAGAGTCTGTTAAGATGAAAAACTTGGAAGATTTTTCATATCAAATGAAAACTGCGGTGATGAAATAGCGGTGGCTCGAAATTTAAATTCACATTTATGAACATGATTATGTTACGGTCACCCATCTGCGATTCAGTCAACCTTCCATCCACAGAAACCCATGCGTGTTGTCTCAAGGACAAATGTACCTGCTCACAGGTGTGTCCTCAGGCGATACGGGGGCGGAGTGTGACTCATCCGAGGGCGTGGAGGGGGCGGAGTTATGCAGGTAAACGGCACTCCACACCATCAGGTTCCGCACGTGACACACCGGGTGCAAAACCTGAGAATGATGGAGAAACCGATGCTCAAACGGCAGTGTATTCCAGAACACGATGTGTTGTGATGTGTTGTGTGTGAGGGGGTTACCGTCTCAGAGCGAGGTGAATAGAGGATGTTGTGGAAGGCGGGGTTTTCAGGCCGCAGTAGAGACCACACAGAGCAGGTGTTCTCCTGAAGCCGCCGCTCCTCTCTCTCCTTCAGACTGTTACACAAGAACGTCCCGAACAAACAGGAGTACGTATGCTGGACCAACTTCACCTGGAAGCAGAAAAAGAAACTGTAGGTAAAGGTGTTTGCTCCATACATAGACATTTGCGAGACCGTATTCATTGAGAAGTGACGCTGTACCAGAAACGGCTCATTGAACTCAAAGGAACATGGGAACTGTCTCTGCAGCTGATGCACACAGTCCAGCCACTGCAGGAACACAGGACAGCGCTCGTTCACATCATCTGCGTTCTCACCGTGACCACAGCGACCCGCAAACTTGTGACCGTAATCCAGCCACTCCGTCTCCACCAACACCTGAAAACCCTACACACACAAAACACATCTCCACACGTCTGACAGTGATCACATCGAATAACAAGATTTTCAGCATTTATTCTCGCTCATGTCATTCCAAACCTGTTTTAGTTTCTTTCTCCTGCAGAACACGAAAGAAGATATTTTGAGACGTTTCTTAAAAAATCTTTCGTTATCGTCACAGTGTGGCGCTGTAGAGTTGCAGTACACGAGCTAATAGGAGCTTTATTAGCTGTGTTTCACGGCTTTTCAGGTGAAAATTATTTCTTTTGCATCAAAGTGTGTTCAATTTCTTAAAACATTATACAGTGATGTACGTTCATTTAAGCGGCGCAGTTGGCTCGTTGAATCACTGTTAAAGGGGTCATATGACACGGCTAAACGAATATTATGGTTTTTGTTTACACGATTTAAGGTTCAAAAAACGCTGTTATATCCACACACCGTGCACGTTTATCTCCTCTTTGCCCCGCCTCTCTGAAACATGCAGATTCTTTACAAACGATTGGCCAGTTAACCAGTGTGTAGTGATTGGTGGAATACTGCAAGCGTGTGACGGAAATGTAACGCCTCTTACTATATTTGGTTAGTTGTACTGACTATTGTACTGTACTGACAGGTACGCCCACCTGCATTTATGTTTGGGCGGTCTTAGTCGAATCATTACACAAACTGATGTAGATTTCTGGGGGTGTGGCTACACGAGGCGTTTCAGGCCGGTCTGGATTTTAGACAGAATGCATCTTTTGTTTACGTGTCTAATACATGCATGGGCAACTTATAACACACCAAAAAGACACAGAGAAACACGTATCCGCGTCATACGACCCCTTTAAACTGTACCCAGCGACTCCGCCCGTCACGCACATTGCGATATTCTGTTTGGTTGAATACAAGTTATGTTTTATATAACTTAATAATTGTCATTTTCATTTAATTTCTATGTTCTAATATGTAAAGTGTTTGGTTAATAAGCCAGTTAAAAGGTAAGGTTTGCCTACACATGCGTGTGCACAAGATAATGATGGGAACACCTCCGCCCCATTTTGAGTCAGGAAAAACCCTGATGACACAATTGTAGTTTTTTGGCGACCCTTCTCTTTAAACATCCCGTTTCCTAAAATCAGATTAGTGTACAAACATGAAAACTTGACTCTTTCTGACACCTTGATGGTCCTGTAGAAAGGATCCAGAAGCAGTTTGGACAGCGCGGCGATCTGAGGTGTCCTGTCCCAGCCGTCCGAGCAGTGCACCAGGACGGGCCGGTGGTCTCGATCCACAGCGTTCACCACCAGCAGCGACGCCTTGAGCAGCAGAGCCAGATGCTGAAGCCACTTTGTGCTCTCCAGCGCTGACAGCCAACTGAGTCGAGAGGAAGAGATCAGAAGAGAACCACTGCGGTCACTGTGAAGGGGGAAAGCGCAGGAGTACTCACTTCACCGGATCAGGAACCTGAGCGCACAGAGTCCTCAAACACTGGAAGCTCCTGCGGATAGAGTGAATGTTGGCCATGCCCATGAACATCACCTCACAGCCGGGGTAATACTCTACGGAGACAGCACAGACGGCACCTTCACATCCATCTCAACACTTCATCTCAAGACGACTTATCAGATAACATCATTACCTGGACATTCACAGCCGCCTCCTTTCGCTCGATTGGCTACCGCGGCTGCGTATGACCGTGCATCCATTATTAAGAGCTTCTGAGGGGGCGTGGCACTCGGTGTGTTCCTATTGGCTGTGTGAGGTTCTGAAGCACAGGAAGAATGTGAACAGGATGATGGAGGACAAACGGAGTCACACACCGGAGTGACGTCACTTACTGGAGTGTTCGAGCGTATCGCAGACGTGATGATGAACGCAGGAGCCGGTGACCTGTGATTTGCTCATTGGCAGGTCTGCAGCGCACGCTTTAGCGATAGACCGCACCAAATGCTCATCATCTGCATTCCTCCAACCCCACCAGCTGACCTCCGGCTGCCCGCAGCGACCAATCACAGCGCCCGAACTCTGGTGTCTGGGTCAAATATTGTGATTTTGGTTGGGTAAATTGTTTTCTTCTTTTGATACACATTGTTCAAATGAACACATCCGAACATATTACATTTTATTTTTATGACTGAAGGGCCCTTGAGCAAGACCTCTTACCCCTGATTGCTCTGCAGTAATGTGCCACTGTATAAAAACTACTTGTAAGTCGCTTTGGATAAAAGCATCTGCCAAATGAATAAATGTAAATTGTTAATTTATTTTAATTTTAAACCATACTTGTTCATTTTATTATTATGCTTTCTGTGATGTCCGAGCTCTAAGCTTCATGTACACAAAAAAACTATTTTTAATTCTGAAAGAAAAATATAAGTATGTTAAAGAAATAAATAACTACTAAAGACAGTCAATTCAATTTATATCACAATGTTCATTGTTCCAAAGCAGCTTTACATGAGAAAAGAAAATGAAGTACAGAAAAGGTCAAATACAGAACGAGTTATTATCGTTTTGATTTAAGTTTTATTAATACTTCCAATCAAAGTTCAACTAGCAATTTTGCTATATGCTTTTGTCATTTTATAATTTATTTGTTTATTTTTTATGTTGCTATAACATATTTATTCATTTTTATTTTTGTTTTATTCTAGTTTTTGTTTGTTAATATAATTTTTGAACTTTAAACTTATTTCAGTTTATTTTTTAAACATTTAGTTTTTCCTCCAATTAAGTTCTCCCAAATAATATTTAGGGTCAATATTTGATTTCAATGAACAGAAATGTTTACAAAGTTGTCGTTTTCGTAAACTAAAAAGATAATGTTTACGGAATTTACAGAACCTTAAGCACATCTAAAAATCAGCAACAAGATACACACATATTTATATTATCTATTTATTTTAATTAGTAGTAAATATTAATAATAAAAATTATTAAAAGTAAAAAAAAATACATGAATCTTAAATAATGATGTATGTGTTTATATGAAGATGTCTGTCAGTGAGAAAAGGGGTCATTTCATGAAACAAACGCACCTGTACACGACAGCAGGGATTCTCTTCCACGATCGAAACGCTGCCACATTCTCCAGCTGCTGGTCTGTGACTGAAGCCGGTACGAGGATCTGCTGCGGGTAACTGGAACACAACCTGACATCACACACACGTGACACGGGTCAGTATAACACACACGTGACTGTGTGTGTGTGTGTCTGTGATGCGTCACCTGTAGTTGTGATTAATGTTGGAGATTCTCCAGCCACTGTGTGAGTGAAAGCCCATCCTCTCCATCTCACTCTTAAACCTCTGCTCATGTCCTCCTGTCAGCGGGATCACGAGGGTTTCAAAATACAGCAAATATTTACCTTCTACACACTCTGCGTAATATATTATAATACCTGTACGGCATATCCCATCATGCACTTCTCTCTCCTCCGCAGATGTGCTCGCGCTACACGAGAGGACCGCAAACGCAAAGAGCTCCTGCAGTCTGACCGGTGGACGCACGGAGGCGTTTATTCTTCTCAACCAATCCTGGCACTGCTCTGCCGACAGGAAGTGACATCTAAACACAACAGACGAGGTAACCAATCACTGAGCGGCAGCTTTCTTTATAACATTCATAACTACACGGAATCACAATTCATGCCAATATTCAAACATATTTTATTACTGATGTAACTAAGATCCCGTTGAAAAGATAAACAGGTAATATCACAGCCAACGAATGAAACTTCGATGTGTTGCAAGTTTAGTTTCATAATGATGTTAACCACAACACTGAGGATACTGTATAGTGTAATAACACACATTTGTTTAACAAATCAGCTGTTTTGAGAATGTGAACAGATGAGAAGCGTGTCAGCCGTACCTGATAACTTTACAGTCTTTACAGGTGAGATGCAGTTGAGTCACATCACGACATTCCACGCTCTCAACCAGCTGAACAGGAACCTGACACACATCAACACGTACAGTATCAAATAATGCACACGGGTCTTACCGACTCTTTTCTGTCATTTTCTTTGATCATTTCTGTAAAGTGATTACGCAATGCTTTTTATTCTCACGGTTCACAGAAGACAAACATCATGTGTTAATGTGAAGGTAAATGATGACACATTTTTTGGGGTGTATTGTTGATAGATGGATGGAGATGGATGACACAAACACTCACATCGATGATGCTGTCTTGTATTCGGATGTGAAGCCGGTAGTTGGTTAAAGTGACGAGAGACCCCCCGGCGGTCCCCTCATACTCCACGCGCTCGCCGTTCAGCAGCGGAAACGACACCTGAACATCCCGTCAAAGTCATTAAAACAACAGACACTGATGATATTGCAAAAATCTTGTTTTTCAGATTCCTCTGGCCACAATAACTGTAAAGTGTAAATCTGATATCGTAAGTAATCCAGGTTCATAAAATGTGGTCAAATGTAACCACATTCAGAGAGAATTTAATGTTTCATGTTTTGGTTGAACGTTTCCTTTCAGAAAGCTATGATTAGAAGCACAGGTGGCGAATGTAAAGCAGTGATACCTGCAAATGTTTGAAGTGTAGATCAGGGCTGCCATCGCCCTTCACTCTCTCCTCCTCTTCAACCTAAAAACACATCACACTGATCTCAGACCAGCGCAACCTTCTTTATTCTCAGTGAACGGGATTCAGGGGTCTTACCATGGTCCTGAGAAGGGTGGGCAGAGACCAGCAGATCACAGTCCTGGACAAACCTTAACCAACAAACAACCTGACGGTTAATATGAATGAACATTTACAACACAACAGGCCCCACAAGTAAAAGAGTGACTATTAAGAAACCTTTCTAATGTTCACATCTTACATGCTGCATAAAATCTCAAGACATGAGGGTGAATAAATGCCGTATGGGCTCTTAAAAACATACGAATGATGCTTATATGTGCTTTTTGTTGATTTAATGCTGCAGCGTGTTTACGTCTCCTTCCCTATAGTACAGATTCTTGCCCTGAGACATTGTTTCAGGGGTTAAATATTTCAACTCTTTGAAAACTGTGATCGATTAACAAGTCACAGGATCACAGAGACTCAAGTCCATCTGTGTTTATCTGTGTGTTGCATTCAATATCCAAAACACGATTCCTCATACGTGACACTAATTTGAATACCGTTAAACACGCTTCAGTATCCACGTCAATAATAGTCGTGTCATAATAGCCCAATGGCAGGTTTATTATGCATCGTTCCAGCTCACAGATGAGACGTTTTCACACACAGTTGCATGCGTTCAGCTCTTATACACACAAGCACGTACACACGCCCCCCTCTGCATAGCACACATGTAAAAACCCGTGCATCTACAGACCTGCTTTTGTAAAGGTCAACGCAGGCCAAACACAGAGAGGAAGTCTGAAAGAAAAGACGAAAAGCAGAATTAGATCATAATGTTCTCTTTGTAATTCCAGTTAAACATCATTTTGTTTGTGTGTCAGGCTCAGTGAAGTAGGTGAAGTGGAAGCGTATACTGTATGACCTCATCAGAATCCATAGACGACCAATAATAAAGATTAGGGTGGATGAAACGCCAAACAGGTTTTGCTTCCCGAGATCATGTGACATGTGACAGCTATTGAAATGTAAACAAAACCTCTTCTATATGTTTTCTATCGCCAAACACTTTTACACAAGCCTGTGGCTCAATAGAGCATTGAGGTCAAATCCTAGTGTACACTTTGCATACTGCAGTATGTTGCATTGGTGGATAAACGCATATGTGAAATGCATGAATGTACTTTATGCATTTCACGTATCAGAACGACCGAGAACCCAGTGAAAACAAACACACGACAGTGCAATGGCAGGATGGATGAAGCCGACTACACAGGCAGCATTTCTAGTTCCCTACATGCTCTCTGTGTAGGGAGCTCACTCTCTACGGTCTCTGGCTAGACAGCACGAGCGATTTCAACAGACGTAAACAAACACAAATGATAGTCTTCGTGTGTTTTGTGTATGTTGTTGTTGTTGTTTATGTTTGGAGGGCGGAACCCGTCACACAGACTTCACTCTTCTGCACAATAAACGCGTGAACAAAGTGGCTGCACGTCAAGCACACTCACCTGATCTGCTGTCGGTCACTGTAGATGTCAAACCGGCGTGAAACGATAAATGTGACGGTAAACGGAATGTAAACATTTGAGGGTCGCTTACTCTACGCCGCCATGACGCTCCGCTCTCTGCTGTGCAGCCCGGGTCACGTGACGCGGTGACGCAAACGCGTACGATGGCACGTTAGGGTTTTTTTGTCGTTTTATTTTTACTTTAATATGATTATACGGGACTTTATACGGGGTGTTAAAATCAATCATTCATCGTCATTCAAGTTTTATTAATTTCCTGAAACCAGGGCTGCACAATGTATCGAAATGCAGATGTCATTCGAAACACGTTTTTAAATATGGTCATATTTTGCATATTGGTTTTACAAATTTCTCTTAATATAGGTCATATTGATAACAAAATGATAAGTACATTTACAATTTCTTTGACTTTTAAAAAGTGAAGCATGGTGAAAGCAGTGGCTTTGTTTATTGTATTATAAAAATAGTAAACAAGACAAAAATGGGCAGTGCTTGAGTTCAAAGGGTTTTATCTTTATTTACGAAAAGTTTATTTCTCATCTAATCTCCAAACTTTGACGAATATGAGTGAAAGACCATTGTAGCCTACTTACAAATCTATAACCAGTAGTAAGAATTAACATAACCGTATGAAATAACAATAATAGGCTACATATTGAAGTCTTGTGTTCGTGAATTGTTTGAATGAACTTTTTGTTTATTGTTCACTATTGGATGCATCATTCCTCTCCTCACAGCTCAATAAGCGTGGTGACACCTGTCCATCATCATCCTCCTCTCGCTTTACCTTCATGTCAGATTGAACACCGACAGAAATATAATCATTGGGTCGTGCTGCTGTTCCTTCGTTTATTTCAGCATCATCTGGTTCTTGTTTGACTGCCAGTAAACCTGCGTTGAGGTCGGAGAGACTGCTGTCTGAAACTGGACTTAAACTGGTTGGACTCTGGATTGTGTGTTCTGATTCATTTAATGAAGAGGTTTCATCATGACAAGTATCTTGTCTACTTCTAGACCTGGTTAGAGAAAAACATCAAAGGTTTACATATTAACTTCAATTTTTCTCACATTTTCTTCAGGTTTATGTAAGTCGAGATTTAGTTTTTCCACGAGCTACACATTAAAATGAATCACTGTGATCTTGACCTGACAAATGCTGAGATGATAGAGCTGGACAAAGGACGTGGTGACTATACAAAATTTCAGCCGCTATTAGATTATTAATGATAATCTTAAATCTAATTTTGTTTTTTATTTTGCCTTGTTGAGCTTGTGCAGAGGCAGCAGTTTTTGCCAGAGGAGAACTGGAATCCCCTGGTTAGGCCTGGTCTCCCTCTGAGGTTTATTTTCTCCTCCAATGGAGTTTTGGGTTCCTCGCCAACGTTTGCCTGGCCAGGGGGATGCTAAAATTTTATAGTTTTATTTAATTAACACTGCATACAGGAATTTATAGTGTGTCTGATATTTGACCTGTGTTTTGACTTGCATAACCTTATATGTTTTGCTTATAGTCAATGTATTCTTGTATAGCTGCTTTGTAACAATGTAAATTGTAAAAAGCGCTATATAAATGACCCAGTACAAATCTAGGATCAGACTTTTTGGATATTTGAAATATATTCTGAAATGTATGTGCGGGAAAAGCAAAAGGACCCAAGATATTACGTATTGTTTTCAGAAATCAAATTCTAAATTAAGTATATCAAAATCTGCCAGTTGGTTAAGAATTTGGTTTTTCTTAGTAAATTAATTCAGTTACTTTTTTCTCATTTGTGATAAACAAAGATTTAAATCAAGATTCATTTACTTGAAAAGCAACATGACCTAAGATATTATTTTGTACTGGTAGAAAAGTTAAAAATAGAGAATTCATTCAAGTTCATTTTTGCGGTGTTGAAATGACCTCCTATTTGTAATATGTCACAGAGAACACAGAAGAGTTTAACTTTATCAGAAAATTGTATATGTTTTTAATGGTACGTTTCCTTGGTCAGGGAATTAAGGTTTTGTTTTATTAAAGGTAGTATTTTGTCAAACATTTGTACTTGTATTGATGAATGCTTTCTTTTATTTTGTTAACACTTTTGTTGAAAAAGGCCAGGTTATCAATAACTCACCTGTAGTTGTAGAACCAGTTACTAACAGTAGTCATCTTAAGGTTTAGTTGTGATGCCAGCATCTCTATGGTGTGTTGAGAGGGGTAGGGCTCTTTCTGATAGGCTGTTTTTAAAGCTTCCTTCTCCCAATATGATAGAACCACACGCGGCTTCTTGGACACATCAAACAATCCTGAAGGATCATGAAGACTGAACTCATTTTCTGATGTGTCGAAAATTGTTCCAAGTAAGTCGAAATCCGATCCGATCAGAGAACGTTTGAGACGAGCTGCAATACATGATTGACACAATTAATGAAGAATGACTTAATGTTTGAGTTATGAACGGACTCTTTTACACATTTACCTCTCTGGTCCATCATCTTTATAGTGTTCAGTTTTTTGACATTGCGAGGGTCCTGGAGCCACAGATTCATTCGAATGAAGTTTTCTTTCCCTCTCACGCTCAGTTTTGTCCAGGGTTTGGGATGAGAGAGCAGTTCAGACACAGAACTTTGTGTTAAACCCAGAACTGCCTCTCCGAACAGACGCTGACCTGCCGACATCAACAACCAACACTACTGACAATGACACACGAATGCATCTAAAGTCTGAAAATGTGTGCATGCTAAAAGGTACTTTACTATGTTGTTTGGTAATAATTATGGGCAGGTGAAATACAGTTTTATTTTACTATTTCTTGAAAGGGCTACCTCATCACTACGAGTTACTTCCCGAATGAAAAACATACTCAAGTACTGTATACTTTAGTTTACACCAAGATTCTTGTACTTATCTAAAATTACAACTTTTTCAAATCAAAATTTTTTGATTTCATTTCATTAAACGGATACGTTTTGTATCCGTTTAATGAAATCAAATCAAAAAATTTTGGAAAATTGAAATGTTGCCTCAGAATCAAACTGAAATGAGTGCAGATGATACAATGAGTTTGTTAATAAACAAAAAGAAAATAACCATAGATTATATAGCAACATAAAAAATAAACAATAAAAGCATATAACAAAATTGCAAAAACTAAGAATCTGAACACAAAAGCATAAAACCTTTCATATATGATTAGAACTACAATAAAACTATACTACAGGTTTTTACCGTAGCAAACAAAAGTAAATTCCAGTATACCGTATATTACAGTAGCTAATACACTTTGTTCATGTAAAGTATTGGCAAACTGTAATAAAAATGACAATATGCGTCACTTTTATACAGTAAAGGAGTCAATTGTAATATATTGTAAGTATATTCTAGTAATCCATACATTTGGTTATATCAACCGTATTTTGTAGTATTAACTATGGTGATTTGATAAACTATAGTAAAACCTTACTTTGAACCTTACAATAGTAAATATATAAAGTATATAAGTGTTTTTCATGTGCATTAGAAACATTAGAACTATAGTGGATTACTTTATCAGTATCATGTGAATCATCCTCACCTAGATTGGTGACTGTGAGAATGTCCTTGACTCTTTTGGTGATGCTGAATGTGTCCAACTCAAGATTCTGAAACTCTTGGCAATCCAGAACGGTGTTAATACCAACAGGACAGTCCAAAGTCAGTCCTGCATTCTGGTCTCGAGCTTGCTGTTCATTTTTCCCACAGCTTTCAAAAGCCAAACGGTCAAGACGGCACACTTGTGGAATCAATCCTTCCTCTCGAGGCCTTTTCTTCACCGGTATCGTTTTGTTGCAAACTTCTTGTTCTGAATCCACAGGAAGCGTCTGGAATGGCCCTTGACCCGGAGGAGGAGACCAGGAGTCTAATGGATTGATGGAGGGGCATGGGTTTCTAGCAATTTCGCGTTGGACCTTCTGGATGATGCTTTGGACAAAATCTGTTGGGGACACACTGCTGGGATCTAGTCTTTCAGAATGCAGCTCATTTGGCTTCACCGTGGAATTCTCACACTGTGTCGTGCACGTCTTGCTGGTCGTATGAGCTGAAAGATGCAACTCGTGTTTAGCCTGCTCAAGAATTTTCCGGATTTTGTCTGACCCATCTTCCACTGCCGGAGATCTCCTGTCGTTCTCTTCCACTAAACACATGAAACATACACTTTCATTTAGACGTGCTAGGTCAGAAATTGTGTGTCATTTATTATTAGGACTTTACCGTGCCAAAAATGACTAAACTGTGTTTTATCCATTTTGCTTAAACGGCACAAAACAGGGATCGCAAATATTTAAGATGAATAAGAACAATTGACATGCGTGGTGGATCGGTCTCACCTGTCTGTCCGTCTCTGGCGATGCGGAGTGTTTGAATGTTGTGTTCATTGGACAGAAAGTTCTTCATTCTTATGAAGGGTTCTCTGCCTCGGACGCTCAGTTTGCTCCAGGGTTTGGGTCGGGCCAGTATGTCGCTCACGGTCCCTTGAGAAAGCCCCAGCACACAGTGTCCAAACACGCGCTGGCCGATGTTGTGCGTCTTTAGAAACTCTTTCACCTGTTGGGTGATTCTGGTAGTGTCGAGCTGATCTTCATCTAGATCCATGACCTCATCAGACTCAGCGTCATAAACATCATCCTCATCACTGATGCTGTACTCACAGGATGCTGATGTCTCTTCTTTGACAGCTGTTTGGAGGATCATTGATGATGATCTTTTGTTGACTGCACGAAGGTCAGAGATATCAGCGGACGGCTCACTCCAGGAGTTTGGATGAAACTCTACTGACGTCTTCACCTCCGGCAGCACCGCAGGACCTGACAGTAAATATAAATTAATTTGATCAAACCAAATACTCTTCGAAGATACAACGTATGTAATACTACTGTATAGGTACTCAAGATTAATATGACATTAGCTGTACGTGTTTCCCCATCTTTGAAATATGGACTCAACAATATAAACAAACGTCTGTTGACTGCAGTTAACGTCCGGCACGTTTACAATAGAGCGCCTGTAGATTATTTCTGATAACAAGCATCGGCCCCCGAGATGAAGCGTTACTTGGCTAAACGTGTCTCTCCAATATTTAGAATTTAGACTGCGATACCAGGCTCAACCGCTAGATGTCAATGTACCATATGGTTTCTTTAAATGCATCAAAACTGCAGGACCCATTCGACAAATCGTACATATAATACAATTATTATACAATAAAATAAAATGTATATGAATGAAATACAATCTAAACAGTCATATTATTAGCCAAACACAGACCGGAAGTTAACTGCAGTCCCGGCATGCGTTTCCGATTAAATGGTCAATATGATTTAATTAGATATGCAATAATAAAATAATAATAATAATCTATTTATACACTTACCATTTTCACCAGTGCGCTGCGAATATAAAGCTGCACTTTGCTTCACTGACATGTCACAGACATCTGGTGCTGGAGAAGAGACCTTACAAACACACCGAGACAGAGAGAGAGAGAGAGAGAGAGAGAATATTGGTTACTAGGAATTCATAGAGCTTGAGGTTCAAATGTCGAAGAGCCGTTCTCTCACCGGTTTAGCTGCAGTTTGTTTCAGCGACTGAAGGCTGCGGCAGGTCAACGAGAGAACAGATACGAGTAAAGAGAGTTTGAATCTCGCCTGAACAGTTTTAATGATTTTATTTATGAGATGTTTTGTGAGACCTGAGTTCAGCTTTGATCTTTTTATAATCTTGCTGTGATTGTAACCTGGCCTGAAGAATCTAAGACACAAAGCAGACACATGTTACAGTAGAAGCACATAAACACTGACGCTGTTGCAGGAGTAGCACGCTTGATCAAAGAGGTCAGGGTCAGCAAATTACATAGAAATGAATGAACCTCAACATCTCGTGATTTATTGGTCAGTTGTTGTTGGAGCAGTGTGACGTGATTGGATGTTTTCTCCTGGACTTCCTGCAGCAGACGCTGAAGACGATGAACTTCCTCTCGCAGACGCTGAATCTCACCGTCTCTCCTGACAATCATCATCTTCAGATCATCTCCAGAGCTGCACGCCAGTAAGACACACAAATCAAAAACTGAAATCTGAGAGACATGAATGTTGCACCTTTTTTCTTCTGAAAATATCAAAATAAGCATCAGATTTGACAAAAACACAGTCTATGTACAGTCAGATGTAATAAAGTATTACCAGGGTGATGTTGATGGAGACACGTACTGCTCCTGTTGAGATAAAGGAACAGTTCACCTGAAATCGGTCGTCATTTACTCCCACTCGCTTTCAAAAACAATCACATTACATACCAACTCAGAGATTCAAGCCTCACTGTAAACTACAACAATTGAAGAAAAACATACCATGTGATTGTGAAGAGCGCTCTTGGTTTCCACGATGTCGTTCTCTCAAACAGAGAGGTTCTGTACTGACTGTGTGCTTCACTATCATCTGATCTGAGCCGGTGAAACGCCCAACACATGAAGTCGATACTCATGATCAATACATCCAACCAATCAATAACTGCAAACAAAGACCACAATCAATTCATCAATGCACCCAACATCTGCTGTGGGTGGAGCTCAATGAATCAATATATCAATCAACCCATCAATCCGTGTACAAAAAATAAGCATATTTGGATTTTATGTTCACATGCCAGACATGAACTCATTACTGATCAATTTCAAAACTATTTATAGATTATCACAGTACTCACAATGTCTATCCATGGATATGTTTGGAAACTCCTAATCATCACGATTCCAGAAAATCAAATGCATTGCAAAGGTAGTGCTGTGGAACTGCAAAATCCTCTGCTTGTGGGTGGAGTTTGGGTCAATGCTGACCGGAGAATTGTAGTTATTGGTTGTATTGATTGTGTTGTGTGATTTGAGTATTGATTTTCCACAGCGCAGTCTGGTGAATATAAATAAAGACCTAGAAATTCAATCTGACGATCAGTCTGTGTGTCATCTCATGTTCTGGAAGCATATGAAATAACTCAAACACATTCGACATTAAATATTGTTTGAATGAACAGTCTTGTGCAATGTTTTCCAAGCAGAAAATTCAGTATAAAAGCCTGTTTCTATAGTGAGATGCCTAGTGTTGTGTTTTCCACCTGCACAGAGATTCTTCAATCAATCAGTTCAATAACTGCTCTGATTCTTATAGGCATTTCCACAATACCAGTTTTACAAAGATACTCAAATATACAATACATGAATGCTTGGAAGAAAATCACAATTAACAGTGATGTCATTAGATTTGGTAAATGAGAGATTTTCACTGTAGATGTGTGATTTACATTTATGCATTTGGCAGACGTTTTTATCCAATGCGACCTACATAGCATTATCCTATACATTTTACATAGGTATCTGCAATCCCCTGGGATCCAAACACAACCTTGCGTGCTCTTACCACTGAGATACAGTAAAGCGTGTGATGTGTGAGTTAAAAAAATAATTTACACAATTTGTTCCTCTCTTAAGATCAAAGGAGACACAAAATGGAAGCAATATGTAGTGTTTAGATTGCTTCAAAATAAATCATTAATGCTTTCTGGGACACAGCGTCATCGCTGCTGAAACCCTGTTCTCCATGTTTTGAGAGATGAATCATTATCACACCTAACCAATGAAACGGATGAAAAGGTGCTTTTCAACTTTGTAAGGTACAGTGTTTTTTCCATTTCCTACAAATCATTTGAAGGGACTGCGACGGTTTTCAATATTTTTGTTATGAATGGACAAATGTGTGTATTTCATGTGTCTCATATGAACTGTGGACCATTGATCTCATTTCGTGCTCCACAGAAGAAACAACACAAGCGTACATTAAGTGAAAAGTACGTTGCATGCTTTCGCATTTTTACAAGTGTATTAATTGGGGAAGAATCTGTCAATCGTTTCGCACGTCCAGAATGAAATTCAGATGCACTCGTGTCAGCAGAGCTCTTTAACCCTCGCGCTTGTAGAATAATTCAGCTCTTTGCTAATAGGTTTGGCATGTGAATGTGCGTGTCACGCATTACTGCCCTCCATGTGGCAGCCGTGCCTTGTGTTACTGACAGATTCATATCTACTACAGACCGCACGAGCGTCTCACACTCCTGACAAATGTGTCTGTCATTAGAGATGTGAAGAATGTGTCAAACTGAGCTCAGATTTGTCAAGTCTGCGATCGGAAATCAACACATTTCTCATCAAATTTACTCGAATCCAAATCGAGCCATAACAATATTTCACTCTTCGCGTATGTTGTTTCAGTAGTCATTTCATGTTGACCATTACTTTTCCAAAGTCTATTGGAAACATAAAACAGGATGAGAGGAGAGAGCCGATGTACATCACCGAATCAAACAGCTGAAGAATGAGCAAACATTTCTTCCACGAGTCCTCTATAGAGCGAGACCCTGTTATTCTAAACCACTGTTGTTCCTATATCACAATAGACCTTGAGCTTGGGGGTACACGCCTGTGTGTGTATGAAGAACCATCATCTACCTGTCACTTCCTAAAGAGGACATGTGTTATTTATATCGGCCAGTAGACAACAGCACGGATCATCTACAAAAGGCCTCCGTCAGCGTCTCATTGTTCAGCTGCGGTCTAGGAGTCTGTCACTGATCTGAGCGCCTCCATCTACATCAGCCATGGTGAGTAGAACCACAACACATTTACTGATGGTCACACGGAGCCTGGTGCCGATGGACGTTATAGGACGTTTACTTTGGCTTTATTTTGTGACATAATAATACGTGAAAGTTTGAGATAATCAGTTGATAACAATGCATTTATTCTGCAGATGATTTTATCCCGAGACACTTATGAATGACAAGTTTGTCAGAAAACAAGATGCAGTGATATATTTTTGCTTCGAGTAAATGCATCATGAATTGAATTTTTTGATATTTGTGCCTGAAAATACAGAAATAGATTTTTGCAGTCAAAATTTAAAAGAAAATGTGCAGTGGAAGCGGAAGTTGTTTCATTTAGTTTACTTCCAGAATTCTGCGCTTGCTCTTGATCTTTTCTATTATATTGTGTTAGACTAAAATTCTTCTGTTGGGATGTGACAATATCAAAATCTCACTGTACAACAATACCTCTGTATAACGATGTTTATTGCAATATTTAAAATGACGAATGATGACTTTGAAACGTGCCATAAGCATCCTCTTTTCTCTATCCTCGAATCATAACTGTGACTTCGAGGAATGAGTTATAGTATAAGATGAGTAAAATGACCTCACAATCCCATTCATAAAACAAAATCATTGCACCAGATGGATCTTGCCAAAGGTAACATCTTTTTTATTTCTGGAAGACCTATAGTTTCACACAGTCATGTGGATGTGACCACCATAATATTGAGACCATTTTGCTTTTCCGATAACACTGTCACACCCCTAGTGTCCTTCTTGTCCTAGTCTTTTTTAATCTGATCTGGTGTGTAAACCTCTTTGTTTTCCGCAGGCACCCAAGAAAGCGAAGAAACGGGCGGCAGAAGGAGCAAACTCCAACGTCTTCTCTATGTTTGAACAGGCTCAGATCCAGGAGTTTAAAGAGGTCTTGTGTGTTTTGTCATTCATAAAGAGCAGCTGATATATGATGTGTCCGAGGCGTCTGCAGTGACCCGCGCTGTAGAATGTGATAGTCCTGTCTGATCCCTATCGAGGGCTGGCATATATTTATAGAGACACTCCTTCGCATTCCGGATTCTGTTGGGATAAATGACACACGTGTGCTATTGTCTCTCTTGTCTAGTAACTTTGGTGGGAACCTTTGGAATCCTGCCTATGTTTTTGTAATTAAATGACATCTCAAATATTCCTTCTAGCCAATGATAAGATTAAACTGAGAGCTTGATCTTGAACCTCACATATGCTGTATCTGTTCTAGAGATCTCTCACCAAAGATGTCCTAGACCATGAACTTGATTCTAAAATACTTTTCTATTGGTCCTGGAGATTATCAGAAGAAGCGTTCGAAACAAAGCGTTCAATGAAACGTCACTGATAATAATAGTACTTATGAACTTGGGGATAACATACCGTTTGTCTTCTGTGTGTCAGGCGTTTACCATCATGGATCAGAACAGAGATGGATTCATCGACAAGAATGATCTGAGAGACACCTTTGCAGCTCTAGGTTGGTTTATGCAACTTTTCTGGATTTCTTAAAAATTTGATTTCGGTGGTTAAGGCTGCTGTAACATTTGGCTTCAATACGATGTTAAAAGGAATAAAATGATTCTCATTAAAAATCTGCGAATCAGAAGTGATCTTTACGTCACTTGGACATTTTCTGCTATTTCCCATGATGCCTCTCTTCTGTGGTTTGACTGACAGGACGTCTGAATGTGAAACAGGAGGAGATTGATGACATGTTGAAGGAGGCGTCTGGACCCATCAATTTCACTGTTTTCCTCACTATGTTCGGAGAGAAACTCAAGGGTAAGACGGTCTTTGCTCGAAACGGCTTTTCACAAAGTTTGATATTTTATTACGTTTGTTAAATCACAGGTGCTGATCCCGAAGAAACCATCCTTAACGCCTTTAAAGTGTTTGATCCAGAGGGGAAAGGAATTCTGAAGAAAGAATAGTAAGATTTCAGTTCATTCACTTTAGTTCACCAACTGCATTAAACAGACGTTCTCTGTGTGTTTCTATTCAGTGTTACGCAGATGTTGACTACACAGGCGGACAGATTTTCAGCAGAGGAGGTGAGGGATACCGTACAGGTGACAGTGATGATGTCAGGTTGCCGTGGATACAGTGATTGTTTTCTCACCTGCAGATGGAGCAGATGTTCACCGCGTTCCCTCCGGACACTGCTGGAAACCTGGACTACAATAATCTGGTTCACATCATCACACACGGAGAAGAGAAAGATCAGGAATAATTTATTTAGCCTTCAGCCAATCGCAGCGCTTGCTGTGTGTTTGTACCGCCCACTAATTTATGATCAACAGGCTTTGTGAATAAAGTCACTGTTTGCTTTTTTCAATTATGTTGTGTCTGTGTTTGTACAATGAACAGCCTTTCCAGTCTTGTTTTTCTCGAAACATACTTACAAGATATTGTAATGAGCTCAAATGAGTAAATAAATGAGATCAGATGAATTAGAGAACAATTATGATTGATCTAAGGTTTAGATCCAGTTCAATAATTCTTGAACTAGATCCGGCTTCATCTTCTCTAACTCTATGTGTGAAAACAACACAGACCCAACAGAAGATTGAACATAAATTACAAAAGAACCCCAATTTAATTGATGAAAATAAGTCAAATAAAATGGATGTATAATAGAACAGAATATGCAAAATGAAAAACTCGTTTTATAATAAAATATATTTATATTGTTTAATGTATGAATCAAATTTTATTTCATATCATTTATTAAACATTTTTAATCTGATTACTTTTCCCTTGAAAAGTAAAGTAAGGGTGTAAGGTTCTGTAAGGTAATTACTGTTAATTCTGATGTAATTTACCTAAACAAAAAACTGTGTAATATATTAAATAGTGGAAATGACATAAACATTTTAAGTCTAACTTAAATGAATCCTTCTCACATTTGTATACTTTGGTCACATTTACTTTAATACATTAATAATTTATGAATGGATGAATTAAATTAGCCGTACTAAAGTAATTAGTAATAAGTCATTCATTTGTACAGTAATCTAATTACACTATTGAATGTGTGATTAGTAACTTTTAATTAATGACTTTTCCAGAGGAACTTTCCCAACACTGCTTATATGTATTCAAGTAACGTAAAAATATCAAACTTACAGTTTTTAAAGATGGACATATTCGTTCATGTTTACAAATGTGAATGGTCAAGTATTTTCATCAGGTTCTTTATAATAAAAACAGATCTCTGTATTGGCCTTCAAAAACACTTTTTCTTTCTCGCATTACAGGAATGATCCATTGCATATTAAGAAAGAAAATGTCACACACACACACACAACATATTTTTGTCATGTAGACTTTGTGTGTGTGGTTCGTGACCCTCACTCAATGATGCTGATAACAGGTGGCTATTCTTTCATTTTTTGCTGGGATAAAGTCAAAGCCGTGTTGTTATTTCTGTGCGTGGTCTGTAATGTAACACCCACCACACGTCTGTTTGATCCTGCCATCATCAAGAGCTCTGACGCGACACGAGTGGCCGAGACAGTGTGTGAAATGTGATAGGATGTGCACACTTTAGTATGACATGTACATGTTAACATATCCAAACCGTACCGCAGTGCTCTAAAGCTATACATTATGTGTATGCCACTTGACTCGAGCCCATGACCTTGGCTTCACTTGCGCTGTGCTTTACCGTTCGGCTTAAGGGAAGACAATGTTTTCTTTCATGTTTGGTCAAATATTGCTGTTTTCAAGTGTATTCAAGTGAAAATCTTAAACTCAGAAGGTTAAACTTAAGACAGATTTGTTTCGTCTGCAATCAACAGTCAATGATCAATATCGTCAACTCAATATCATCTTAAACATTTCTCATTAAATGTATTCAAATCCAGATCATTTGACCTCTACAATCTACATTAATTTACACCTCTTCATGCGTTTACACAACTATGCTCTCATTTGTTTTAGTTTAATTCCTCAAAGCAATTTTATGAGCAGCATCTGAGACTAACGTGATACATGAGACAACTGAGAACTGAGCAAAAACATCTTGCTCAGGGTCAAAGAGCAGTGTGCTATTACTTTTATTCTTCCTTGGCTTCTGACATGCGGGATATCCCACAGATGTAAATCGGATCAGAATATTATATGGGGAGGGACTGCAGCACTTGTATGTTAATGGCTCACTCATCTAATCCAGAGACTACTGTTGGTATTCTTGGTAACATACTGAAGCTGAAGAATGATGGCCTGTAAGCTTCTTTTCTTTAAACCTTTTAACAAAATAATACATCAAAGTAAGGTTCATATTTAAAACATGCAGAAAAATCTGGACACACGCTGCAGAATTTAAACAACTCAGATGAACATAAAGGAAACTTTTGAAAGTATAGCAGCAGACTTACAGCTGAAGGGGAGGAGTTAGCGGATGCTCCGCCCAAGCCGTCTAATTTACGTCATTTGAGATGAATCGTCAGATTTTAAATGAAGATTATGAGCGGATGCATTTTATAAAGAAAATGACCCAAATTGAAATGCTTTAAGCGCTGCAATACTTCAGGTAAAAATAAGAATGTCATTATTTTGTTTTTTAAGAATTTCAGAGGAAATATGGAAAGAGATCTACAATATTAAACATATATATATATATATATATATATATATTAAGAGTTTGGTTCCGAAATGAGATAATAATATATTTTTTATTACGCAGTCCAATTAATATCAAGGAAAAACAGTGAGTCACTGCAGATGACCGGATACAAACACCAGAGGGCGACACACTTTCACCCAGTGAGCAAACTGATGGCAAATAATGAAATAAAACATTTAGATGATCATTATAAATAATGTTTTGGTTATGTGGGACCGCTAAAATAACAGTAAGTTTACAGTAGGCATGAACTAATAAAGTCTCTTAAATAAACGCTCTGATATCAACAGAACAATGTAAAAAAGGTTATTAATCTCTCATCTGTTTTTTTCATCAGTGGTAATTAAACTTCGTAAGAGTCGAAATGAGAGGTCATTGATGAATCAATCCCATCGTTGTTTGTAATAAAGCACACTTCTTTGCGCAAAAGTAAACCCAATATTGTTAGTTGTGGTTTATTCAGACACACCCTGTCCATGTTATGCAATTGACGTGAACATGATGCTGATGAAATCAAAGAAAACAGATCCTTAGAGATGTTGAAATACGGTGTTCAACACGTTATCGTCATTTGTTTACCACGTATTCTTATTTGGTTGCTTTTCTGCTCAGTGTGTGTGTGTGTGCGTGTTTTGATACTATGCAAAGAAGCATAAAAACTGAAAGGAAACTTTGAAATCATCTTTGCTTGCTCTATATTTCCCCGCCCTATATTCATCGGTATTTATCCGCGGGCCTGTTTCAGCAGCTGCTCTGAGTGTATCCCTCCGCAGAGCCGGTGCGTCACAGCCGCAACACGCGCATCTGACGGCTAACCCGGATTTGACATCGACTCTCGGAGTTTGTGTTCATAAATCACTTTCTTTTTCTCATAAGGGTTCCACCGGTCGTGTCCTTTGGAGGCGTCGGTGTTTGTGTTTTATACGGCTAGCCATGGCTGACATCGACAAACTCAACATAGACAGCATCATCCAGCGCCTGCTCGAGGGTGAGTTCAAACATCAAACAGCGACGAAACGATCGGTACATATGTGCATACATAGTTAACATACCTACGTGTATTTATCTGTTTATCTTCTTAGTCGTCTGACTCTCATTTATGTCAGTTGAGGTGAATTAGCAGAGCTAGCATTAGCGCTTGTATTTTACTAGACCCTACATAGACATCACGTGTAGTTTTTCAAGGGTTTGAATTTAAGATTATGTTGAGGCAATATTCATTTGAAAAGTTCCCTATGTAGACAACACTGTGTGAGGGTGCTCAAAACACAAATAAATACACGTTAGCATGTTTGTGTGGCTATCAGAATAACAATATTTCATTTTTCTTGTAGAATAGACCGTTCAGAGTGTTGTTTGCAGGGTGACGTCATTAACAGAGTTCCCAAAATCGTAAAATCCTTGAAGTTTAACGATGTTTATGCAGCACTTAAAGTCAGACATTTCTGTACATTTCAGTCATAACTTAATAAAGCGCTTTTTTCAGTCCACCTGCATGACAGGCAATCACTTTTCTAAACTCTAGTAGTTAAGAATAACTGAACAAAAATCTGAAAATGTATTCGAGTTGTGTTCGTCTTGTATTTTGTATGATATAAATAATTTGCATCGGGATGACATGTTTTGTTCTCGTAGGATTATTCGTATTCATTGTAAACAAAACAACGAATTAGGTAAATACTGCTTGGTGATCGGTGGGACGGTTTGTTTATTGTTTATACTTTGTATTATGATTTTGGTAATGTCGTATTGTTCTTTGACAATATACTGTATCGTGGCGGTCAAAGGTGATTTTCATAATCGTTTCTTGTCACAGTTCACTTACAGAAAGGACATTGACACTAGGGTTGGGCATCTTCCCAAAAAAGCATATCACGAACTTCCACTCGCGATCTGAATAGAAAATATACATTTTATTTGCACATAGCACTGATGCTACGGAGGTTTAAAGTTCTGTGGTACAGGTAGCAGAAGTATAAAACCTCTGTTATCATCTTTAAAAAATACAAATGCAGGTCAGGAAATAAATCTAGTACAATGCAGTGTTTTTGAACCTTATTATAGTTCATATTAAAGTATACTAGAGTTTATTCATTTACAACAAGAAAAGCACAATTTGCTATATCCAATGCTATAGAACACTACAGTATTTGTTCATTCGATCGTTTAGGTTAAACTGTGTTTTATTTTGACGGGTCGTCGTGAAGATGCTCTGACAACAGACGTCAGTGTGTGAAGTTCAATGGTTAAATACACCTGAAATAAACTCTCAGGGCAACTCTGGACATCATGGTCATGTGTTTACGTCTTCATACAGTGAGACGCATACAAATCCAGGAGCGTCACGGCGCATGTAGCACATGTGCAACACATTCACTCATACATGCAGAACCTGTGTTCTGTCCAATCGTCCTGTCAGAGTTTCCATCCGCAGGGCAAAACGTTATAAAATCGACAAAATTAACAGGTAGGATGATTTTATAATAAAAACCCTGTCAGATAGTTCTACCAGTTTAAAGGCGGAGTGAACGATTTCCGAATTAGCTTGTTTAGACAAAGTCGGGCCGAGTACCAAAACAGCCTTGTAGCCAATCAGCAGTGAGGAGCACAGCGCTGACGAAAGCGAAAGATGCAAATGTTTTGGTGATTTGAACAATGGACACCCGCCTTTACGCTGTAAACTTATTTTATAGGTTTATTTTAAATACCCTGTAAGAATAAGTAATAATTCAACATATTACTGAAGCTAAAACAGCGGGAGACGTAATCCGCTATTATTGTGATTTCTTTTGGCCTGGAATCATCCACACTGATCACGCTGACATGTTAGGCCGTGTTCACACTTGACTGCTAGCATCTGTTTTGCATTGAAATCCTATGCAGTAAACCGTGTTTGACAGAAATGTCCTGAACGCTTTTTAAGTGTCAGCATCTTTTTCTGCATCTCGGAGCGTCTTTTGAGTTTGAAAAAGAAGTCAAAAAAGAAGTCAAATGTGAACACAGCCTGAGCAACCAACCACAGATCTGAATGTTTTATCTTGTCGAAGACATCTCATCACTGATGCATATCAAGTTTACTCGCAAACAGAAGTGCTCATCGAACCGACCTAGTACCTCGCTAACACTGCTATAAAACACTGTTAATCTACAGTGTTGTTTAATCTTGACACTGGTGTTTTGATGTGTGTCCTATTAAAAAAGGAGAATTGTGTGAAATTCTCTTAATTTCTCTCCTCCAGCAGAACACGGTTTGAACAAGCAGAATGTTTTAATATTTAAACATTTCGCAGAAGAGCTGTTTTGAGTTTCCCCTGCTTAAAGAAGGGTTTTACGGCCAGACACATTTTTGGGTTGATCTCACGATATACTATACACCTCCCAGAGTTTCTTAGAAACCTCTCCCTGTTCTTTTCCATCCCGTCAGAGTTTAGATGCACTGGCCAGGGTGTGAGGCTGTGCTGGTATTAATACGGCTGTTCTCTTGGCAGTCTCTGTTCTTTTGCTCTTATATAACCGCACGCCAGGAACCGACTCGCATAGGCAGTGTATATAACCCATAGTCATGTGCGTCAAGTTTGGATGTTTTCAGATTCATGAATGGAATTGATTATTATAGTTTAAAACGTCTGATTGTGTCTGTCAGAGTTTCGTATGAATAGTGAGAGTGTTATCTGTTTAGTTTGTTTTGCAGTCACTCGCCCGTCATTCTGACCTCTTTACGCTGTTGGTGAGAAGGATGTAGGGCTGGGCGATTAATCGAAATCCGTCGATTATTTAGATTACTTTCCCTTTTAATATTCACGTTGCTACGTCTAGCATTACGTGTGTACGTGTACAATAACATCACAGCGTTGTTATTTTGTAAAATATAGAAAATAAACAGACGCGGCTACCAGCCGTCTCTGCTCCGCTCACATAAGTCATTTCTGAAATGCGTCACTGATCTAAAACTCTGCAAATACTTATCACACAAACATGAAACGTTGGTCTAAAGAAAGCTTAAAACTTTAAAATGACCAGATTCAAATGGAAATCAAATATTCTGTGTTTATGTAATATGAGTGAAAGACAGGTACAGTTGATACGAGACATTCTTCCAGGTCTGCTCCCGATTAGTAATCACAAGACTTTTAGTCTAAAAATGTGCATATCGCGAGAAATATAGATTTGAAGTTTTATAGTTTTAAGCTCCGTTCACCTATTAAATACTCCATCTGTTTCTTTCACGTGACGGCAGGGCTGGTGTCTCCAGTCAGGGTCCTAAAGTACACTCTCACTACACATGCAGACAGATGATTTGCTCATTTGTGTTGTGTATCTTCTCCTGTCTTCAGTGGCAAAAAATCACACAAAGATGTCTATGATTGGAAATGTTTAATAAATAATCAATGAAAATACAAAGTATTTATGCTATATATTAAATAACATGAGATGAGAAATGTTTCATTCGAAAAAATCTTTAGTTGGGCATATTTACACTACAAACCTTGTAAGTGATCTACATGGGCAAAAAACAAAGAAAAATAAACAAAAACAAAATAATCGTTCAATAATCTCAGTCGAGAGAAAATGTTCAATTAATCGAAATTTCGATTTTTAGGCCAAAACGCCTAGTCGGACGTATGATGTAGTATTTCTGTGCTTGATTCTCTTCCCAGCTCGGAAAGTTTTTTATAAGTTTCCTAACAATAATGTAAACGTCAGTAAGGGATAATGTGATTGTTTTGTGTGCTCGTCCTGTATTTCCGCCTCCAGCATCTCCTACAGCTGTATTTCTCTTTTATAAATTTGATCAAACTAAATTCACTTTGAATATACTAGGGATGCTCATTTCAATCAATTTCCCTAAGCGAGAACCCCCATATTGCGTAAGCAGTGATATACCGTAAAGCAGAACAGAGTCTCTCTCGTATATTTGATGGTTAATCGGACAGACACATTGGATTATTTGTAGCAAGTTCAGAGAATCTGTAAATGACTGGATATCCTGATCACTACGCAGTAGCACAAGCTGTTGCGCAATATGTGGTGTTTATTATGCGAGTTCGTTGGCATGTACGCAGTTGTTCAGCTGATGTAAGAAGGTGTAGTTTGGAACGTGTGTCTCATTGCAGAAAGTTTGTGTGCTGATTGTGGAATGACAACACCCTGTCTACACCGGACACCAGCTGGGCATCAGTTTAAAGCTCAACTAATGCTTATTCATCTGCATTGTGTATATTTACTAGCTTTTTACAAGTTGGAGTGTTTGTATGATGAAGGCGTGAGAGTCACCTGTGCAGTTACTTCCATAGCATTATCTAATACATATGTTTCTAAGTATGTGCCATCCCCTGGGATCAAACCCACGACACACTGAGCTACAGGAAAGCTGTGTTGTGTTGTTATTCTTGTTTACATCACCCAGCCGTTGTGTTCAGTTCCCGGCAGAAGTATTCCAGAGCTGCAGTATTGCGCCAGTTGCTCAAAACAAGCATTTAAAACAGAAATGGCGGACAGTAACAGGGCAGCTGAGTGCACAGACCGAGCTTTGACTGTTCCCTTGAGCTCCTGCAAAATAAAACCGAGATGGAGAGATGGCGGTTTACATGATGGGAAAGGGGGATCCGCTCTGATCTGATCTGAACTGCTTTACGCATTAGACTTGAATCCTGTAGATCTCTGCGGTCCTTCTCAAGTCGGCCACATCTGCAGACAGAAGAAGACTTCAGTAATGCAAACATACATTCTAGTACATCATAAAAGCTCTGGTGTAGAGGTCTGCAGGTGTCTGCACGTAACATATGCACGTACTGTACGTCATTAAGAGGTTAATTGTGTAATAAAGGACCGAACACTCTCATATTTGCATTGTTGCTTTTGGATCAACAGGTCATTTACAGCGCTGACAAAATTGAAAGTGAATTTCAACAACACATTTGATTGTTTTGGCTCTAAAATCTTTATTGAGAATTAGAGTTTTGGGCACTTTCGTTTGTTATTCTGAATGAGGCGTTATTTTAGTTATTTAACCGTGATTTGTGATCTGATCTGTTTCTCCCTTTTCATATTTAGTTTTGTTGACGGCGAGTTTCTTTGTGTGATTGCAGTGAGGGGATCGAAGCCTGGAAAGAACGTTCAGCTTCAGGAGAATGAAATCCGTGGTTTGTGTCTGAAATCCAGAGAAATCTTCCTCAGTCAGCCCATCCTACTGGAGCTGGAGGCTCCGCTGAAGATCTGCGGTGAGAAACGCACAGGAACACGCTCTACTGTATCAACCATTAAAATCACATCATGGGTTTGACTTTCAACTTGTGATTGATTGAACACACATTCACTAACATCATTCAGAGTTAACCTCTTCAGTGAATATTCTCCTCGTTGCAGTTAAAACAAACGGTTTAGTTACCAAAAACATCACGTTTAACCGTGTCCAACGTGTTTCTTCTGAGTTGTGTCATTCATTTAGCATTAAATGTGACTTCATGAGGGCTTTATACTGTAGTCCGTGGAGATTTGTTTAATCCCGTAGTTGACGGTGTCATCATGAAATGACCTCACCAGCAGGGGATGATGATTTAATCAGAACATCAACTGAGACGCTTTCATGACCACAGGTGATATCCACGGGCAGTACTACGATCTGCTCAGGCTCTTTGAGTACGGAGGATACCCACCCGAGAGCAACTACCTGTTCCTGGGCGACTACGTGGACCGCGGCAAACAGTCTCTGGAAACCATCTGTCTGCTGCTGGCGTACAAGATCAAATATCCAGAGAACTTCTTCCTGTTGAGAGGGAATCACGAGTGTGCCTCCATCAATCGCATCTATGGCTTTTATGATGAGTGTGAGTATGAACAGTGTTTTAGTCATGCCGACGTTTTCATAATATCGCACTACGTCAGGACTTTAGTACAGAACGGAACAGTTTGTTCTGTGCAGAATGAATTATTGAGAGCCATTGCTGTGTGAGAGGGAGGGAGGGAGAGGCGGAGCCGAGGGTGAAGAGCTGATGTTGTGTATTTTTAGCACAGACCTCTCTCTATATGCATTGACGCTGTACTGTGCTCTGTGTTTATGTGGGTGTTTGTTTGCTATTCAGGCAGGAGACGCTACAACATCAAGCTCTGGAAGACCTTCACAGACTGTTTCAACTGTCTGCCCATCGCTGCCATTGTGGACGAGAAGATCTTTTGTTGTCATGGAGGTGGGTGTGGCTCTGTTTGGTGACGGCAGGTCCGGCCCAAGCCTTTACAGGCCCCAAGCAGAATTTAGTTGGGGTCCCCCTGTGCCCCAATACAATCCACTGATGTCCATGTTTGATCATTTGCACGCACACTTTAAACCTAACAAGCGCGATTCTATTAGTTGTAGCCGTGTTCGGGATGTAGGAATGTCACAAAAACACATGAACCTTGCATTACAAGTGTATTGTGATTGTCAAATAGTTTATCGTTTCATTACTTCCAATTTTAGGTGAAATGTCCCTTTAAATTATGAGGAAAGGCCATACAAAGGTTGTGGAATTTATTGTTCGTAGTATTTGTAATAATCACTATTTGCAAAGATTTGACGATCTTTTTTATTTTAACCACAATCTATAGACTCCCTTTTAAGGGGCGATTCACATTTCGTGTCTTAAACCTTGCGGAAAATGTGAGCCTGCTCAAATGACCAGCCGTTCCTGCGCGACACTAATCACGCCTAGAAAAATGCTGCGTTTCTACGCTTAAAAAAACAAACTTGCGTGCACAAGAGGCAAAATGTTTATGGCCCCAAACAGCCCTTGAGGATGATTACATCATTTTTATTTATTTAGTGTATTTACATGATAACCATTAAATTAATTGACAGAATTATTCTTAACCTTATCTCAAATAAATAAATGATTATAAATGACATGAATCGCAGTAACTACCAAAGGGTTCATCCACAGCTAGCCGTGCGTTGAAAGGTTTTAATGCACACCTTCCAGCCAATCAGAATCGAGTATTCAAACAGGCCATGGTAGAAATATTTTTCATCTAAATCAGCATTTTGTTGTTTGCACCATTGAATTCCATCGGTTGTTCAACTAAACGGTTGTCAAATATTAAACGTTTTTAGTCCCTTACAGTCTTCTTTGATCGGTCATTTCTCGGCTCTTTTACCAGAGAAAATAGACTTGTGTGGTGTCGTAAAAAAGCTGTAATTTCATGTGCCCTTGGTGGCGAGGCCCTAAGTTTTGCTTATAGTGAGGGCCGGCATTGGGTGACAGACAGCCAATCATATACTCTACAAAGTGCATGAATGTTTTAGAAGGTACACTGAGAAACTTGCATCCAAGATATTAGTCAAACCGTGATGTCAAACTGGAAAGAGCGTATTGTTTGTTTAAGGTTCATTTCTTTAGTGCCTGATACGAGCTGATGACGATGCAGTTGAAAGCGATAACACTGGTTATACAGATGTGCAGTGTAAATCAGGATTAATGATTCATTCCTAACAGGATTCGGTGCACCCAGAGCTAGGAATGACCAATGTTCCAGGCCAAGAGAGAGTCAAATATCAACATAAAATGATCATGTCTTCATTTACTCTTAAAACAAATGATCTCCAGTTTTGTTTAGAACATATTTATTTAGAAAACTAAATGATTGTAGTGCACTTCCCATCAGAAGATTTAGTTTCGCGTAACACGTGATGTGTTCTTCAGGTTTGTCTCCAGACCTGCAGTCTATGGAGCAGATCAGAAGAATCATGAGACCCACAGATGTTCCTGATCAAGGTCTCCTGTGTGATCTGCTGTGGTCTGATCCAGATAAAGATGTGCTGGGCTGGGGTGAGAATGACCGGGGCGTCTCCTTCACCTTTGGAGCTGAAGTGGTAGCCAAGTTCCTCCACAAACATGACCTGGATCTCATCTGCCGGGCCCATCAGGTGACTTCCTCACATTCAGACTAAATCACGACACTTCTGCAGTTTCAGATGTATCTACCCTGAATAATCAAACTTCTTCAGCCTTATGGAGCTAGAATAATCCCCAGCATGAACCAGACTTGATTCCCATAGAGACATGCGAGTCACATCTACATTCATGAATGTCCAGTTTTGAGAAAGCTGAAACTGATGAGCTGAAAATGTCATGCAGGCTCGTACCGAGCCGAAGCAGATGAGTCTGCAAGTTTGAGACGACCCCTTTGACATTGACACTTCTGCGTTTCTATGTGAAGAGCGGTTTGATCCTCACAGCAGCTGTGTGTTCTGTTCCTATAGTTGCAAACACTAAACGCTCTCTGTGTTAGATTAGTGTTTCTAATATAAGAGGCTGACATCTGGCCTCGCCCAGTGTTGCTCGGAAGCCGTAAATAACAGAACACTTCATTTCTCTACTTCCATTAGATACACGAGGGCCAAAGTATCAACATATGGACTTTGTTCCTGTGTGATGAGCTTTCCTGTAGCTCAGTGGTTCGAGCATGGCGCTAACAATGCACATACTTAGAAACAAATATACAGGATGATGCAACGTAAGACGCTTTGGATAATATTGGATTACATTTATTAACATAAATGTAAATGATGATTGTTGAAGTGGTTTATAACTGATGATGTGATGTTCAGACGCCCTTACGGCTTTGGCCACTAGGTGGCCTGCTTGCTTCACCATATAAGTGAATGATGAGCAGCTAGTCACATGGTCACATTTTCTGTGAACGCTGCATATGGAGATGTAGCTCATGGTTCATACACGTTTCACAGCTATTCTGTACGTTCTGATTCCTGTCTCTCTCTAGCTCAGTTAGTATAGCATTGCGCTAGCCACACACAGGTCATGGGTTTGATCTCCTGGGAACACACAGATGAAACAAAGGTATAGATTGAAATGTATCAATGTAAATTGTGATTTAGGTGGTGGAAGACGGCTATGAGTTCTTCGCTAAGAGGCAGCTGGTGACCCTGTTCTCCGCACCAAACTACTGTGGAGAGTTTGATAACGCCGGAGCCATGATGAGCGTAGACGAGACCCTCATGTGTTCTTTTCAGGTGCACAGCCATCTTTATTACTACAGCTGCTCGCTGTGATCTATATTCTATATAATAACTCAATCCACGACCTGTTTTTGTCTTTGCTTCTAATCAAATATATGAACTTTCCTAAAGATTTTGAAACCAGCTGAGAAGAAGAAACCAAACTCCAGTCGCCCAGTGACTCCACCCAGAAACATGGTGAACAAGCAGGGCAAGAAATGAGGCGGGACTTCATCATACAGTCTTCATGTGTCACGGGCGTGTCGATCTGGCTTCCACTGACTCAGAACTGTTGACTGCATCTGTTATTTGAATTCTTTTGTATTTTTCTTCAGTTTACGTCCTTTTGCACCAGCGACACGTGGAGTGAACATTCAGATATAAGAGAGTATTTTGTTTGCTTTTTATGTTTGGAGACAGCATTGGCTTTTATAACCTTTACTACTTCAGGATGACACATCTTGGTTTTAAGCAAGCTGCGCCCAATGTAACCATGACAACACCCTTTCCCTGATTATAAATACAGGGAGAAACTCTGGAGTTTTAAATCCAATTCTGTGTCTCACATGATCTTTGCTCCTTATGGCCCGTTCAGACCACGGTGAACAAATGAAATGTTTTCACTTAATAGTATGAAGTAGATCGCACCTAAAACATGTTTGTTCTTTTATCATTTAAACGCTTTTAGGTTAGCTTTGTGCCATGAGATTTGATGTTCAGTCCACTCATGTTTTACAATACTTTTGTCATTATTGCTTCTTAGAATTCTTTTAAAAGCCGAAAGCAGGATATAAATCGTCCATGACTGAATGTTTGAAGTATTTGGTTTGAAAGGTTTGTATGGTGCGTGTGTGTGTGTGAGACATTGAATGATGTAAATGAAGATTCTTTCAGGTGGTCACCAACTAAATGTTCATTTTCTATGTCTAAGTGGTTTGTTTTCCTGTTGGTTTTTGGCGAGATGGCTTGTATTCTTACTCCATTATGTCTGGTATCAGTTGTTTCATGTAACCGGCGATGTGTTTGGATCACATTATGGGCATGTCGTTTCATTGATTTCTCACAAAAGGACTTTTTTCGTTGCATGTATCTGGTATTAGAATAAGACACAAGGCCTTGGCTTTCTCAGGGCATGCGACATTCAGCATGTCTTTAGAATAATGTAGCTCCTCATCAGGTAAATCACATCAGGAAAACCTTTTTCTTGCAAATTTCTACAGTATTTCATATCAATTCTATGTGTAACCTAAGCCCTCTGTAAATATACAGGAAATGTTTTGTTCAGTCTTGGCAATAATTCAGTTTTCACTCTTTAAATAATTGTTATACTTGCGAAATAAATGGGAGCCGTGAGAATTGCACTTATTGTTTTTGAAATCTTCTTTTATTAATGTTGCAGTCCTCAGAAATATTAGATTTCTCTAAAAATGAAGTAGTTTATAATTTCTTCAATCTCAACTTTTACTGCCTCTGAGATTTTACCACATAGTTATAGAGACACACACCATCCAATCTGTTTTCTATAAATAAATCCTAAGCAGTAGTTTCTCTGAAGACCGTGTTGATCGGTCATGAAGGACTTTATTCATTCACAAAGATTTTCTACACAGTTTTATCAGTATTATGAAATGAATTTAAATCAAGTCCTGACGTCACATTTTCTACGTTTTAAGGTAAAATAAATATACATTCAGGATGATGCGTAGAGTGAATTCTAATATGTGCATTGTTTTAAAGCAGCTTTACCGAAAAACAATTTACTAACATTATTTCGCTTACTATATAAATGTATATCTGTCTAGAAAAGAGTAAAATGTTGCTTAAGTAAGAGTATATTTGTATCTGCGTATATTGATCTAACATTACAGCTGCAGAATAGTGAAGAGAAAATAAAGAGCAGCAGAGCGTTGAGGTATCTGACAGCCTTTGGTTCATTGTGGTTTTATCATCGGCCTGTAAACACAGAATCTACCAAATGTAAAGGCTTTCTACTGATGGAAGAACTCCATTACTGATGGGACTGAACAAAATAAAAACCTCATATGACTGGTAAATGTTTTCTTATAATCGCTCCTTGGGTTTCATGAAATGTTTGTCATGAATCTGAGATCTTAACGGCTCAAAAAGCCACAATAGTTTTGACGGGTTACGTTGACCAAGATCACTGTTAAAACAAACATCAGCCAATGTTAAGATCTATAGCTTTGCTTTCAGTCATCAGAAGCTCTTTGTTTGTTAAGGGCCAACTTTCATCGTCTAAAATGGTTTTAAATGCCACGGTTAGAAGTGCTCAAGGAATCCCAGAAGTCTTCAGCATATTGTCATATTTTTTGCCTTCCAAACTAAACCCTTTCTCACTGCACATCTTGTCTCGTTGAGATTTATTTCATGTTGACTGAACACAGGCCACTGACATGATTTACAATTTTATTATATAAACAAATACATTCTTTATTAAAAAATAACAAGAACGATTGCAAAGATTTGATTCAAAAACCGATCTGTGCAAATTCACAAACCCCGTTATAATATAGTTTCTCCAGCCCACAGTTTGAAATGGACATGCGTATATTTTTGATAAAAGAAAGCGCAAGCGTCTTCATTGTGATTCAACAATCTCTTATAACTATCTGTGAGAGGAAAAACCTCATCCTTCTGTTTACTGAAGCACATGTAAACCAGTTCATCACGCCTCTCAACAGAAGTCAAACTGCATGATGATGAATAATGGATTATTATAACATTATAACTAACAGTGTCTGTGTGGGCTGATGATGAGTACATGAAGCCCATCTGATCTCTATTGCTTTTAACGTTTGCCTCTGAGAAATGTGAGATTGAAAATATGCATGACAGCATCAACATGGAAACAATCATGAATCATTAACATTGGGGTGAACACCTTTGGAACAAAAGCGTGTAAACTGTTGTGCGTTGCAGCATCTTGCAAAAAACAAACAAACACAGAAGTGCAGGAATAAAACAGCAGCCGTTGAAGTTTCATTGATATTTTGGGGGAAAGATCAAAACTAAAGTCCATTGAAGGCAATGTGGTGATCTACTCCATCAGACTGTGGAAAAGTGCTTTTACAGTCCAGGACGAAGCTGTTGTGGTTTTAAACGTGACAAAATCAGACCTGTGTGAACCGGCTTGAGCGGTTTGTGATTGTGGTGATGATTGTACACGAGTTGTACAGTATGTGCATGCAAACAAATGCAACGGCTGCTTTATCGTTGTATCTCAATGTAAGAAACGATTCACCTGTTCAATGAACTTATGGGATGAATTCATTTTGACAGTGATACTTTTTTCCATTCATCTAAGTTCAAAGTGTCCCCGACAACTTGAATTCACCTCTTTTCATTTTGGGATTTTTGCTTTGGTCTTAAAGACGGTCACGATTATGAAAAGTGCAGATGTTTCCATTGAAAACAGTGATAACATGTACAACACCAGCGCAGGTTCAGTTCTTCAAGAATATGTTGTGAAACATCCCAACATACTCTCACAAACAGAATACACATTTCAGTCAATTAAATCAGTCCTGTTTTCGGCCAAAAGGATTTGCATTGTAACATTTTCATGACAATGAAGCACAAATTAGCCTAAATTCTCCATCACATCATAAATAAAAACGCAAATGCAATAAAATATTACTTTTTTCAGCCTACGTGAATGCATGATATACTGTACAGTGCAAAAATGTATTTCTAACTTTGTATATTTGTGCTGGACAACAAGACAAAAATATTAACATTCAAGATACATTTACTTAAGAAGCAAGATGACCTCAAATATGACCAAAATCAAGTTTATGTTTAAAACAAGAAATATCTGAAAAAAAACGTGTTGTTCAGATGTGTTTTATATACAACACACCAGTTTGTTTACAAGTGTAAAGAGGTCAAACTTTATTCAGGTTTATATTTTGAGGCATACATTTAGCAATTCTTTTCAGAAACCAAAACTTTATTTCATTTTGCTTCTAATGTAAATGTATCTTGATGCAACACTTTTATATTTGTTCTGAACATCAAGAAACAAATACAGCGGAAAGAAACATTTTTGCAGTCTAGATTTAGTCATGAAATACCACAATGCAAAGTCATCATATCTGTCTTAAAAAAGCACTTTTTTGGATTGAAACACATATATTTGTTTAACACATTATTGTGCAGTTTGTTTCACAGGTAAACATGATGTGAATGTCGACGGTCGCTCTGAGCACAGACTGTAGAATAACATAAAGCCTCGGGGAAATCGATACGCATGTGAGCGTCTCTCTTAATATTGTTGCCATCATGGAAACTGATGAGCGATGAAAACAGCCGCCGTCTCAAAGGGATCGAAACGTAATAAAACTCATGTCATGATTAACTTTCTATCGCTCCGACACAGCATGACTTTCTTTCATGTGTTAAACACCGAAAGAAAAGTTTGTTACGCAGAATGTTCAGGCACTTCAACATAAAAGTCTGTATGGATATTATCAGTGTATAGTGATGTTTATTCTCACTCAAAGTTATTGAAGGACTTCAAACAGAAGACTTAAGTTCAGCACTTTTTGAGAGGCTCGGCTCTTTCAAAGCTGAATGCTATAAGAGCGAATACATGTGAGTGAATGTGGATCGACTGGACTGGAAATCCAAATACTGCTTTATCGGTTTCAGTTTAGATCGTGTGGAAGAAGATTGTAGCCCAATACTGTCATATTATAACAAATATTACACAAATAATGTCCTTTCATTATATCTTTTTAGTTGAAAAAAGTCGACGATACAGGATTTATTCCAAAGTTTGACTGACAGCTGTCACATGACTCACGGCTCATGCGTGCGTGTATGAGCGCTGATTGTTTCTATTGGTTATTCCACTCATGTTCTCCAGACGTCTGTCAGGTCTCTTTGGGTTTGGTGAGGAGTCAACATGTGTTATGATCGGGAGCTGTTGTGTATCAGAGCGATGTCTCATTGGTGTGTGGTCGAGACGTCTCCTCCTCCAGAAGAGCGATGCGTTGTTTCAGCATCCTCACCTGCGTCTCGTGTCTCTCCACCATCGCCATCATCTGAGACTCCAACTTCTTCAGTTTATTCTGATGTTTCTTCTTTGCTTTCTCATACGCCGCCACCAGATTACTGCACAACACACACAACACATCAACTTTCTAGGTCAACGTTTTATGCGAATAAGCCGAGAGAGTGAGAAATGTTTTAAATTGTCAGAATTGATCAGAAATTACTAGAAAAAAAGAAAGTGATCTCTGGTCAGCGAAACTGAAACGTAAAAATCTTCATTAAATGTTTGCGTTGGTTGAAATACGTGACATCTGTGTGTGTAAAAATATAATGCAAATTCTAACATCAAACAAGTCACAATGAACATTCAAAGTGTTCATGATTTCCAATGGATCACAAAATGAAAAGTGTCTTTATGTCAACTGATAAAAACGGACTAAATCTTTCACTGAAATAAACACAGAGTTTTGAAGACAGAAAATTAAGGAATTTAAGTGATAGTTCAACCAAAAATGGAAGTTCTTAGAATTCATCCTTTTCCTCGCCCTCTTGTCATTTCAAACCTTTATGATTTTCTTTCTTTCTTCTGCAGAACACAAAAGAAGATATTTTGAAGACTATTGGTAACTGGGGGCCTTCACATAGGTTTGAAATGACAAGAGGGCGAGGAAATGATGACACACGTTCATTTGGGTGAACCCTGACATGCATCAAAATACTCAACATGAACATGAAGCTTGATCAATAAATGCTGTTGAACTGGTTTATTATGTGTGTGTGTGTTACCTGTTGGCTCTCTTCAGATCATTGACAAACTCTGCAGACTGCTGATGTCTGACTTCGCTGCTCTTTGTGAGTCTTTCTAGCGCAGCGACCAGCTCCTGCACGCGACACTTCAACTTCTTCTCTCTGAAACAAACACGCACATCAAATGCACATATCATCAGAATTCAATTCGTCGGCATGTATTATTCTTTTCTTAAAACAGCATCTGAATGTAATGTGATTTGTCACCTCCTGAGAGCGCTGGTGAGCTCAGCGGCGAGGTCACTGTCACTGAGAGTTCTCACATCAGACAGACTGATCGCAGGAGAATCACCCGAGTCCTGAACACACAGAGAGAGACATGAATAATCTAACTGATGAATGTAATCTCTCACTGTTATTAATGGTTATGAGAATGAGAGCAGATCTTCAGATGAGATGAACACCAGACACACACACAGAGAGAGAGACAGTTTAAGACGGAGGTGCTCACTTATAATCATATTTGACATTAAATCTAATAATGTCCACAGTTTAGTGTTTAGAGGTTTGGACGAATCCTCAGTATGTGTGTGTGTGTGGAGCTTTCTGTATTTCATTTGGGTCATCCGCTGTCACTTAGATCAATTCATTGTGGGATACAGAAAAAAAACAATGTGTCTTGAAAAGAGAAGAGACGTGAAGAGTAAGAGAAGGAGAACATTAGAATATGAATCTTTTGAGTTTATCTTGAGCACCAGTTATTCATATCATATATTCTTCTTCTTTGCATTATGTGATTTTTATTCTTTACATTGCGTATATTTTGGGAATTGTTTTGACTACAAAGTAAAATGGAATGTAACATCTTTAAAAGCACAATGTTTCAAATACTGTTCAACCTTATATTTCCAAGGCGACAAGTTGGTCTGATAGAAATCATTGCTGATGAAGAGCTTTAAGTAAAAACTGAAGCAAGACTGCATGCTGCGTAGGCCTCGTTTCAACTGTTCTTAATACCAGCATTTCATTTCTTATTTGTTATTTATTTATAGTTATTTTACCTTCTTACTCGTCTTTAACTTTTATTGTGATTTTAAATCAGTCCCAGTGAAATAAGAAATGACAGTGCCTATTTTTTCATGAAATATTGCAGCGTTATTGTAAATAGTTTATCAACGTGGATCGTTCTCTTTAAAAAAATCATGTGCCTTGAGTTAAAATCTGAAAATGCACTTCTGTCCTGTAATGACTATCCATCTTAAAGGATGTATGTAACGTAACGGCTGCTTTTATACACCCGAACAAATCACAGAGAAAGACCAAAGCCACGCCCACTTAATGCATAAAGTGATCGCAACTTCCGGTTCACAGGGACATTAAAGATAGGCTACTGCTGTTGTTATTATAGATTATGTATAAATCATATGTTGAATTACTTTTGTGTCTAGATACATAAAGCTGCCTTCTCTAGAAATGTTTTCAAGGAGGCCTTCAGTCACTCCAATTCACTTACAAACGGATTCAAACCTCATTACAAAAACAAGAGATGTGCTTCATCTGAGAAGAGCGAAGAACTCAAACACTCTTCCATGTGCTGCTGTTTAGAGAGAGACCGAGAGATTCTCTTGAATAATTCACCAGAGAGAGAGATGGATGGACTGCTGGAGGATTCCTGATGTTCTCAGACAGACGAGAGTCACTGAATTCTCATGACAGTCCTGCGCTATATAACCTCAGAGACCTCATGTCATATTGACCGTTTCCTCAGTGTGCGTGACTGGACTGCACTTAACTTACAGTTTGTTTGGCTAGTGTCTAATAATGTAACTGTTTATATTTAATTGAATTTTATTACACGTCTCGCCATTTAAATGCTTGATTCTGATTTGACAGTCGCGACATTCCAACAACCGCTCAAAACTAATAACACCCTGCAAATCATTATGAGAGTTTAATATTACACAAAAATGTCTTTTGATACAAACGATTCAACCAATTTGCCTGTTTGTGACGTTTGAACATCGTTTCTTACATTAAAACAAGCACAAAACTGTGCGTACGGTCATGTCCACACAAAACTTGACATTAATAACAGATGCTATCTATGGCTTTGATCAAATCTCTTTCCTATAGTGTTTGCTTAGGTAAACTAGTCAATTGTAGCATACCGTGGTATATCAACTACTATACACTTAATGACTATATTGCATAATACAGTAGTGTTCTCCAATATTTACTATAGTGAGATTTAAAAACACCATAGTATCTAGGAATTGAACTGCTTTTAGGTTACGGTAGAAAATATTATAAAGAACTTTCATGTTGGCATGTTACATTTCTTCAGAATGAAAAAAGTACTTTACGTTATAATATTTGCTACAGTAAACTTGTAGTAAAGTAGGAATTTTCTTATATTAAACACTAATATAAATACTTATCGTTGGACATTAGCAACCTAAAGTGGATGGTTGTTAGTTTTATCTGTGTATAGATGGTTTCACTGGACGCATGAGCCTGGCCTGAAGTTAGCTTACAGTCTGTGTTTGGTTATAATATAACAAATTATTTTATATTTAGTGTTTATTCATATTTTCTATTGTATTAAATAAATTAAAACAATTCAACGGTCTGCCAGAAGTTACGTTTTGGCCACATAATGTTTGTTTGAGTTGTTGCCGTTGAACAGTCACTATCGCATCTGTTCCCATTGAAATATAAACCACCAAACACTTATGTATATAATATTATATTCATATCCATATATGAATACATGCAAGTTGACAGGTGTTTGTAATGTAAATCATGTTTACTCTGCTCTTGTCTTTGCTGCTGGTGGAGCTGAGCGATCTGTGTCTCTGTTCCTGATGTTCCTCCACCTCTGACTTCAGATGCTCGATGTGAACCAGATACGCCTGTTCCTGAGCCTCACGCGTGCTCAACTTCAGCTCGAGGGCTTTCTTCTCTTTCTCCAAGAGATACAGCTGAGCTTTCAGCTCTGCCATCTCCTCCTGCACGACAGACAGACACATTTCAGATTTATGGGAGGGGGTCAGTTAATGGAGCGATGTTAACACAAACTATACATGATTATGTGAGTCTTTAAACTACGAGTGATGTGTGTGTGCACCTTCATGGCCATGAGCTCCTGCATCAGTACAGCGTTCTCCAGGTCGAGTCTCTGCGAGTCACCGCGAGGTTTCACGTCACAGCTCAGCGGGTCGATGTGAACGCTCTCCAGCTCCAGCATTGTCAGTTTGACAGCGGCGCGGTCGTTCTTCAGCTGGCGGATGTAATCCTTCAACCTCTGCTCGTCTTCTTTAGAGAAATCTGTGTCGCAGCTGCTGGCCGTGGAGCTGGTGGTGCTACACACATCACGTCACACAAACACACAGTATTAGTCAGGTCATGTCATGGACTTAAACCCAGAACCATTAGACTGAAAGATAAAATGATTTGACCTTTGTCTTAATATTTCAATGTTAGAACATTTGGCTCACACACATATAACTAAACCTGTAAACACACACACACACACACACTTCTGAACCACAATTTTTCTTACATTTTATTACACTAGTTATCCTTTTGAATTGTGTTTTGTAAAAGTTATTTTACAGTCAGTACTAATAAAAAAATGTACGTCAATAAATGTACGTCATATAAAAACATTGCAATAATACCATGCTGCCTTATTTATATATATTTGCAAAAATGTATGCAAAATTGTGAAAAGTGCTTTATAAATAAAACTGAATTGAATGAAATACTCTATCATGTACAATTGTTTGATTATTAGTACTGTGATACTGTCTTTGTTTGCCTGCTGTGTTTATTTATTTGCCAAAGCCAATTTTTGTTTTCATCTGGTGCTCATTTTAAACCCTTGACATGAATAAACCACACAATGATACTGAAGCGTGACCAAATCCTGCAAATGACTCTCAATTAACCAGCCGCCTCATTACAATGACACTTTCCATTATCTCCGTCCTGACACACACACACACACACACACACACCTGTCTGGAAGCCCATCAGCAAATGTAAGTGTCTCTATTCACAGAATGCACATCATAGAACAAAACAATAGCAGCTATTACAACAAACACTATAAAGACAATATTGCCGGGGTAAAACAGCAGATAAGATAACACAAGCTTGAATCTGAACACTTTTCACCAAAAACTTCAGTTAGTCAAGATTGATCTAGAAATGTCACTTGTCACCATCAAAACGTCTTTAACAGAACATTTCCATTGGAAATCCAGCTAAAAACATGATTAAATATAGTATATAGTTGTTTGGTTTTGTTGTAGTTATACCACAAATTCAACATGGTATTTGTACTAAATCTATGGTAACACAAATTGTAATCAATCTGAAAAAACATAATGGGCTGCCGCTGAGGTTTCTATTGCTCAACTGTACAATACATGACAGGGAACAATACAAACAACAACACAAGGTGGCGCCGGTGAGGTTTTGCGACGCCAGAGACCGCAGACAGATTTCCGGTCGTATATAGAATGTGAAGCTGATGTCACGCCCCATGTTGTATGTTGCGCTGCCATCTTGGTAGGTTAATAATCCACTGCTATTATTGTTTTGATAAGTACCGTTACTTGTTTTGTTTGCTATATTGAGAAATGGAAAGTGAAAGAACCGTGGGCTTTTCCTGAACGTAATGCTATTGCAGTTTTAAAGACGGCTTGATCGACCTACCATAGTTATATTTCCTAATCAAACAAGAAAAGCAAAACACTGCATTGAACGCACTAGCAGCGATCCTCCCAAGATGGCACAACATTCAACTCGGCTTGACATCGGTTGACAAGCTCTATAACACTATTGAGACGTTTTGGCTTAACAAAGTGCTCAGCAATGTAAAGAGGATCTGTCATATGGCTGATGTAAAATGAACCCGGACCTAAATCCTCCTTTTCCTATCCAGTGTTATACTACCAGAAATTACGATCATCTTGTGCAACTAGCGAATTGCTTCACTTTTCCCTTAATAAAAGCATACAGCCAAACTTCACAGCACTCGGATGAACGGGTCTTCTTGAAATCTGATTTTAGTGTAAAACAAGCGAGTTATTTTTAAAGAGAAAAGTCAGCTTGGACGATTTCTCATCATCAGTAAGAGCGAGAGAGGCCGTAATGTGCCGTGATGTGCTTCACGGTGGAGACTGTTGAATGGAGGATGGAGAAAAATCAATGACGAGAAACACATCATGTGTCTGAAATCCATTCACATAACAACACGACAAAACAAAACAGACCTTCAGTACTTCTATTCTACAAACCACTGATGCTCTTCATGTAGAAGAAATACAAGAGACCACTTTCTAAATGTTCATTTAATCAGCATTTCTAGATGTATTGTGTTCTAGATGTACGTGACTGTTGCGTTGCTTAAAAGTGAATCTGAACTTGTTTTCTTTGCCGTATTTGAGGTCTAAAGGCTTGTTAAGTTTCCCCAGTTTACGTTTTCTGCAAATAGAAAGATGTGGTAGAAATAGTAATTCGCAGAATGAAACAAAAATAATTTTACCTAAACAAATACCTATAAATCGTCATTTAACAGATTTTGATATGGTCTCTTAATGTTTTCAGCGGATGGACTGTGTACTGCATTGAGATCACAGTTTCTGTGTTCAAGTCATAAAGGTTGTCATGATTTATACAACAATCCAATGATAACATGATTACTACAACCTCAAATTCATTTATTTTCCATTTAAATGAATGAAACTCTCGAGCTCTGATAAATGACATCAGCAGATCGAGACGGAGGCCCCGCTGTCACATACAATAAACCCCTGAACACTCTTTTGTTTGCGTGCGTGTCTGTTTATCTCATTTCTGCATTCATATTTGAATAAGCAATGATAAAATACACTTTCAATACATATCCTATATCGATCTGATTAAGTCATCTTGCTGACAACAGACACACGATGGTTATTCACCTTCATGTTGTAAAACATGAATCTCATTCACTGGTAAAACACAAGAGATGTTTGGGAGATGATCTATCCCTTTAAGCACTGCTCAAATTGAGGGGGACAGGGGGGATCCGGGACCACCCATAAGGCATTAGGGACTCCCGATCTGAGTTAAAAAAGAAAACTTACGGGGGTCCCACAGGTAAAAATATTTTATAAAAAATCGAACATTTGTGCAGATAAGATAAGATAAATACATGATTTACTATTAAGATTTTTGATCCCACCCAAGAAAATCCATTCCATGGTGAGGGCCCCCAATTCAAACATTGCCATTAAGACACTTGAAGTAATGAAGCTCAATGGGTTTGTGGGTGAGATCGTGGACTTCAGCATCTCAAGGCTGGATTGAGAGTGACAGGCAGGTGATTGCACAGATATGAAAAGCTCTGATGTAAGAGCGCTGTGAGGAGGCTGTGGGTTGTCACGGGCAACCGCTGGACCAGAATACCAAGCAGCATTCACATCACAGTGTCACACACACAAGCCTCGTTCACAAATGTCCAAGGTATAGTCCATCAGCGAGATGTACAGTAGATATAAACACATAACACATAAATGTATATGAAGACGGACACCTGGTGTGGCTGTTGGACGACAGACTCTCCCACGGCTGAACGCTACATCCAGCCACCGCAAACCCAGCGCCGCAGCTGCCGTCCAGTCTGATCAGCAGGTCTTTGGCTGCGTTTTCTGCCGTCTTTCTGCCTTCGTGAGCTTTCTTCAGGATCTGTGTGATGCTCTCCTCACCCGCCTGCTCTCCTGACATCACAAACAAAACAAACATCATTTATCAACAATAACTGTGGCGCCATCGGGGTCAGAGGGAATCGTCCCAAAACATTACCATGGTGTTATTGACTATGGCAAGTTCTTAAGTGAACCCAAAAGCCTTTCACAGTTTTGACAAGAGAGAGATAGTGTGTGTGTGTGTGTGTGTGAGGAAGAGTGTGTGTGTGAGAGGAAGAGTGTGTGTGTGTGTGTGAGGAAGAGTGTGTGTGTGTGAGGAAGAGTGTGTGTGTGTGAGGAAGAGTGTGTGTGTGTGTGTGTAAGGAAGAGTGTGTGTGTGTGAGGAAGAGCGTGTGTGTGTGAGGAAGAGCTTGTGTGTGTGTGTGAGGAGGAGAGGGAGAGTGTGTGTTTGTGTGTGTGTGAGGAAGAGTGTGTGTGTGTGAGAAAGAATGTGTGTGTGAGAGGAAGAGTGTGTGTGTGTGTGTGTGTGTGTGTGAGGAAGAGTGTCTGTGTGTGTGTGTGTGTGTGTGTGTGTGAGGAAGAGTGTGTGTGTGTGTGTGTGTGTGAGGAAGAGTGTGTGTGTGTGTGTGTGTGTGAGGAAGAGAGTGTGTGTGTGTGTGTGTGTGTGTGTGTAAGGAAGAGCGTGTGTGTGTGTGTGTGAGGAAGAGTGTGTGTGTGTGTGTGTGTGTGTATGAGGAAGAGAGTGTGTGTGTGTGTGTGTGTGTAAGGAAGAGCGTGTGTGTGTGTGTGAGGAAGAGTGTGTGTGTGTGTGAGGAAGAGTGTGTGTGTGTGTGTGTGTGAGGAAGAGTGTGTGTGTGTGAGGAAGAGTGTGTGTGTGTGTGTGTGTGTGTGTGTGTGTGTGTGTGTGAGGAAGAGTGTGTGTGTGTGTGTGTGTGTGTGTGTATGAGGAAGAGAGTGTGTGTGTGTGTGTGTGTGTAAGGAAGAGCGTGTGTGTGTGTGTGTGTGTGAGGAAGAGTGTGTGTGTGTGTGAGGAAGAGTGTGTGTGTGTGTGTGTGTGTGTGTGTGAGGAAGAGTGTGTGTGTGTGAGGAAGAGTGTGTGTGTGTGTGTGTGTGTGTGTGTGTGTGTGTGTGTGTGTGTGTGTGTGTGAGGAAGAGTGTGTGTGTGTGTGTGTGTGTGTGGAAGAGTGTGTGTGTGTGTGTGTGTGTGTGAGGAAGAGTGTGTGTGTGTGCGCGCGTGTGTGTGAGGAAGAGTGTGTGTGTGAGTGAGGAAGAGCGCAATTAAAAGAGAGAAAGAGAGAGAGAAGCTGTTTGATTGAAGATTTTAATTGTTTCACTATATGAATATTAATGAAAGCACTGAATACCATTAATATAAATGACAACCTTTATGAACGTGTGTGTGTGTGTGTGTGTGTCATACCGACAGCACTGACTCCAGCAGCTCTGAACTGACCCAGGACCAGTCCCTGTTCACTCTCCGCCAGCGCCAGGAGAAGCTCATAGGCCTCAATACACTGTTCACTGCGAACACACACACACTCAGAATGATGCTCAGATCATGAGATCTGCTCTGTGATCTCTTACAACTACACACATCACATTGCGATGATAACAGTGTTGGTTTGTGCACGCATGTGTGTGTGTGTGTGTGTGTGTGTGTGTTTAATCGTTGATTTTTATGCATTTGGCGCCGTCTGTGTCTTATGAGTGTTTGACCGGCCCATGTAGCACCATCCTGCCCCCCCCCCCCGCATCCACACAGCGCGATGACATCACAGTCTCACGGGATGAAATTCAATCAAAGCCTCCACATTCTGACCCATACAGATGGTCTGATCTGACGCACCATCAGAGAATCAGCCAATCAGATTCAAGCGTTTCTGCATTTTATCACCAGCAACGAAATCTCTCATTACATGAGAAGAGAAAACAACATCCACACGGTTCACATCTGATGTACGTTACGTCACCCGACTACGTTTCATTTGCAACACAGCAGACTAGACCATCTGACCAATAAGATCATAGTAGGCTGACAGAAAGGAGGGGATTAGACCGATGAATCGGCAAATGAATCATTTGAGAGTCAGTCAAGAAGTGACTCCATAAACCAAAGTATGACCTTAAAAATTGACAAAATAGTCACTCTTTAAAACACAATTTCAATGAACACAAATGAACTCTAGAAGTGTGCATATGCATGTTTGAGAGAGGTTTTGTGTCATGATATGAAATCAGAATCGTGTGGAGGTCACCACTGCTCTCATCTTTTATCAAATAATGACGCTGTGGGATTAACCGAGAGACAGACTTCACTCCTCACTTGTATTCAGCACACAGCCCGTATGTAAATATGATCGTGTTAGGAATCAGAAAAGTAATAAAATGATGCTCTCTGAGGTCACAACATCATTGAAGGTCACATCCGTCAGCGCCGATGTCTTGTGCGTGTGTACCTGTACTGCAGTGCCAGACGGAGCGCTGTGGCATTAGACTCATATTTGCCCACCAGCATACTCATCCTCTCGGCATTACTCTTACACTCCTCCAGCGTGATGGTCAACAGATCATTCTGAGACTTCAAGTGCTCGATGCGACTGAGAGACAGAAGAGTTGGCGTCACATAAAGTGCGACATGTCTTCATACATCTAGAGAGACGTGTGACGTCTAACCTGTTGAGTCGTTCCGTCTCCACCTCAAACTCTCTGATCTTGCTCTCAGATATGGCCGAGCCGTGCGAGTACAGCGTCTGGAAGATCTCTTGAATATTAGAGCAGTCCTGGAGAGAATGAGCCAGATGTTCAGCTACATTACTGGACACCTGCAAGTGCACAACACAACATCATTTTAATACAGTAAATACAGAATGACATAAGTTATCTGATGTTTTAACTGTATGCAGACTGCAGTTATATACTATAAATCATTTCAGTCTCAGGTGGGCTTTAATAAGGATAAAAACTACTATAATCCCTTCAAGCATGGTTATTTTAGTTTACTAAAATCCCCCCTTAATTATTATTATTTAGAAAATTATTGGAAAAACTTTTGGAGGCAACATTTAAACATTTTTTTTACTTTAAGGCACTTAAATTATATTGTACCATGGTCCGATTGAATACTGGATTCTGATTGGCTGGAGATGTGCATTAAAACGGTTTAATGCACAAGTAATTCCAGTCAGTTTGATCCAATGATATATGTCAAAAACTAAACAGCACGTAATATGGAGATACAATGTTTCAGAAGGACAACAGCGATTTGCATAACACTTTCAGTAAAGTGAATATAAGATAATACAAGAAACAAAAAAAATCTCTCTTCTCGATCATAAACTATTTCACTCTCTCACCCCAATACTGCTGATCTCAGAGCCCAGGACGGATCTCTCGACTGATGATGACTCTGATCGTGTCTTAGACAGCTTTACTCGCTCTGCCACCTGCACACAAACACATTGACATGATTATCAGACGCCTTCAACAACATCTTCTCTAGATAATTACACGTCGTCTATCCATAAAGGCTTTTCACATCCCCCTTAAAAGTGTATAAATAAAAGCATCTGTTAGTAATAATTGAACAAAAAGGCCATATAATCTTATATTGATAAACGTGGATGGATAAAGGATGAGAGCAATGGTTACCTTGGCAACAGGTATGTCATTACTGCTGCTGCTGGTGCTGAGTTCTCCTGTGCTGGGGTTCACAGGTCGACCCGCCGGCGTCAGGCGGCCAGGACTGGATGGACCGCCTGGCTGTATGCTCTGGAGACGCGACTGTAGCTCACGAACCTTCAGGGACAGAGCAGAGAAAAACATTGGTGTGAGAAATAAGACAGAGATCTAAAGTTTGTATAAATGAGCTGCGAGAGAAAGAGAGAGAGAGAGAGAGAGAGAGAGAGAGAGAGAGATGTTAGCCATTTTCCTGCCATATGAAAGGCTGCCAAAGGACAAAGGAAGGACTACATCACAAACACTGTGTCCAGCCCAAAACCACCTCACACACACGAATGCACACACACACACACACAAACACAGATGTTTTGTTTTTACCTTTAATACTTAATTACATAAAACCTTTTGTACTTTTAGGCGTTTTTGTGCATTTTCAGCATTGCCATAAGGTTATGAAAACATTATGAACGTTTTGAATGTTCCACTAAAGTGTAGAATATTGATTTTATACCAATGTTAATAAATGTTTAAGAACATCAACGCAGATTTATAATGTTAATAAAACAATCTTTACATTACTGGAACTACCGTAGTAACAATTTAGCGTGAACTTTCAGAAGCCCAAGTTCTGAGAACTTTCCCTGTTAGCTGGAATATTCTTTCACCGTTCCAAAAACAAACGTACACTTCAACACTGAACAGTGTTCTTTTCTATGAAGCTAATGCTGAATACTCTGGCATTTTCACATTTTGAACATCAAACAGACACAGTAATCTGATCACGAGTCTGAGAAAATAGCGAGTAATGCATCGCACCAATTAGCCCATCACCGGACAGATTTCATTAGGACTAATGGGACGTAGGTCCTGCCGTCTGTCATGAATCTGACCCTGATGTTTCAGTAAAACCCTTTGACCTTTTTCACTCTATGCATCTCTGCAGTAATCACATCAACCCTCTAACCGGCTTCAGTCGGCCGGATTGGATTACCGGCTGCATCTAAAAAGCAGCAGTCCGATCGATCCGAGAGGATTTCTCCTCTTTCCTGCGCGGGGCGGCGTGTCGAGGACACTGGCGGTCTTAATTTAAGCTCAGTAAATAGATCCATCACGAGAGGCCTGACATCCGTGCGCGGAGGAAACGCAGCTATATTTAAAGCAGCTCGCCGCAGTCGTTTGAGCCGCCGAGACCATGATTACTGGCTTGGCTTTGTGGCGAGGGCGCGTTTGATTGGCTACCGCAGGTCAGCTGCTGCTTCTGTGTGTGTGTGATGCTTTAATGGTCAATGTGATCCATCTAAATAAAGAGAGAAACCGCAAGCACACTCGCTGGCTCGCTGCTGCCCATTACACCCCAGTAGAACTGAATCAGCGCTCTTTAAATATTGATATTTTCTCTCGTTGTTAAGAGCTGAGGGGTCACGGCAGGAAGGGATGATGGATGCTCGAGTTCAACCTACATCTACACATTAATCCACAAACTGTGGTGTGCAGGTGTGCAATTCATCAAAGTCACTGCCAAGATGTTAGGATGTTGTGGGTGGTTGCCGTGGCGTTGTTATGCAACAAAAGCGGTTCTGGGTGGTTGCATATTGGCCGAGGGTAAAAGGTCTCTTTTAGATATTCTGGGGCCCTGATGGATAAACATTTTCCACGCACATATTGAGATGTATAAAAGATTAAGTCACCCGTCTGCGCAGACGGTCTCGCTCCTCTCTGATGGCGTTCATGGTGGCTTTGGTTCGGTTCAGATCTTCTTCTTTACTGCACAGCATCGCCGTCAAACTCTCGTTTTCCTCCCGGAGTCCAGCAAGCTCTTTCTCCCAGCGCAGACGCTCCTCACACAGACTGGGATAGAAATCCCGTCCCAGAGCTCCCTCGATCTCCTCCACCGTCTACACACACAGACAGACACAAAAACACTTGCAGGTTAATGAACGTAATTTACACAACTCTGCAGGAGTCTGTATATATAACAGCAGAAAGACTTTCATGAAGTGCGAAGTGCAAGAGAAGATGCGTCACAAACGCCGGAGAGAGGAAAACTGCTGGATAAACTCACAGTAAACGCAGACGCTTGACGCCTGACAGTGAGTCAGCAGAGAAAAAGATGGAGACTGTACACCCTGCTTTAAATTATGCATAACTCCAGCATGAAGTGGGTGGGTATGAAATAACTATCAATTACTATTTGTGAGAAGTAACTAGTAACTAAAAGTAATTACTTTTTTAAAGTAACGTGCCAAACAATGGGTATAAATATGAAATGTAGAGTTTCGCAGATAACCCGTCAAGCCTGACAGAGACAAAAAGTGACATTTAGTGAAAGGCCTCTGCAGGAAAATACTGAAATGACAGAAAGAGCCCTGAGCATATCCAGTCCAACTGATGCACACGTAACACAGACAGACAAATCAGACTTTTTTTAGGGTTTTTTTCTACCTTTATGGCCAGGTCACAGTGTTCGCTGGCGGTCGTGAGCTGTTCGATGTGTCTGTCCACCTCAGCCACAGACAGACTGCATGTGCTCTTCTTACGCCCGCACAAGACGCTCTCCAACCCAGTGAGAACCCGCTGGAGCTCTGAGTTCAGATCACTGCAGTTATCTATAAGAGAAGATGATGCAGAACAATTCATCCTGTGTCCTTGAACTTCGTTATTGGCCTTTTCTAAACATGACATTTTATTTCATCTGGAATGTACTGGATGATGAAAGGGGGGATTCCACTGCAGAGGGGTTTAAAGTCCCAGTGAAATTAAAAATTACAATTTCAATTTTTTTCATGAAATATTGCAGCGTTTATTGTAAATAGTTTGTCAATGTGGGTCATTCTCATAACCTTCAGTAAAAATCTAAAAATGCATTACCAGCCTCTAGTGACAATCCATCTCAAATTATGTAATTTAGAGGGCTTGGGCGGAGCATCCGTTAACTCCTCCCCTTCTACTGTCAGTCTGCGCCCAGTTCCATTTAAAAAAAAAACGATTGATTTTACACATACGGTCAATTTACGGTCTATTTTTCTCATTTAAAATTCCATTTCCCTCGGAAATGCATCAAAATACAGAAGTAAAAACGATCACAACTCTCAGTACAAAGTTCAGTCAGGATTGTGCGGATTGACAACCAGGCTTATTTGAATCAGTACAATCTGGCATCATAAATGAATTATTGATTTCTATAAGCACTCTGTAGATATTGCATTGATGTATATACATTATTAACAAGAGGAAAACTCTCGTTTCATTCAATACATTTACATACAAAACTCATCATTTATATGGCATACTTTTAAAGTAAATGCAAATGTCGATTTTCGTGGTTGGCAAACACAACTGGTCACATAATATATGGACAACCAATAGCATTCAGCATCAAATCTGGTAAAGCATGTGTTCACTCGGCATATCTGAAAATATCTCCTTTATATTAAACAAATCACAAAAAAATTATCTTTTGAGTCAACAAACCGGTCGCTTTCTTTAGGTCTGTGTTTGGTTATAAGATAACAATTTATTAAATTTTTACTTTATTTTAAATGGTATGAAATTAAATTAATTGCGGAGGTCTACCGGAAGGTAAGTTCGGGCCAAATAACATTTATGTTGTTGACAATAAAACCGTCTATGACTCTGAATAAAAGTTGTAATATGTTTTCTGTATCTATTTTTAAAAGTGTCTCCCTTCAAAGTTGTGAGTGATGCATGCTGGGAAGGTTGAAATATACCAGACACACAGCACATGACTGCATGAGAGAGAATAAAACAACATTTAAAACATTTGAATGAAAACGATGTTGTGTTTGTCTCACCCATGTCGGCTGTCACCAGGGTGGACTGGTTTTCAGGCAGTGAGATGGACGCCTGGTCAGGGTCCTGATCGATGCTCCGCTCATCCTCATTAACCTCCTGTTGACTCTGACTGAGCTCAGAGCGGATTTCAGAAAGTTCATCTTCTTCCCTGAAAGACAAACAAACAGACAATGTCACGAACTAAAACAATAACCGTAAGACTTTAATGTCATTGAGTTACACCAAACACAGCATAACATTGAGTAAATCACATTTCGAGAGACAATTCAGCCAAAAATGAAATTCTGAATGTGAAAAATGAAGATTCTGTCATCATTTACACACCCTTGAGTTGTTACAAATGAGTTTTTCTCTTGAACACAGAGAAAGATATTTGGACGAATGTTTATAACCAAACGGTTCTCGATCACCATTGACTTCCAATCGTGGATGTACCGTAACTCAAGCTCACGATGTGATTCAAGATACTGTTCTCACCATTTAATTTAAGAAATGCCCTTTTATTATTTCTCAAATGCTGCAAATTTCTATGTCAAATAATAAAACCAAACGGCAATTTTAACAAATCAAGACATTTCAGCATATCCGCGTTTTTCAAGTTTGCAAGTTAACACAGCGACCCCTCCTGTTCAAAACATGCATTGCGACATCTCAACCGACTTGAATCGTCACATATTATATTGATATTTTCAACCGGCTCACGGTGAATCGCTCGATCCCTAACTGCCATAGTAGGAAAGATGACAATGGTTGTCAAAAGTGCCCCAGAACTGTTTGCTTTCCAACATTCTTCAAAATATCTTCTTTTGTGTGCAACAGAACAAAGCAATTTATCCACCTATGGTAGTGAATGGTGACCAAGAACTGGTTACAAGCATTCTTCTGAATTTATGCAGATATGGATCAACTGGATTGATGATTTTCATTTTTGTGTGAGCTGCTCCTTTAAGTGGAAGAAATCAAATAGCACAAGTGTAGTGTAGGGTGTAGAATGTTTAATATCACATTTACTGTGGCATAAAACACCGGTTGGCTAAACTGCAGCACACTAAAGCACAGGGACCAACATGACATCCGGCATATTCTAATCTCTCTAATGAGGATGCAAACGTTTGGACCTGCCGCCTACACGTGATGAAACAACAGCACTGGAGCTCATTAACATGCACACGCGTGCACAGCTGGTGAACTCCGCAGACGCACCGCCGCCAGCTCAAAGCAAAACAGACACCTGAATACACTCTCTCATCACAACACACAACATTAATGAGCCGCACAGAGAATCCAGTTCATTCCAGATATCTTCCGGATCATCCGGAGCTCTCAAGCACACACTAATGTCAGAATGTGTTTCAAGACTCATGACAAGATGAGCAGCGATACAGGAACATTCAACTGGATTTTTGTCAGAATGTCTTAATGTGGTTATTAATAAAAGCTCTGTCTACCTATAGAAACAAGAGCTGCGAGATTGAAATAAAGCAAATGTGCATATTCAAATATTAAGTTAGTTTTCAGTCAAAACTGAAAGATTTGAATACTTCAACATACAGGTGCATCTCAAAAATGGAATATCACGAACAAATTATTTTTCTTTTTTCCAAAGTCAACTTTCTCATTGTATAGAATATAGATTCATTGTATAAAGTGAAACAAGTTTTTTGTTTTACTTCTGATGGCTAGAGCGTTTAAATTTAAAATCCTGTTTCCCGATAGATTCTTTTTTTAAGTTTGCTTGGAATTAAATTACAAATTACGTTACATATACAAAATATCTTGTTCATGATATAAAAGGTTTTTGAGATGCATCTGTAGTTGTCTACAAAGTGAAAGTTTAGGTGGATGCAGTGACTGGAAACAGAATGTGAAACACGTATTTTAGTTATATGTTTGTTTTTTTAAATGCATTTTAATATAGTTTACATGAATATTGCATTACTTAGGAAGTTACTGCATATCACATTATATCGTGTAAACCTCAATCTATTGGAATCAAATGTAAGGTTGTATTTCAGTTAAGATGCTGTACTAGGCAGCTGCCTACATATAATTTCTATCTTTTATGCATCGATGAAGAAAACTCCACTATGTGTATGCATGAGGCAATTATGTTGATTGAAAATCTCCATCCCACTTGAAATTCACTCCCGGGACTCCAGTGTCCACTATTTCCACCTCTGAATTGTTTGCAACATCACCAGGTTTACATTAACAATGTCTCGGTCAGGTGGTGCAGAGCTGCGATTGAAGGCTAAAACTCTCCCAGGGGTCTGCAGCAGACGAGACCACCGCAGACGCTGAGACCCAGACTGACCTCAGACAGCTGCGCTCGCTGCATGTGCGTGTGGTCCACAAACAACTGTTGTGTAAATGTATGTGCAAATGTTTGTGTTAGCATGTGTATGCATATACACTTTGCTGGTGTTCCTGCCAGGCAGGAGAAATAAAAACTGAATCAAATGAGAGCGTCACTGTTGAAACACATGAAGCGTAAGTGTAAAAGTTATTGCACATTTAGTTGAAAATTTTGCCAAAATACATACAACCTCACGTTGTGTCAATCACATTTACACACTGCCTTCGGTATTTTCCTCCACAATAAAAAAATGTGGAGCGGATTTGATTTTCTGCGTTTTCCGCATCCGTAGCAAAAGCATTTTGATTACTTTTACTCTGTCAATGAAGAAAATCAAGGGATGAAAGGAGAGATAAGGAGAGCGGCAGAGCAAATGAAATGTTCCACCCAACGGATTCATTCATACGCATCAGACTCAGTGTGCAAGGTTTCTGTGCATGACGGATGTTTAGGATAACAGATAACCCGTGGCCAGGACCAGACCGTGTGTGTGTTAAGCACCTGATGGTGGTCCCCTGCAGCAGGTCGATCTTTTTGTTGAGTTCTGCGATGATGCTGTGCAGCTCTGTGATTCGCTCCTCGTAGCGTAGAGTCGTCCTCTCCTGCACATCCTCGTGGTCCTGCAGCAGATGCGACTGCTCACACTGCGCACACACACACACAGCATGACAGAAATTAATAATGCAAAGTAACACTCCGGAAAACGTGAGATAAGGTGAGATAAACATACAAACAACACATGCTGTGCACAGACACACACGCACACAGCGTGAGCGATACAACTCTCACAGAAAATCACACACACTGTCCTACTGAACACATCACACTAGAAGTGTAAGAAATCTCTGAAGATTTATAGGGAAAACAAACACAAGCATTCATTCATTCACCTGCACCCTCAGACAAAACTCTCACAATCCACCATTAACATGAAAACAGAGATTCGTAATGGCCTAAAATCTATCCAGTTCAATCGTTTCTAGATTTGAAGAGTTCGTTTGCAAAAACTCTGTTATAAAACATTTTCAATAATCATGATTTTAGGAAGTAATAATTACAAGAAAAAAGATAACTGATGACAACATCTTAAAAATTCGAAAATCTTTTTTAAAACGGTTTGTAAATAAACTCTTCATTTACAGGAAACATTTTAGCATAAGAAATTTGTACAAAAACATGCATGATAGAACAATTTATAGCACTAAAAGATATTTGTAATATGTTTATGTCATGTTAAAGTTGTTTTATAAAGTTACTTTAAACATTAAAAACTCTTAAGTGTATTGAATGGTTATGCTAATGGTAACATTATGAATATGTGTGTTTAAACTGAAATGTCCGCATGATAATTATATCATTATATTATAAGGAATATCATTCCATTATAAGGAATATCTTAAGGCTTTTACGTACCTGAACGACGACCAGGGGAAAACAAGTATTATCATTTTTTTTATTTATCGCCGATATCAAACATCAGCAAGATATCAGAACAGTTATATGTTCTCAGTCTGCGCTGCCTTGGACAGAGATGTTTCCTTAATAACGGACTTCTAACAGCGAATGTGGCTTCCCCCGGTCGTTGTTTAGGTATGTTAAGTCGTTTTAGAAATTAAACCGGGAACTGGAACCTCGAGCTCCGACAACATCGGAAGTTCGTCACTATGCTTGTGCACAGAGTCCATACAGTAAAATAGATCAGACAGATCTTTTTTTCGTTTACTAAAAACAACAACAATGAATGTGTTAACAGCTCTCAAGAATAAACATGAAAAGTCAGCACGTGAGAAATTAACAAAGAATAGGACAAAGACAAAAGAGTAAGGGCAGAACCCCAGCAGCCTGACAGAACGAACAAACGGACAGATTTGACTTCAACGGGAAACCAGATCTCATCTTTCTCTAAGTGTGTGTGTGCGCATTCACTTCAGGAATGACCTTAAAGGAACGGCCGGTTTTTCTGGCAGCGTGAAAACAATCCCTCAGTCCAAATGAGGACAGACAATAGCCGTTAAACACACAAGAGCAACAATCACTGTACAGTGACTGTATTCATAAATCACAGACTGAATCTGAAACGATGCCGAACTCAAAACAGAAAGATAGACGTATAATTGTAACACACCTTCCTTCACCATCATGCTTTCAGCACAGATAACACAATCCCAGAATACACTGCAACATGCCAGATGAAGCGAGATAAATATACAGACGGGTCAATCTGTGTCCCTGGCTAATAATGTCTATGCTCATCATTTTCTGGAGTAAAATGTACATAAATAAAGACAAAATATGAAATGGCATGGATCAATGTGACTGTCAAGTCCACTATTTGATCAAATGATACTTTTTCCTAATTATTGGTTTCAATATAACGGTGGATTGTTTCATTTATACACAGAGAACAGTTGATCTGTAGCATTACATGACAACGTACCTGTAACTCAAGAAATATTACAAAATCTTAACCTCTAATATTTTTGTTGTATTTATACAGTATAGTTCTCTGTGTGTATTCAATGTAATCATTTTTTCTATGTAAAGCTGCTTTAAAACTGTGAAAAACAAACTTGAATTTAATAATATTTATCTTAAATTGAATAGTATAAAATATAGCTGTGCAATGGCTATAATTTTTTTATTTAATTATTATTTATTTATACATTTAATTTGATTAGATTTTGAATTGTATTTTATTTGAGAAACTGAATGACTCCGTACATATTAATAAAAGCCATGAAATATTTAGTTTTTTATCACTATTTATGTTGATCTTTCTTAAATAAAATATTCTATAAAATTGAATAATATAAAATATGGGTGTGCAATGACAATAAAATTTTATTTATATAATTATATAAATTATATAATTGCTTTTTATTTGATCTTTGAGCTGCTTAATTACTCAGTTCATACTAATAATGTAAAGCCATGTAATACCTTGCATGCGTTCTTTTAAAACGAATACTGAAAAAAAATATGAAAAACATATTTACCAAATCATTTCAAAGATTCGGTTTATTTGACGTGTAACGACAAAGGCTAAAAATCGAATGAAACGAACTGTTTTACACAACATTCTGACATGTATGGAACTGTCGATGTCTTTACAGGCAGCTGTCTACACAGACACACAGTAAGGCGCCTCACCTGATGTTAGACGAGACCTCGACAAAAACATTTAAGAAGTGAGACGGCAAATGTAAACATCAGCAGGACGACATATGTTCTCACTTTTCATTTTGAGTCTTTAATGAAATGGATGTGTTCTGAATAACCCTCGCACTGATTTTTTGGCTTGTGGTTGACGTTTATGGCTGCGTTTCAGCGCTAATTCACATTGGCAACAACACAAGCTTTGTTTCTGCTGAGAACTCAGAAGTGGCGCTTCAGGAGAGAACAACAACACAGAAGCATTCAACACACAGAGAATGAGTCCCCTTAATAGTGCGCAGTGAAACAGACTGGAGGTCAACGGTCAGAGCACCTTCATGCTCTCAGCAGTATGTCTCCGGGTTGAGTTCAAAGGTCAGCGCCCGAGGCAGTCTAAACCCTTAATGTTCAACGAGATTTAAGCGTTCCTTCATACCTACTCTATACATCAGCAGCTTTCTAACTAGTACACGTAATCCAGAGTGTTCATTGATCGGCGTCAACAGAGCGACGCCTCCGCTGACGGCTCAGACAGACTGACAGCGGATCCCACTGCTGGGAACCAACGCCATGGTCATTCTCTGCCTTCACCAGACATTCACTCACAGCAAGATGAACTGACGACAGATGGAGCCTGTCTCACTGTTGGGAGGAGATGAGACGAGGGTACTGTGCTGAAAGCCAACGTTAGACACATCCAGATGTGCTTTTCCTGCCTGGACTCAAGAAAAATGAGCTGTCAGAGTCACAATTACTGCGGTGCGTCGCAATAAACACTCGTGCAACCGATTACAAGCGGGACGGTGTCATTATTGTGTGTTTACAAGATACACTCGTGACGGTTGATGTGTTTTTGAGCATCTCGTAAAGTAACATGATAAATGGACAATCTGATATAACCTTCATGAAATATATCATCACCGTCGTTTGATTTGATTATAAATCATAATTGCTCGCACTTATATCTGTGTGTGGGTTTAATAAAAAGCACTCAAATACATTCGCGACTAAACCTTGTAAGCCCATTGGATCATCAAACTGTCAGTAAACATCTTAACGCACACATTATCTATGATTGTCATATTTAAAACACAAAACTGACGGTAATGGCAAACTTCAGGATCATCTAGGGGTTCCTGTGAAGGTGTTAACAACATCAGCGAGCAGATCAGTGACGACACCTGAATGAGTAATGAAATCTTGAGAACTGAGTCACTAATGACAGGAAAAGTGTTAGACGCTTCTTTAACACACGCACCCATGCACGCTCACACACTGACACACAGTCAGACGGTCTGATTTCACTGAAATCACAGCAGAATGACACGATCACCCATAATGCACCACTGGTGTGCAACAGCCACTAAGAAGTGTGTATTTGAGTGCATGTTTGAGCAAGTGTGCGTGCATGTGTGTGTGTGTGCAATCATTGGAGTGTGTGTATGTCCAAGTAGGTGCTTGTGCATTTGTTTGTAAATGTGTGTGTGCGTGCGTGCATACATTTGTGTGTTTTAGAGTACATGTGTATCTGTGTGTTAAAGTGTGTGGTTCACTGGGTGTCAGAGTGTTTGTGTTTGTGTTTAAGTGCATAAGTGTGTGTCTGTGAGACCTGTGCTTCAGCCAGTCTCTTCTCCAGCGCGTCTCTCTCTCTTGCGCTATGCAGCAGTCGCTGATTCAGTTCCACAACGTCACCCTTCAGAGACGCCAGAGCAGCCAGATGCAGCTACACAAACACACACAAACATCGATGCACAGTAAATAACAACACATCAAATGCACAAATATTCACTTTCACACAATAAACTCACCTGCAGCCAAACGTTTGACTGCAGGAAACATCTGATGATGAGCGAACAGATTGTACAATTACAAATTGTAAAAGCAGAACATGACTTGAATGATTTAAAAGCCTTTTTGACTAAAGTCATTTCAAAATAGTAGTTCTTCATAAGCTTGTGCTGACCGGACATCAGTTTCATCTTATCGACATCTACAGCTGAACACTTCAGTTACACCATGAGATCACACATCATTTCGATTCGCAAATTAAATCGATTTCACAGCGAAGAGAAAAAGAGTTTAAATTCTTTTTGACCAAAAGCCAAACCTGAATATAAATATGAATGCAGATCCTGAGAGTTTAAGAGAACCAGCCAAACACACTCAAATGTGTTTTCTATAGACAAAATGACTTTTATACTGTAATCCCCCCCGAACCAATCCATCACGCAAACCTTTCTGCATTTTTACACTTTCAAATAAACATCAATTAGTTTGATTTATAATCATTTTCCAAGTGGCGCAAGAGACTTTTATCATCATTTGGAGACACAAAATATACAAACCTGTACACACTTACTCAAACAAACACAAAAACTCTTTCAAGAAACACGATTTTCCCACACGAGTCGAATCTTGCACATCTCATGTTTAAGCGTTACAGTAAATGACTTTTATTTTATTACAGGAGAATTCATTTTCATGTCTGGATACTCGAAGGGGTTCAAGGTCAAATCATCTGTGTGAACCTCACATACACGCACGCACGCATGATAGTCCATGAGTTTGGTAATAAATAAAATAAATACAGAAAGACTCTCTCTGATAAATGTCTGACATCACAGTACATTAAAGAACAACAGAACGCTTGACTAGAACACAATAAATATTTCTCTCAGCTCTACAGAAGCGTTTTGAGAATCGGTGCTGGTGTGTCCCTTTCAATCCACAGCATCATGTCTGTGTGTACATACATACATAACACTTATAGCGGCCGTAAATGAATCACAGGGAGATCGTTCAATAACGCCTTATTGAATCTATTATGACTCACAGCACGAAATCTGCTGCTTCCAAAGGATCTCACACAACTTTCCGTCAAGTGTTCCGTATCAAACTCGAGTTTTAAAAGCCATCTGATGTCTTCTTAAAGGAGCTGTATGTAATAATCTTATTGTAAATTAAAACAATGCCTTATTGTGTTCGCAGACATTTAGGAAAAATGCTTCGTTCATGTGGTATTGGATGGTCCAAAAAACATTACTATGCATAGTAAGCATTACTATGATGTCTATGACGAGGCCTGGACGCTCTTGGATGTCATCAAAAATTTCTTCATTTGTGTTCGGAAGAAACTGGGAGGTTTTGAAATGTGAAGAATGTCATGTGGGCGAGTAAAAAAAATGCAAACATTTCGATTTCTGAGTGAACATTAAGATGCATTTTGTATGGATGTTGAGTGGTTGTGCTTGGAGTGTAAACTGAAGTTAAGCTTGGAGAAGAATTTAAGGAGGTTTGACAAAAAACAACACAAAACACGAGCAAAGCTTATAAAAGGCAAGAGCTAGGAGAATGACTGCTGTGGTCGAAACAACCAAAGAGAAGAAATCTCCATCTAATGTTTGCATTAGTTCCGGTAAGCTTTCTGGTTGAGAATAACACAATTAATTGATATCACCGAGCTCATCTGTGCTGTAGTGGTTAAACTGGAAAAGAGTCCAGTAAAGAGAAACGAGGAGACCGAGGTTAGATGTTATGAGGGGGACGGAGCTGTACATCCCTCCATGCTTTTAACCTAATTGTGACCGTGGAGGAGAGACATTGATGTACGCATCACTTCGCTCACATGAATGTTTCATCAGTGGATTGAGCGGAGATCACAAACACACACACTGCAGGTCACCTCAATAGCTCTTTCTCCATGTGTGTTCAGTTGTGTTGGTTATTTATTTTGCCTTGTTGTCAATTACTATCATAGACAGGGCTTCAGTCTCAATAATCTGATGAAAACTACACAAAACTAAAAACAGCACACTTCACTGCATTGCATTGCATTAGACACAGCACATGGGTTTGGCATTGTGAATGAGAATAAATGGGACAGACCCTCTGCTGACTCTGGATCTGAGCTCACACAGCCCAGCATTTCTCGTTTCTAATCCATTAACTTCACTTTCCATTTCATTAACTTTAAACCCCGATCATTAATGGAGTTAAATGCAGTCCTGAGACTCAATACTCAACTCGGCTCTTTACAAACACTGAAAACAAGCACAAGACTGCCAGTAATGATGATGACACACTCTCTCATCACAACATTAAAACAAGAAAAACAGTTTTCAATCCAGAAAAGATAACGGATTTATTGATCTCAGGTCAGAATGAATCTTGCCCATGCACTCTTAAAAATAAAGGTGCTATAGACGAACCTTTTTGGTTCCACAAAGAGCCATCCAGTCAAAGGTTCTCTAAAAAAACATCGTCACAAAGAACCTTTTGTGAAACAGAAATGTTCTTCAGATGTTAAAGGTTCTACAATATGATGCTAAGGTGTTGCTAAGGCGACATGAGTTGTTGCTATAGCATTGCCAAGGTGTTATGCGTGGTTGCTATGGTATTGCTAAGGGGTTGCTCACTATCCAATGTCAAAAAAGCCCACAAGATATTCTGCTTTAGATACTATGGTTCGGGTTACCCCCCTTTAGCCCAAAATAATGTAGTATACTGTAGTATTTCCTTTATGTATGATTACTATAATAAATACTGTTCATCTACTTATTTAATAATAATAATAATGATAATAATAAATCAAATTGATGCTTTAAACTGGAGAAGTAAAATGGTTTTCTGAAACAAATCGAAATGAATTTGAAGAAAATGGCAGTTTTTGGTTTGTTTAAATATTTGTGTTGTAAAACTAAATATTAAGTAAGAAATTGTGCTTCCAAAACACTGCAGTATACTTTAATAATAACTATAGTACGTTTCATACAGAATAAATGATCTATGATTAATAGTATGCAGTCATTTTTCAAAAAGGCAAAAATCTGATCACTAAAGATAAACAGCGTTGGATGAGTTCAATATTTATACTGTAGTTTGCGTTCCATCCTACAGTGATGCTTCTCTTAGCAAACAGCACTCGTTTGATAAAACACACCCAACTTTAGGAGTCTCAACCTGCCAATATGAATTGTTACATACAGATGACTAACAAGCAGTTTGGTAAGACGGAGATGTTGTGAGGTAAAATCACAAGCAGCACACACGCCACCAATTTACCCGACCGGTTGAAGACATCATATCAGAGGTGTCCGTGCAGTCCGACAGGAATGCTGGGAAACATTTCTGCCAAGCACACAAACAGACGCACACACTCCAGCTGCATACCTCTCCAGAGCCTCGCATTCTCCCGGTCGCCGCTTGCCAAGTGCCAGCACGCTCACCTCTGATTGGCACGCTGATAGGTCTCGTCTCTGCCGTGTTTGTTACCTCAACTAAACTCCTGATACACTCACATACTCTTCACATGTGAACCATGAAGGCTCTGGTCTTCAGCAGTGGCCTGCACACTGCACTTCCTTTACATGTTTACGTCGCCCTTTCCTTCCTGTCAGGATAGGGAGGGATCGTCTGTGTGCGTGTTTGTTGTTTTCTGCTGTCTTTAGTCGACACACTTGAGGTTAAACATTGCGGACTTGTTAAACCATAAGACAGAAAAGTCACAGATGAGATCTCTTTAACATTTCACTTATTTCTCTTAGACATCAATGAAGTTAAGTTGAGAGCAAATGGAAGCTGTCCGTCTCTGTCTCGGTTATTTCTCCTGTCTAATGTCACAAAAGAGATGTCAACAATGTCTCAAACTGAGCTCAGCTTAGAGACTTTCTTATCAAATGTACCCAATGGGCCATTACAACACAATGACAATAAGGTGAAATTGCCGTGAAAGACGAGCAGAACGCTACAGGACACACACACACACACGTTTAAGCAGAGAGACACCAAACTGTTAAACAGTGCAAAAGAACAATAGCAGATATTTTGAAGAATGTTGATTGTCAAACAACACTGTACTCCATTGACCTCCAATGTATGAACACAAAACCATTTCTAAAAAAATCTTCTCGTGTTCCACTGAAGAATGACTCGCATACAGGTTTGCAACAGCACCAGAGAGAATGAATGATGAGAGAACGGTGTGTGGGTTCATCTACAGTATTTCTGCATCACACACACACACGGTCTCACTGACAGACAGTCACAGTCTGAAGATTCTCATCAGGAAGCGGATCTCCACCCTGTACGTCTGGAGAACAGCTCAGGTCAGACGGAGGGAAGAAAAATACCTCACGGAAAACAAAAACTATATACACATCACACAGAAAAATACAGGAGTGATACAGACTGGAGTTGCATATCCAATTGAAACAAACTGCTTCAAGCTCTAAATCTAATTACATTTGCTTAACCATACCGTCATATAAATAAACAGAGTGAAAGGGAAATCTATCCAAAACGTATCGGGAACCGCAAAGACCTGGACCTCCTTCACACATCTGCTGGTTTTAGATCAGTTTGGTTACGCATTATATTTTTATTTGCACGAGCTTTGTGCCATTTAAACGCATCTAAAACGGTACACATATATGTTTTGTGTAGTTTAACACATTTCACAAAACCCAAACTACGGCATAATAAGTACATTTTTCTACAAGTATAACAAAGTTCCATATAAAATCAGTTTTGCAGTTGGTGCTTGAGACGGAACACGGCCTGCGAGAGAAACTGTGGCCAATCAGAGCAGACGTTACACTTACACATGACTGTAGGGCTTCCAAAACTCCATCCAAAACCAATTTTCACCTCAATGCAGTCACTCACACGGCTGACATAAAGAGGATTCTGTGCTCATATGAAGCACTGGTGCCGTGTAAACACTCGGTTTATTTTGACTGTGGGAGAAAAAGCACTCGAGGTGCTTTACAGTTTAATGATCTGTGAAAGGTGAATTATCTTTTAATACACACACACACTCGCTCACAGACCCTTAAAACACACAAAGCATGCTAAAATACACTTCTCTGGAGCACACTACACACAAAGAGCATACAGCTATAACACACATTTCTCTAGCGCAGGGGTTCTTAAACATTTTGGGGCAAGGGACCCCTTACAGCTATTCTTTTCCAAGGACCCCTCATAACCAAAACAGCGATTAAGTATATGCTTGCTACAATTTGTACTCTTGAATGCCATTGGGCTGTATTGCATTGCAATATTCACCCTAATTCACCACTTCAGACCGGTTTTATAGAACAGAAACACATCTCAATTGAAATCACATTAATACCACTTTTACTTGCAAATAGTGGGTAATCATTTATACCTTAAAGGTCGAAACAGTACGACGGCTGACAGAACAAGGCGAATAGCATGCAAGGGGACCAGCGGCGTATTAACATAGAAATAGTTCATTCTAAGGTAACAAAGACATAACGCTTCTTTGTGTAAGTTCTTTATACACTTCTGAAGGCAAAGCTATATGTGTTATATTGCATTTCTATCAATAGATCATTACACACTGGAACTTTATGTCATTTATCTTACAAGCTTTCATAAATCAACAGTAGCCAGGCTGGCACAAACCATTTATTCTCCCTCAATTTGTTCCAAACCTGTATGGGTTTCTTTCTTCTTGACTGTTGTCCTTTTATTTTTATCTCCTAACTTTAAACTAGTTTTTCTTCAAATTCCATTCCTGAAAATCATAGCGCTCCGCCGACTTCAGCCATAACATAAAGATACACACAAGGTATGAGCGACATAAGAAACGGCTTTGGAAAGGGCAGGAACCCAGCTTTCATTTGGTATTAAAACCTGTAATACAGTTTCCCCATGTGTTGGCCATGCTAAAACACACTTTTCTCTAGTGCACACTTAACAAAAAGCACATGCTATAACACACTAAAATACACTCTTTTCCAAAACACACACATCTAATGCACACTAAAACACATAACTTATTGTACACCAGTTGTGCAAACGGATTGCGTTTGATCCGTGATCCGTACGGCCTGCGCTCTACGGTTCAGAACGCATGTGACCTGCGGATTAACTTTAAGTTTATTCATCATTGAGGAAAAGATAGTTTCAGCTCGCATGCACTCTTGCTCTCTCCAGTTTTAGCGCTCTCTCTTTCTCTCTTCAGTATCTGGGCGAGTACAATATTGAAGCGCATTCTCGCGTATATCTTAACTTAAACTGCTGCGTAAGCAGCAATGTTGTGTTGAGTCAAAGCTCAATGCGCAACGTTATGTGAACGTACACTTGGAAAACAACGCACAGTATATTACATCTGTGCGCTAGCTCTTAAAGGGACAGCAGCAGCATAATAGACATCTCTGTTTGTAATGTTCATCAAGAAAAACAATCACTCACTTCAAGTTTTGACTGATAAACCTCTGTAGATATATTTGAAGAATATGAAGTGGTATTTTACATTTGAATTATTTTTCCAATTTCAGTACCTGATAACTACTGTTAGACCAACCTGAAACACATGAAACGCACTGATTATAATTCTTTTGTTTTGCTATATTCATTCGTGCATTTGCTAGTATTTGTATATTTATTCCTTTTAATTGTGACAGGGCCACTATTTGAATCTGCTTGAATCTTCTGGGCCAGTAGAAATAATCCTTATTGTTGAGCCCTGTGTAAGATATCAGGAACGGTCTCAAAATGTGAGATGATCTCATCAGAATAAGGCAAAGATGTGACCTGGCCACAAAACATCTTTAGAGCTCAGAGGAATTTGCTCTCCTGTTGTTTGCAATTGCTATTAGATGATTCATGATAATATTAAACCTTCTATCTACCTTTCGACTTTTATAATCTATATAATTTTTGACCTGTGTTCCTCTCTTTTATCTTTTAAATGTGTGCTTCTCTGAGATAACCACGGTGTGTGTGTGTGTGTGTGTGTGTGTGTGTGTGTATGTGCGTGCTTGTGTGTGTATAATGTGCTCTGTGCATGTGCAGTTGTGTTTTATGCATGTGGGTGTGTATGAACCCGTGTGCGTGTCTGTATTCTGTGTATTTTCACTCCAACAATGTTTTGCTTATAGTCAATTAGTTTCATGTACAGCTGTAAGAAGCGCTAAATAAACACACACTCATCTAGTGCTTACTAAAAAGCACACTTGTTTAGTGCAAAAGCAGTAACACACAGCAGTGTCCGGTTGAATGTTATAAATAGAGGAGATCTTGAGGTTGAGAGGAAACATAAAGAGAAAAGCCACAGAAAAACACACAGATGAAAAGACAAACCACAGAATCGCTCTATTAAATGAAACTAATACAATGAACACTAAATGAATCAAGTGCTGACTATACAGGGTGATTTCAGCTTGGATTGTTCACAGGTTTGGTTTATTTGCTCTACTTTTAAACGGCAATCCATTAACATTAGAAACTAATGAGTTCCATGTCGAGGTGCCCTATGGCAGCGCTCTTCAGATTAACCAGGCCCTTGACTTGCATCATTGCTTTAAATTGATATGAAATAAAAGCCGTTTCATATCAACACTGGCTCATTGTTCAGGCGTGCTGAAGCAGAGGTCTGAGAGCCGGTCTAACCCTCTTTCCTGTCCACTGAGTTTGTCTTGCCTACACAAGATCCATAAATCAAAGTGGCAGCTCGGCCACGCCGTCAAAACAGGACCCCCGTCTACTCATTTGTGGATGGAGCAACGCTGACGCCACGTTCACAATCTCCACTCACATCCATCAGAGAGCTTTATGACGAGCCATTCTTCTGATGACTGCATCAGTCCGCGAGGTTTCTGTCCGACCGTTTGTCAGTCTGATGGAGGATCGGCTCTCGAGATGCCGGTAAATCTGTGGACGTTGGTACACAGACAGAGAAGCTCAAAAGTTCTGTGTTGAGAAAGCGTCGCGTGGAAAGAGATCGCTCACATTCTGATGGTCAAGTAACGGAACATGAAAAGATTTACCTCATTTTTCACATCTTACAGGATAATGGAGACTCAAATCTACAGGGGACAAACAAGAACATTCATTCGGCTCGAGGGAAATTTGGTGGCACAATGGCACTTTCTCCCAGGTCCCATAACATTCGTAGTGAATCTAATGCTCACAAAAATCAAATTTTGCAAACATATTTTCATTTCTAATATTCTATTTCACAAAATGTTTTGATAATGAATGACTTGGACTTAATTTTGATGAAAAGAAACCAATAACTGATCAGAATTTGTTTCTGATCAAAAAATAAAAAGGCTTTAGTTTCAAAACAAGCTCGCTGATAGTGAACCGTGACTTCTTTTCCTGGACAACATGGGACCAAAGACCCTGGATTAAAGATTTGAGTTTGCGGTTTCACCTCTAGTCTCAACATTGTTGAATCCCGCTCTAGGATTTGACCTAACAACCACACAAAGATTGTTAAAAAGGTTCGGGCAGAAATCCTCTGATCTTAAAAGCTCACTGCAGCTAAGAGAGCTGAATGCCGGAGCTAAATCAACGTAAGGGGGCAGAGGAGAGATAAAAATAGACAGCGGCCCTGTGCTTATCAAACAACACTTGTACTTTTGGCCGTCTGCCTGCAGGGAGGAAAGACACTGTGTGTTAGATAAAGACAAGCCTGTCTTCTGTCTCATGACCAGAGGAGGACACAAGCCGTTTAGCGTGAGAACTGTGAATCCTGTCACCTAATGCACAAAGACATCAGAACCTGTGTATAGCACAACATTTTAGTTTAGTTTAAGTGACAAAATACACCAGTGTACCTTAATATTTACTATACTGGTTGAATATACTCTATTAAATAGTAGTATACTGCAGTATATGACAGTAATTGTTACACGTACACCTGTGGTATGCTTCATTTTTCACATTCACAGTTTAATGCACAGCCTTGCAAAGTATACGTCCTTCGACACATGCGACATTCGGGTTTTGAGGCATTACGACATATTGCAATACCTCTCCGGGCCTACAGGGGTCATGTTGTCTTATACAATCTTGAATCGATGATCTCAGGACAGTTTCCACCTGGTGGTTAAACTAATTCCTGCAAGAAGTGGAATGCGTGTACTTTGTACCTGAGGTAACAATTCCGCTTAAGTGCGCATACTATTCTGATAACAAAGTTTCTGTCACATTTACTGTACGTTGTTCCTCGCGTAGGGGTAAAAAAGTACCATACTTCAGACTTTACTGTGTTAATGTGTACTAAAGTGTACTGATAAACTGCTGTAAATTCTGACGTATAATCTAATGTTTACTATAGAAAATTGTAGTATTCTGTAGTAAATTATAGTAGCAAGTGTTAGATTGTGTCAATGTGTACTACCGTAAACTGATAAACTGTAGGTAATACTCTAGCATACTTTAACATTGTAGTACACTGCAGTATATAGAGCTTGTCAATTAACGTCACAGCGCGTTGCATGCTGGGGCGGCGCCGTCATCTTCGGAGGTTGTTTGCTAGCGATTGTTTTATTTTACTACGGCTCTCAACGTTTTTTTTCGAATCGGAACAACACTGAACTAAACTCACAAGTAGAAAAGAGCCGCTACCACCTACCAATATGGCTGCGACACCCAGCATGCAACACGGTGTGACGTCAGCGCCACATTCTCTATAGAAGTCATTAATACATTGCCCTGTATACTATAGTGTCCTGTGATGTTAACTATAGTGAATTAATAAACTGTAGTAAATAATGTAGCATACTATAGTACATTGCACTTTGTTAATGTACACTACATTTTTCTGTATTATACTAACTATAGAGAGTTGATAAAACTGTAGTAAATACTGTAGCATTCTTTAATATTTACTATGGTAAACTGTAGTATACTATGGTACATTATAGTAATTACTACATTTTGTTAATATATGTGAGAATAGGCCTATGCTTTATTATCATTTACTACAGTAAACTGATAAACTGCAGTACTAAATATAGTACACTTTTATATTTACTAAGGTAAATTTGGTATTCTGCAGTATATTATAGTGATTGTTACACTTTGTTAATGTGTACTACACTATCCTGTAGTATGAACTTTAGCAAATTGCTAAACCACACAGAAACACTAAAGTATGTTAGAATTTTCCTAGTTTACTATAGTAAACCTTGAAGTATTCTTTCATGTGGATATGCAGTAATCTCAAGTGCAGTTTTACCACTGACAAGTTTTCTTTTGTATCTGTGGTTTGCTGTCTGTTACCACGTGTGATCAATTTGCCTTTTCACAACAAAACACACAAAACTAGAAACACGTTTGCATTATGAGGGGATAAATTGTGTCGCCAAACTTTATGCACAGACAGGTTTAAAAAGCGTGTACCATATTGTGATCACACTTCCATGGTAATAGTTGCAAAGTTAAAATGTTTCCACAAGACTTATCTTATCTGTAATTGCTGGCATGACACAAAGTAAAAAGCCATTCTGATGAAAATCCCCTTGAGATGTTCCTCAAGACTCTGAGACTACATATCTAACGCTATCTGAGATCAATGCATGTGAACCGCTGTAAACATCCTCAGGCCACACATCCAACGTTTCTTGACAAGTACCAGCTGTTGTTAACTCTACCTCAGGCTGATCATCTCAGACAAACACGTGTCCAGACAATGAAAACCGTACGCTAGCTGGTGCACAGTGAAGGTGTTCTCTATTAAGTGTTCGAGCTCATAAAACACACATGAGGTCGCAGACAAGTTATAACAAGCACGAAGGCTGTTAGTGCCACAGACGGTCACAACATAAACTGAATGCATGAACAGAAGATCTGCAGTTGATATATCAGTTGTTCTCCACTGGTTTTACTTCACAGACCCAATACAGCAATTATTGATGAGAGATCATTGCATTGCATTCGGCAGACAATAGTTCAGCTGAATCCATATTTAATGTCGCACAAGAGAGACAAAATCACAGATGAAATATTTCTCAACTCTTTCTCCTACACATCAAAAAGAGCACGACTCAGAGATTTCTCCTGAGAAGAAGGGTCTCGAGTTTGAGTAGAGACGTCAACAATGTGTCAAACTGAGCTCAGATCTGTCAAGTCTGCAATCAAAAGTCGATATTATTGAAGATCTCAATATGAACTCAAACATTTCTCATCACAAATCCAGATTATTATACCTCTACAATCAACAATTACACTCTCATTTGTTTATGGTTTTATTTCTCCTAAACAGAAATATCTGAGACTAAGAGGAAACTTGAATGAAACACAAATGAGAATTGCGACAATTCATCTTCTTAGCTTTAAAAAAGCAACCACTGAGCAACAACCTTTTCCTCTGGGTTTGATACACTTCAGATATTCTCCTTCACATGTCAGGGTTGGGTTTGGAGCTAGAGTTTCAATAATGAATGTTAAAAGGTCCTCTGAGAGCTTTAGCGACGACACAAGCACACATTCCTTCACTGTCATCTTCAGCGTACCATGAATTTAACCTTCTGAAGTTTAAGAGTGACACGGCCGTACATCAACTTAAAGACATCAGACACTAAAAGCCATTCAGTGTGTCAGTGGAGCGTTCGAAGACGCGTCTCTTTAGCGTGTGAGAAGGGCAAGAGATGACATGCTTTCTCAGGATTGTTTTAGACACACGCTGCATTTCTCAAGGACAGCGGACAGACCTGCGTCTAACGTCTCTTACCTCCTGTCCCTCGACTGCGGTCTCTCTGCCAGCGTTCACTGCCACTCCGGAGTTCATGGTCCCGTAACTCTCAGAGCCAATCGTGATTCCAGGGATAGTAACCCAGCGCAAGGGAAGACGCCTCGGATCAAAAGAGAGACGCTGGTGTTCTTAGGTTCCTCCTGCCTCTGTAATCCACACGCGCTGAGGGAAACTCATCCTCGATCTCACCGACAAAATCCTGCAGTATTCCACGTGTAATCCACACACGAATGAGTTAAATCCTCACGGCTCTGCACATTCCCCAAGCCAGCCGGAGACTCCCGGCAGCAGCTCTGCGCTGCTCCGTCTCACACAGACGCACACTGCCCATGAGTGAGTGAGCGAGCGAGCGAGATAGGGAGGGTTGGGCGGGTTGAGAGATAGAGAGCTGCTCAGGGCCTCACAGCTGCATGGACACAGAGAGTGTGTGTGTGTGTGTGTGTGTGTGTGTGTGTGTGTGTGTGTGTGTGTGTGTGTGTGTTTGCGCTTGCATTTAAAAGTGTACTGGAGTTTTTAAATGCTTTTACAGGTTTGTGTGTTAGATGGCTGTGTGTGTGCAGAGTGTGTGTGTCCGACTGTGGTTGTGTGTGTGTCTAAGCTGTCTGTTAACTGCATAACTTAAAAGCAGATGTTAAACACACACTCCTTGTGTTCCTATAAAGAGTCAGAGACTTTTGCAACATGACTGTAAACGAAAACAGAATTTTCATCTCTTTAACAGATCGTGTCATTAATGTGTTCCCTTCTGTGTTTTTCTTTCGTCTACGAGAGAGTCAGTGGCCGAGTTCCAGAGCTCTCTCTCTCTCTCTCTCTCTCTCTCTCTCTCTCTCACAACGCTCTTGGCTTTAATACAGGTTTTGATATGTGTTAATATGTTAAAGCTATCTATACTCATAGATGAAACACACAATGCTTCAGTGAGATTAGATAGGCTTTACACAGACAGGGATGAATCTGTGTGTGTGTGTATTTCCATCTTCAAAGAAGCAATCATTGATGTTTTTACATACAGTACGTTTACATTTAGTCATTCAGCGGACGCTTTTATCCAAAACGACTTACAGAGAGTTCATGGAGCAATAAAGCCATATGTCGTACAGCAGCAATAATACAATAGGGGCTAATACACAGATACTAGTTTCAACAAAAGCCAGAACAATAGCTGTTGAGAGAAGAGAGAGGGTTTGTTTTCTCTCGTCAAGCATTCACAGAAGTGATGGGTTTTAAGTATTTTTGTATGTTGTGAGAGATGTGCTTGATGGGACTGAGTTAGGAAGAATGTTCCCCTGGATGGAGTTGTGAAGGAGAACATACTGAACACATTTGAAATAATTCAAGAGCTCCCTCTAGTGAGGCCTTCAGGTGACATTTATACATTTAAAGGGACAGTTCACCTAAAAATACAATTCTGTCTTCATTCACCCTGAAGATCAGTCTGTGTACATTCAGTAAAAGTGAACTGGGCTTCTGAGCTCTTTAATGTCAAAGGAAAGCACAATAAAAGTTAAGATGGAGAAGAAGTTTTCCTTTAATCGAAGAGTTTAAAGCATGTAAAAAGATGTTGTTTCAGCCCCGCATGACATATCTGGGAAACACAAAAGACAGAATGAAAGAGACTAAAGCACTTTTAGTCACCATACACTTAATTGCATAATTTGCTATTAATAATTGAATGCAGGGGGTCACTACACACCATCAATAAAACCTCTCAGCCTTTAAACCTCCTTCATCAACATATTTCAGCTCTCTGCAGACTCTCTCTCTCTCACACACACACACGTCACCCAGCCGCGAATATCATTGATATGCACAATTACTCGCCCGATATGGCTTCGCACTCTCTTCAATGGACTGTAAATCACTACAGTGTTATTACCCATAATGCAACAGCACGCACAGCAATCACACAAGACTTTAAATCAACAACAAAAATAGATTCACGTTTTAAATTAAATCGACATCCACGACCTTCTTTAGTCTCCAACAAAACTGTTCCTGAAAACACTCTTTGCATTAAACATATAACAATATATTAAACATCACTTGATGTACAGATTAAATGAATTAAATTACAATTAATTTAGACCGTTCACTAAAAGTAGACCTAAAAATAACAACAAGTACGGAACAAACGTGGACTTTAATGAAAAACAAATTAAGTAAGATAAAACTGAAACAATCAACTCTGATTCATCCACTTTTACCCTTAAAGTCGGACTTATTATGGCAAGTCTAAGACAGATTGATAGAAAATTACAGCCGCCTTCTTTTTTTGGTGGTTAATAAAAAAGAAAGTCATGTGAGTTTGGAACAACCAAGCCTGAATTTTCCCATTTTGCTGAACTCTGCGCTAAATTAAATTCACCTCGCATTGAAGCTGTTTGTAAAATAACAGCAGGTGTGAGCAAAAAATATGACCTTGTGTGTGGACCATAAAATAAATAAAATACACAGGAAGGAGATGTCACAGAGGCATTCTGGTGAAGCAATTTTAAATGGTAAACATCTGTTTGTGTGTGTGTGTGTGTGTGTGTGTGTGTGTGCTCCCAAAGGCAGAAACAGAATTTACATTTATCATTTTAAAGGGGATGCAACCTTTCATCTGTTTTCTAAAGGATAAAACACACAGAGAGCGTCTGACCTCTTTAACAAGCACAATTGACTTACAGAACCCAGCATCTGTGTAAAAGAAAGTGCTTGACACAGCAGATGTGGAGTATGATGAGAGAGCGCTGAAGGACGGAGAGCAGAGCTGACGGCACATTAAACCTGCAGGACAACAACATTCATTCAGTAGAAAAGACCGAGCACAGAGAGCAGCACAATCCGGCCGACACCATCTGTCACACCAGTCATTAGGGATTTAACTATTCACGATACTATTTTTTTAAGATTTTTTCATTACGAAATGACAAATCAGTGATGGAAAAATCTCTCTTATGTCAAATAATAAAACTAAATAGTTGCAATTTTAAAACAAATTCCATATCAAATAATAAATGATACAAAAGTCTCTTTAATTTAAACAAACTAAGACTATCTCTGTGCTTTTACCACATTTGTTTTAAAGAATATCCATGTTTGCAGGAAACACAGCAGCCCCTGCTGTTTAAAACATGTACAGAGATTCATTTAACATCTCAACAGATGCGAAATTGCGAATCCTCACAAATTATAATCGATTTACAACCGGCTCACGGTGAATCGTTACATCCCTCTGAGTCACTTATCTCAACTAAGAGTCAACAAATATTTTCAATATCTTAGGGTAAACAAATATGAACTGCTTTCAAACAAGTGTCAAACAGCATCGTCTGCCACTATTGACCTCCGGGATGAACATACGCACCCGTGTGTCCATCAGAGAAGCTCTCGGTCTTAACTGACCCTATAATGACATGAAGCTAATGTTGTGGAAAGCCTCATGGATTGACTTAATGGCTGATTGGATTGGTTGATCTTGTTGCACCATAAGGGCATTGTGCAGGTCTTACTATGTGTGGCCTTTGTAAACACCAGCGCTCTGTGAACACCACTAACATTAGTCGGTGCCGAGGTCAATCTTTAGGACAAAAGGTCAGCCGTGTTTTGCTAAAAAGCCTCTGACTAGACAAATACGCAGTGGGGTCCAAATCTAAGAGCGCATTTTGTTTCGCATTTAAAGCAAACACAAAACTACACACATGAATATTGAATTCTGTAGTATACTTTGATATTTACTAGGTGTAAGCCATCATAAACTTTCTAAATACTATAGTGTCACTGAACCTTATCATAGTAAACATTCAATCATTGTTACTACAGCTCATCAGATCTATATATTTACTACAGGATACTGTAAGTATAGGATTAATCATAGTATTCTACATCATACTACAGTAAATATAAAGGTACATATAGTTAATGCTATATAATACTACAGTAGATATTAACAGTAGAATAATTGACTATACTACAGTAAAAGAATACAGTACACTTTTAAATAAGTAAATACTAAAGTATACTACAGTATTTTGTGTAGTTTGTATAATTCTGTACTAACAATCAACATACCGGATGATGGTGGAAAACACAGGGCATGTAGCTGAAATATCACTCGTCTTCACAAATGTGCAATAAATAAGAAAAATGCGAAGCATTCAAAAATATCATTAATAACTAAATTGCATCACTACCACACGCTCTTGGGAACAATGCAAAACAAAAAAGAAGAATCTCTGTTAAGACACTTCTGGACTTTCTTCTAGAAGATTATTAAAGATTGGACTGAAAGAATTGAGCAATCTGAAAATGGTTTGCATTGAGCTGCACTCAACGTGACTTTGACAAATGGTGGACATGCATTAGTGTGATGAGAGCATTAGAGAATAGAGCCGCACACAGAATATAACACCCGTAACAAAACCTGCTGTTCTCACTCTTAGTCAAATCTGTGAGAAACAGTTTGACTCGCTTTCTGTCCAAAAATCAGATCCAGGCTATAACTGTGATTTATTGAATAAGCCGTAAGGCACCCAAATAAACTTCTTCTAGCAGCTGTTTAGTTCTGCTGTAAAACACAATGTGCTCTTTTACATCCACATTCCTGAAGAAATTAATTAGCCTGAAAAAGAGACGGACATAAAACGGGAAACACACTTTCCCACAAACGCTCTTTAACTAGTCAATAAAAGCCTGACATAACCCGACTAATGAAGAGAACTGTGACCTCCAGCAAAAAACCCTAATGCACTTTAGTCTTAATAAAGCTTTTCACTTCTTCTCTTGAACTCCATCTAAACTATTTGAAGCTTTTAAAAACATGAAGCACGGCTTGTGTTTGTGCCTGAGTTATAACAATAATAAGAAAGAAAACCATCATAGACCCAAGCAGGCACAACACAATGGCTTAACATCTTCCTTAAGCAAAGATGAAGAAATAGATCTGCAGAAAGACACATACAGCTCCAGCACACGCTCGTAATGCTTCCACTACTGTAACCTGATCAGCTCTATAACAGCCATTCAGCAGAACATCAGAGCTGTTAAAACCATCATCAGACGACTGCACACACACACACATTCAGCACTATAAACACACACACATACTGTGATGTCACTTACACTAATAGTTCCCATATGTCAGTGAGAACCGCCCGAATATGCAGAACAATCACAGAATGACACACCGCAAACGTGCGTGCACGCGCACGCTCAAACACACTCACTCACGCACACGTTCAAACAAAGCACACTTTCAAATACACAGACATGCACTAGAAAACCCTTCACATGCTCACACAAATACACACACACAGGAATGCTCACGTTCAAACACACACACATGCACATGCTCACACACACACGCGCACGCACGCATGCATGCACACCCTCATAAACGTTTATGAACACATGAGCTAGCTGACCACAGGCTTAAATATATGATCATCGTCATCATGAGATGGGGGAATCTCACAAAACCTCATATTTCAACCCAAAATCATCAACCTTTCAAAGACTCCTAGAAGACCTTCTTAAAATGCTTAAAGAAATATTCCAGGCTCAAGACAATCATCAATTGACCAAATCATATTAGTGTAGCGTAACGTTGATGACTTTACTGTGAGGCACCTTTAATAGTTATAATGATAAAAGTAAAGTGTCTAGAGACATTACTGATCATGGGAGAGTTAAGAAAAGATTCTCAGCGGGGCTCAGTCCACTTTCACTATAAACCAGAGGACTGAACAACAACCCATTACCAGATGTTATGACAAACACCAGCTTACACCGCTTCATTTTGACTTCATCAAAAAAGACTTACACAAAGCAACATGATATCTTTTTCATATTTATATGAAAGAACTGATAGTGTGCTGTGACAAGACAAAGAGGATTTCCTAACATCGCAACATGAAATCAAAAAGATGTGTTTAACAGAAATTCAAACCGAAGCCAAGCCATATAAATAAGATCTACTGTAGAAAAACAACCAGGAACATTCTCATCCGTAACAAAAAACTCACAGCAGACAGACGATGAGCGCCATCTACAGACCAGAACAAAACAATACACCACCACAGACTTCCTCTACAAAACAAACATTCAGCAAAGAATTCTCTTGCCAACATCTTATTTTTAACTGTATTGGGTTCTTGATTTATGAACATTCCTGATATTTAATGGGAGGATCCTCAGATCAGTATATTTATTTCTAGACAGTTCCAAAAAATACAGTAACTTCAAAACCTTTACAAAATCAAGTTTTCCATGCCCAGCATTTGGTTATATATTCCGTCAGACTCACCGTATTGGCCAGGTCCAGGTAACTTCCGCTCAGAGAGCCGCTGCGGTTGGTCTGCGGCTGGGACATGAGCTGGTGAAAGCCCGCTGAAGGCTCACTGGGGTGCTCTAGAAGCTTCTGGAGGAGAGGTGAGTTCAGGTCTGGAGTCAGTAAATCTCTCGCTCCAGAATCATATTCCCAACTCTCTCGAGCTCCTGAAGCAAAACACACGCGTACAAACACCTGTTATTTCCCAGGAATTCAGTGGGTCTGTAAAGTTTCTGATAAAACAACAACACACCTAAACTATTTTCACTGCTGGTCGGCCCTGAAGCGATGGGTTCCCGACATTTTCTCCTCTCTGAGTCACCGGACAGAAGAGATAGCTGTCCTTCTTCCTTACGGATCTCACTGACCAACTGCATGCGACCGCGTGTAAAGTCCTGGAAGGAAATCATCCCCCGTTTATCTGCTCCAAGCTGACCCATAATCTCAGCAACAGACTCCTCCATGTTTAACTGCCGGCAGACCATCAACAAATCATTTCTAAAAGAGAGAGAGAGAGAGAGACAGAGAGAGACAGAGAGAGACAGAGAGAGAGAGAGAGAGAGAGAGAGAGAGAGAGAGAGACAGAGAGAGACAGAGAGAGACAGAGAGAGAGAGAGAGAGAGAGAGAGAGAGATTTATTACATTCTGCATTCAAACAAAAAAGGAAAATAAACACTGTTCCTATAATGCAATGCAATGTCTCCTTAACGATGACTCTAATCTATAAATAACTTTGTAATTTATAAGAAGATTTGTTTGCTGTTTTTAATACAATTCTTTTTTAAATATATTTCATTCCTGTTTCTTTGCATGGCTCTGGTTTGTATGTTGCTTCCCAAATGTTCATTTAAAAAGGTAAGGATTAAAAAACACAAATAGCAAAAGACAGAGCAACATTTTTTAATTCATTTCAAAATATCAGAAACACTTTATAATAAAATGCATTATCTAACATTACGTAACAATGAACAATTTAGTTTTTCAGTATTTATGAATATTTATGAAAGTTAATGTTAATGTCAATAAAGTTATTAATGTTAATACATGGTGCATTAACTAATATTAACAGTGACAACTTTTGATAACGTATTAGTAAATGGTGAAATGAACATCGACTAACATAATAAACTAATAAATGCTGTATTCTTATTGTTCATTGTAAGTTTACATTAGCTAATGCATTTACTAATGATTAACAGATAGCACATTTTTATTAAGTGTTGCCAAAAATCACTTTAACCCTCAACATCTGCCAAAATGGATGTTTTATGCTTAAAAGAAGTCCCACTGGTACTGGTGCCAGAAACTCAAGTACTGTATGAGTAAACGAGTAATAAAAATAATAATATTTATAATAATATTAATGGCGAATTGACACAACAATTATCAAAAAGTGTGACAAAACCAATTTAGTGACACTTCTGAACCACTTCTAAATATCTCAACGTGTCAAAAAAATCAATTAAGTTTATATTTTTTTCCGCAGTGTCAAGTTAAGATCGTTGTTAATCATCAGTTCACGCAAGACGCTTAAGTTGATACGTCGATGTTAAACATATGTTTCTTTAAAGCACAAGGTGGGTCTCCGGGACCCCCAAATCGAACATCACAGCACAAACACCAGAGTCACCTCTCAAAAAGAAACAACGCATGAAAGCGTTTGAGAGGTTCAGAAGATTGTGTCCAGAAGCTGAGAGGTTTGGCGGCTGCAGCGTTTCCCGTCACTTCCGAGGCTGCAGCGAAAGAACGAACGCACGCACGCACGCAGCGCCACGCAAACAAACTTCACAAACACGTTCGCGTGTTACTTTGTGTCCTGTCGTGAGTTCAAATGTTACATTGTTGCACTGAGACCGGTCACTCAAACGGTTACATTGTATCGAGCGCTCGTGACGTCACTACGCTCGCCCGCTCCGCTTAAAAGTTCAACTCCGCTCGCGAGCTTTTTAAAGTGTGTGTGTGCGCGTGCGTGCGTGTTTTCTGACCGGTTTATGAATCCGTCCCCGTCACCGTCGCACGTCTGGAAAAGCCGCCGCACGCGCTCCTCCTCCGCGGTGCTGGACGAGTCGCTGCTCCCGCTGCTCACGCTCGCCTCCGCCGCCATCATGAACACAGCGTGTGCGCGCTCCATGCTTCACCAGCCGCGTGGGGCGTTTCTCTGGGTGGGTCGGGGTTCTCGGTTTCCACTCAAGAGTTGTAATGTAATGTAGGTGTTCGTTCTGTGACCCCCACAAGCATCAGAATTCAGATTTATAATCCCACCGCACCATTTCGTGATAAAGTTTTGACATTGATTGTACTTCGTAAATATATTTTTATGATTATTGATGAAGCTCTAGAACCGTAGACGTGACGTTATATTGCACAAATGCAGCTTGTGAAGTCATTAGGAGGACAGTGAGGTCATCGACTTCCGGAGGAGTTCGGTTCCAACCACTGAATTGTCGAGACCGTGATGTTTCTGACGGAGGAACGGGACCTGTGGGGGGGTTTCCCTGACCGGGATGATCTTAAATCACGACCAGGCCTCAGATTCATCAGGAAATGGAAGATGTTTCACCAAACATGCCTTCCTAAAAACATAACCTGTGTGCATTTCGAGACAACACAAAAGCGATGATATATTTGAAGATATGGCGTCTACGTTAGGCGGACCCTGTCCGTCAGGTCTATTTAATCCTTCACAGAACACAGTTAAAGAGCCATAGAGCTTGAGGAAGTGTGAGCAAGCAGGCGTGAGTGACAGGCCACCAAAAACACAATGGAAGGAAGCTTTTAAAAGCAGAAAGTCCTGAACAAAACATCAGCAATCCGTCCAAAACGTTTTCGAAGCCTTGAAAGGAGAGGAAGTACAAGATAAGGAAGCTGATTGGTTTATAAAGGAAACCAAAGCAGACAATTAATAATAGATGTTTGGAGTATGAAACCATCTCTCCCTTAAATTTGCTTCATATCAAATGTCTACTACAATAATAATAAAATGTTAATGGTCTTTATGTTGCTTGTAAAAGCCCAAACTATGATAAAATGTGTATGCTGTACATTTTAACAGCAATATGCATCATGTCACTGTACTTTGGCACTTATCTTGCACTGCTACAAATCAAATCAGAATATTCTGGACATTTATTCTGGATCAAAATAATCCTCAGTTAAAAGAAAGGCTGAATGATATCACAGAAACCTCAAGTTTAGTAAAGGCTGTCACGCTTCTTTTATTGTTCACATTTCAATTTGAAAATCAATTGAGGAACAACATAAAAACATCCACTGAAGCGGCAATAAAGCAACGCTCTGCATCTATTTTCTTTCATGTGTATATCTGGAAACGACTCCTCAGTCAAGTACTAAAACATGAAGTATAACAAATAAGCATTCTCTCTGTGAGTTTGTTCAGTATAAGACGATGATGTTTGGGGTTTTTATTTGAGGGTTTTGCTGATGTTACTGTATCCTACTCCAACACACGTCATCAGAACTTTCTCTCCTCCCGTTTGTTCCTCATCTCCGGGTTTCTGCTGCTCTATTTTAAACATGATCTGAAAGAAGTCTCGGATGTGTCGGAGAAACTCAATTCTACAAAGTGAAAAACAGAAATAATTACTAAGTGTCTTCAACCCTTTTTACATTCATCCAAATATTTTGAATACCACAGTATTACGAGGTTATAAAACAATAATAATTGTAAATGCTTGCTTGGAAAAATTAATCGAGATACTTGATAAAAGATTCTAGGTGGTTGGTTACCTTTTTGGAAACTGGAACATAATACATGGACAATTTAAATGGAATTGAAAATACTTGAATCTTCGATTGAAATCATTGTACAAACCGTTTAACAAGAAAATCTGCTACTTAGTAAAAAATTATAGATGCATAAAGTTATTTCTCTCTATTCAGAACTTTGGTCACACCCGTCATACACCAACAATGCATTTGATGATGTTCTGAACATGTTTAGACCATGTACATAACTAAACATTAGGGATGAGCGAGTACAGCATTATATGTATCTGTAAACCATATGAATTATCTGTATCTGTACTCGGACTGGGCGGGGCCTAACCTGGAAGTGGGCGGGTTTTAACCCGGAAGTGGTCGGGTTGTCTTGAAAGGGGCGAGGCTTTAACCAGTATGTTATTTTTAATCATGCAATTGCTATGGGTTGATCAGAAATTTTTATATTTATTGCTGATTTTATAACACTAACTTACTTACTTTATTTTTTTGCTTGAAGTCAAAAAACTGGTTAGAGTCAGCAGACGGTTAAAAAAAGAAAAAAAAAATCTCAGACAGGCAGAGACGCAAAGCTAGTCACGTTCTACCAAGCACCACGTCTGAACAAACCCCACGTTTACCAGAACTCTACTGGTTAATAAGTACTGCAAAAAAAAACGAAATAAAAAACAAACCTGAAGCTGAAGAAACCCTAAACGTTAACGGAAAAGACCCGCGAACCTGAGTGACTGAGGGAGAGACAGAGAGAGAAAGAGAGCTGTTCTGTGTGTGAGTGAGTGAGCAGAGAGGGACACAGCAAATCTGTATGTGTAAGGGAGGGGCGCTGTGACTAGCCTATCACAGAACACAGTCAGCTACCCAATGAGGATTTTTATTCCATCCGAGCACAGATATTGACTCGTATTACTCGTATAATACTTGTACTCGGCAAATATGCTTTATCCGTACCGGATACTCGTTTCAGCCGAGTATCCGGCTCAACTCTACTCAACATTCTATTCTTTATTTAAAAAAAACTAAGAAATGGTTAATAAAGCACATCAAATTTAGATTACAAAACACGTAGGAATTTAGTCCGGCGTTGATGAAACACGTGTAGGCACAGCCAATCTTCAGTTATCATAGTACTGTACTTGACTGGCACACAGCACCGGTACCATGACAACTGAAAATGGACAATTCATGATGGCCGCTGGAGATACCAGATGTTTCGCTGACCTCAACCGCAAGACGCTAGAACGGCGTTCATATAATGAAGAAAACTGATGAAAAGCTTCAGATGAGTGGTCAACACTTACGTGTAGGGTGAGAGAGGACCTAGAAGAACTTTGGAAACATCTTGTTGTCCTAACGTCATGTATAACAGAGCCAAACTCTGATTGGTTGAATCCACACAGCCACCCTAGAAGAGAGAGAGAGATGAGAATCAGAGTGAGGGGCGATTCACATTACACGTCTAAAACCGCACCGCTTTGTGTAGTCACATTACCGTGTCCCTCCCTATTTGTGAATCGCCCCTCAGGCTGGTGTGTGGCACGTTATGCTTTAGCCAAATAATTACTTTTCTGAAATATTTACTATTGACTGTGGGAATGTTGAATGTTTGTTTCAGCGTGACTCTAAACATTCAGCTCTTTAGAATCAGTGGAAATGATTCAACTACGGTCCTCTTGTTGATCAAATCTTACGTCAGCCGACAGCATCTCAACTATTTCTGTTGAACAAACATTTAAAAACAATCAATATTGGACAATTACACAATTGTGTTTCAAGCTATTTTATTTGAAGTTGGTTAATATACTACGACAGAACCATGGTACAGTAATGATATCAGATGGAAATACCGTGATTTAAAATTGAATATCATATACAAGAGGGTCTAAATGATAAATAAAAACTTTTGCATTAAAACAAGCAGAATGAAATACAAAGAATGGATCAATCCTCACCAAAAAAAGCCAAATCTATTTCAAATAACATCCAAGCGTGAAGATTCACTTTCCGATCAATGTCCGGCTGTCGGTCACCTGCTTTAATACAGGAGGGAGACATGGGTCGTGTCTCGTGATGAAGGTGTAACGTACTGAGACTTTCACACAACGCCCAACGACTTCTGGAAAAGTCCCAAACATTTTCCTGCGCTAGCATATATAGAACGGTATAGAAACATCTCCTGAGATTTCAAACCCTGACACTCCTGTTACATAAAACCTCTGCTGTCACTGTGTCAAATTCACAGTCCGCTTCTGTTCGAAATTGTTCAATTAAATGATCGGACCACACACTGAACGTCTTTGTCAAACTTGCATAAGCAGCAGTCTCATGCTTTCAGGCCGTGAGATCATCAGAGGATCATCAGAGTGCAAGTGTGCGTTTACTTTTATACATCCAGTGTCTAAACAATCCAGATCACATCCACCCCTTTCAAAAAATAATGATATACATTAAGCTTTTTACACTAAATATGGCAAATAACATTCATTTAAAATATATTACTTCTATTTTATTATTTTTAACATTACAGTATTTTAATAAGAAATATTTGTCCTGTATCAGAAATCATTTTCTGTTTGCAAAATACAATGTTTTATGGGTGTTGTTTTTGGGCTGAAGGGGTCTGTTTACAGGTGGATGGTTGTGGGGTCGATACCCTACACCCTCTGACATAAAGGACACAACACGAGTCAAAACAAACCAAATGCAAACAACCGCATGCGTCAGTCATACGTCAACCATCTAACCATTAGCCAATGAAACGAAACAAAACATCTAACCACCAGCCAGTAAATACTAGTACAACTTGAACCACTTCATCATTAAACGTTGTCATGTATTTGAATTTTAATGACTAACATATCGAATATTCTTCACTGTACACATTGAAATCAATTCCAAAATTAAAGGCAAATGAAATAGATTTATATTAGTTCCAATAACTTGCAGTTCTCAAACCGGTTTTAATATACTTGCCAAACAAACATGTTTCTATATGTTGCTAATGACATGACCTATTTATTTTCATCTAGTGATAACATTAATGAAACATGAATTCAGCACACCCATAGGAAAAGGACTGGAAATTGATTTGTTTTGCAACTCCAACTATTATAGACACTATAGAACAACTTAGAAATTACAAATCACATTTATAGTGAATATAAAAAAACATTGCAATTAATGCAAACCCAGACAAAATGTCAAATAAACATTTGTTCATTTCCACATCTACATTTTATGTTGAAAAGAGCAAGCAGACACTCACATGATGTTTTCAGAGTCGCATCAGAACTGTGTGTGTTCATGAAGTGTTTACTACAGACATCCACCATCAGCTACTGATCAACCTCAACACGCGCACGCACGCACGCACGCACGCACGGACCGAAGCCCTTTCAAACATTAACTGCTCTGATCAGACACCACAACATCGACGGACAGTATTTACAATACAAAAGATGAAAACACAGAAGCACCGGATTTTAATTCGACTCTCTTCCTCTATCACATAACACAAAATTCTGCCGATAACAATAACCAAGGTGTGCAGGACCTGCTGATGACGATCAATTAACGGTAGTTTTTTTATTGATTCTGAATCAAAACATAACACGAAGTATAACAATAACAATTGATTTTTTTAGGCTACAACAATAAACAAACAGTACCGCCCGAACCATGAAACTGTAATGTTCCTTTAAATAAAACACCTAAATATTTACTCAAATTAAACTCAACTGGTTTAAACAAAAATGACAAGTAATGTTTTTTACATTGACAATTTAAAAAAGGTTTATGCTGGCTCTCTTTTAAACATTTTGTGAGATTTACATTATCGATTTATCACGCAAAATATAAACATGACCTCCTATCTGCCAAATACTGCTGTTCTCCATTATGCAGCATACAGTCAACAAGTTAATTTATTTTTATTATGTCCTGTGTACTTCACTGTTAATGTCATCATTGTCAATGACCAACCTTTGATTCATTGGCAAAAACGGTGATTCGGTTGACCTGTAGTGGATAGTTTCACAATGCGCTTTCGTCCATCTGCTATCATTAGAGATCTAATGATTAACTGTAAGCCGGCTGAAAATCATCATAATGTGTGCCGATTTAAGTCGGTTGAGATGTTAAATGAATCGCAATACATGTTTACTGCAAACTTGGTAAACGTGGATATGCGGACCTCGATTTTTACTAAAGGCCGCATAAATCAACCCGTCGATTGTAACCATGATATCGCGACGATTACGATTTTGTGTTTGTGTGCAGCTTGTCCTAGAAATAGACACTTTGATCAGTAGTAAGTGATGCCATGAAATCACAAGTTTGCATTGCTTATGAAGTGCATGTGAAAAAGCCACAGCCGTCAATCATCATCCTTATAAATATACTTTTTTTAAATTATCATGAAAATACCTGAGAAAGCATGAAAAACGGTGATAGAAAGATCCTCTTAAGCATTTTTTGGAAATACGTGTGGTGTCGTACTTCTGCGCTTATTTGGAGTTTGTGCGCAAGAGCACCCTCTGGCTTTCAGACGCAGCAGCATTTAACTGTACTTCACTGAAAAACTGTGTGTTGGCCTGTTGGATGCTCACCCTGTGGATCTCCTCCAGCAGCAGTTTGGCACATTTCTTGCCCAGATCCTCAGGTAGGATCTGATCTCCCTGACCCTGCGGCGTGGACATGACCTCAGCGCTGAAAAACATCCCGTTCACAGTTTCTGCCACCAGAATCAAGCCAAACCCTGGAGACCTATAATGAAACAATGAATTAAAGGGACAGTTCACTCAGAAATTAAACGTCTTTGTAGTCACTTCAATGTTATTATAAAACAGTGGCAACGGATCAATCTTATGTTTATTTAAATGATTTAGTACAAAAAAATAAATATCAAATCGGTTGCCACCAGAGGAACAGAAAACAAACTCTCTACAGGATTGTCACCATTTCGTGTCAGCAAAAGGAAAACAGAAGCACTTACTTCCCAGAGTTCACCCCCTTCATGTGATCAGTGTAGATGTAAATGTCCGGGATAAATTTATTTAAGATGCTCCTGGCAGAGTCCACGATTCTGTTGGCTATCTGAGGAGAAACTCGCACGGACACTCTGACATCACTGGGTCAAGAAATCAACCAAAAATAAACATAAATAATAAACCAGTGGGTTCATTTATTAGAGAGAATATATAAATAAATCACAATTCAAGAGTAGTCTTTGAATGTTCTCTCTTATTGGAAGGATACGCTGTTCCTCTGATCCTCTTGATTTTTCCAGGCTCTGTCAGCTGAACGGGTTTTAGGGATTTACGCACCGGACAGGAGAAATGCACCTCACCACCTCCGCCTGGAGCCATCCCCCTCCTAACCACCTAAAAAACATGCCACAAAATTGAGAAACAAACACTTATATACAGCACCTCCAAGTGTCAGGTATAAACCAGTTTATAACTCTAGCACCTTTTTTACGTGTCGAGATGCATTTTAAAACAATGTTTTGAGTGTCCTACCAAGATGGCCAGAGACAACCGACATGCTTCATACGAGTATGATTCTTGTCATACCTTTATTTCTAAACCGTCGCCATCAATGCCAAACCTCTTCATCAGAGGAGGAGCCGTCACCTTCAGAAGGTCCACCTGCCGAAAAGAGACAGAAACAGACAAAAAAGGGACATAATATAACAGATATTTCTATTTACAGAAACATAATACCACAGTCGATTAAACTTCAATAATAGATCAAACCAACAAATTCAGCATCCATAGCATAACATCAGAACATCGAGCTGTTATTGGACGTAAACAAATGTTTACATAAAGCTATGACGTAAGTTAAAACATGCATATCATATCATAAATGCATTTGTTGATATCTTTACTTCAGCAAACTCACAGAGGGATCTGTAGGGTCATTGGTGACGCCCTTCAGCACAGCTTTGAGGGGGCTCTTCATGAACGGGGCCAACATCAGCAGCGCCTCCAGGTAGTATCCCACCGAACGCTGGACGCTACAATCGTGTTCGACAGACCCTCCGTACAGCAGCCCGGGCTGATAGAAGAGCACCGTTCCTACACATCAGAGCATACAAATCACATCATGACTGTTTCCATAGTTACAGGCTCCCGGACTATCCAGGACAATCGGATCAGTAAACGTCACGTGACAACAATACCATTCAATTCAACTGACCTGTTTGGTTGATTTCAATTCTGGTGCCGTTGGTCACCTTGTCCAGTAATCTAATGAAGCTGGCTTCAAAATCTAAGAGACAAAAAACAAGAATGGAGAGGTTTTCCATAAACACAACACTTGAATCAAAGAGAGAAGAAAAACAACAGAAATCATCAAAGGTTTTAATGGCAACTATAATGGCGTCTGTGTGATTCTACTGTCTACTGCTGGGATGTTATTTGCCAGATGGGAACCAATTAAATCCTAGATAATTCCCAAAGAACACTACATAAGGAATTGTGTGGTACAACCACGGCTCGTAATGATGTATGTATGTGGAAACCATGAATAAAACCACATATCAAAGACAATAATGTATCTAATCACTCACAAGCTTGCGTGAACATTATATTGTACGTTAATGTGATGATGAGAGATTACAATAAAGTAACACAACACATGTTGTTTACATTAGATACTGCGTCACACATTGTTTGTCGATGATGATCCTATCATATATATATAAAGTCGAGTGTTTGCGCACCTCGCAGGCCCGGGTTGTCATCTTTTGATCTTATGTTTCTGATTTTCACTCGTTTTCCACTCACTGTGGACAGCACGAGCCTCTGTCTGAAGCAGCTGCAGCCCTCAAACTCCATGATGTGACGAACACACGTGTGGCAGCGCGGCGCACGATGATGACGCGCTACGGCGAGCTTCGAGGGACCAGCGACACAGCTTCAGTTCTTCTTCTTCTTCTTCTTCTTCTAGGGTTTAATGGCGGATGGCAAGCAACTAACTAGATGCATTCCCGCCACCTGCTGGATAGGAGTGTGGAGCGTCTAACTGATAGGAAGTTCACACACAAAATGTATATATATATATGTTTCAGGTCCGTAGCCAGCCAGTTGAAAGGGGAGGTTCTTTTTTTCAAAAAGTGGACAATTTTGCAGTTTTTCTCCTCCTTTTGTATTTAATTATGAGGTGCAGATACTTCATTTTGGTGACCTTTTATGCACTAATTTCTGCTGGATTAGCTTGTCTGCTGGTATCTTAACCAGCACGCTTTTTGATGCTCCTAAAATATTTATTGCATTGTTGTCAAATTGCTTCCTCATGTAACACTTTTGTCAGTCCATACACAGTTCATAAGTTTAAAGACCACACTAACAACAGAATAGATTTAATGAACTTTACTGAAATATTTATAATAATTATTCTCGTCATCATTTCTTGACTCTCTGTCATTGCCGCTTTGTTATGTTTTATTATTATTATTACGCTACGTTTATATGGCTATTATATTGCAGACCAGGGGTCCCCAAACTTTTTTCTGCAAGGGCCACATAATTCTCCCTGTCTTTAATGGGGGTCGGGGTCGGTTTGTAACAGAAAATTACATGGGCCGGAGGTACTACTTGAATTATTGTGGAGATTTAATTATGATTAGAAATGTATTTATTATGCCTCCTAATGGTAGAATAGTTTATTAATAGTTAATAGTTTAGTGCTACTCAAATTCAAACCATTTTCTTATCCATATTAATTAACCTTTCTCTTTCCCAACCGCTTGGCCATTTTGTCGTCTCTTTGAAATTTTCTGATTGTTCGCGCGTCAGTTCTATCGCAATGGTACGTTATGAATTTAACAAATTATTAGGCTATGTGAGTTACTTAGAGAAATATGAGTCTGAAAGCCAATATTCTGACGCTCGCTCACGGCCCTACTAGAGCAAGCTCCTGATTGGTTAACGCTGCGCGAATTTTCGCCAAAGTTCAGATTGACTTAACATGTAAATCACTCGCGCTTAACGCTTCATTCGCGTTTGGTGTGAACACACTATAAGTCATTGTTCAGAGGGCCGGTCCAAATCTGTGGGCGGGCCATATTCATATATATATATATATAACCCCTCCCCCCGCATCATTCAGAGGCGAAGCTTCTTCACGTTGCTTGAAAAGTGTATTGCGAGAACATATTTTAAATCCTATTTCCTTTAAATAAATGATTACTTCATGATAAATTCTTGTTTGATTAGTTTTTTTTCCTTTATTTCCACACACTTGACTGAGCTGAAACCTTGCTCTTTCATAAGCTTCACATGTTAAAAGCACATGTTCTACGGTTTCTAACAATCCACATTTCTCACAATTTCCATTTTCATGTTTTCCTATTCTATATAAACCCTGATTGAATATGCAATGTCCAATACGCATTCTTGTAATAGAAAAACATCCTCTTTCCTGATTCCAAATCTTCTTCTCTCTGAACCAACCCGTTCTTGTATGCATTTATAAAACCTGCCTTTTGTTCCTTTGTCCCATTCATTCTGCCACAATTCCTTTATTTCATTCGCTATTATCCCTTTAACTTCAGACTTACTTAAAGCCACTTCAATATCTGCTTGTGTGTGTTTCAGGGCCTGTTTAGCCAGATAATTCGCCTCCTCATTTCCTTTCACTCCATTATGTGATGGAATCCACATAAAGTTGACCAAAATACCATATTCTCTAATTCTAAATAGACTGCTCATTATTTCATATTTTATATCTTGTCATGCTATAGATGTTCCACTTTACAAATTATTTAGTGCTGACAGGGAATCTGAGCATATTACAGTTTTTTACGATTGCTAAACGACAGTGAGCACAACTGCAGCTACATGTGCAAAACTCTAACTATAGTCTGCACTACCAACAGTCACCTGAGCTAAACTGTTCACATCACCTGCAGAACTCATTCAAAGCAACACAACTCTTAACACACGGCTCAAAACAGGCTCAGTGCAGCAAAACACAATGCACAACCCTCACTGAGATAACACACTGTCACTCACAACATACTGAGAGTAAAAACACTAGAATCAAACACCAATACAGAAAATACAAACTTTTCAACAATATAAGTGACTTTATACAAAGTCATATTTCTCCTCTTCCTCCTGTTGGGGCCGGCCTTTGGGTCCTGTTGTAAAAAAATATTTTACAACCGAACTTTACTGTCATATATCTGTGTAAATATTCTATAATTGCAATACAAAATAAATTCCTGTAATGTTTTCATTTACTGTAAGGATGTAACTCTCATGATGGAATGATGGTTTGTATGATGGAAAATTTGCATTACAGATGTCACTATCTTTGCAGATTGTGTTGCACCCTCAACCCTTCCTCTCTCAATGAGAGACCATGATTCACAACAGGGTCTATAAGTGTAGCCCTTATTTCATCTAAATAACAGACTTTGTCTTCTGTGTCTTCCTCCACGCATCCATCCTCTCCCTGCCACCCTTCTCCCTCCACGAACCCGTCTTCCTTGTTCCATTTCCAAAATTAGTCTTTCTGAGCTCTACCTATATATATAGGTATATATATATTGAAATCTAAATATATATATATGTGTGTGTGTGCTCACTCACAAGTCTAAAACAAGACACCTGCTTAGCCTTTCAGCTGAAATTGCAACCAGCAGTGTTTGAAAGGCACAAGGCTGAAATCTATTCTGTTTTGAATGTGTGGTTCACAGTTTTGACAGCAGTGTGTTAGCATTTGAACAAAGTGCTGTAAATCCACAGTGTTGTGCAGGTTGTGGTTAAAGTCGTGGCATAAGTGTGTAGAGTTTTGAAAACTGTGTACAAGCAATGAAAACCGAACTAGAGTTTGGTCCACATGAACTGCTGCTGTGCAGACTGTAGTTAGAGTTTTGCAAATGTAGCTCCAGTAGTGCTCACTGTCGTTTAGTAATCGTAAAAAACTGTAATACCAATGATAACAGTGACGTTATGACTGGATATATTTTGTATATTTTTGTATGTTTATGACTGTTTCTTGTTTTTTTAGATGAGTGAATCTAAACTTCAAGAGAGGTAAATCCAGCTTACTTACAGTAAATACACTAAATTGTTTCCATGATAAGACGCTCTGCGTGAAAGCATCTGCTAAATGCCTAAATCAAATATATTTTTTGTTTTAGATGAAACTGATAAAAATGCAAAATAAAGTCTTAAGAGTCTTGAAAGCTCTCTGTATATGAACTTCATCTGTTGATATATTCAACTATGTTGAGCATTTAGTTGCAGCTGCAGGGTAAACAGTAAACACTATCAAATCTTTCTAGGCATGTTAGTGTGGAGGCTCATTTCACATTCACGTCAAACTTTAATAATGTTTTTTAATTATAGATTATTGTTCTTTAATGTCCTTCACCGGGTTTTGTTGCTCTTTTTTAAAGTATCGCTTTAGGCACCGTTTTAAAAGTATCGGTATGAAGAAGAAGAAAAAGACAATACCCATCAGACTCAAAACCCAAGGATTTAGTGAGAAACGTTTCGGAGGAATTGTTAAAAAATAGGTCTTGTTAAAATACACCGTTTAAATGTTGAGGTCACATGACGTGTTCTGATGATGATTCGTGTGATTTAGACTAGACTGTATAAAATAGTATTTCTGACTCATCTCTCAATTCCTAACCAGCACAACGATGACCGGAGCTTAGATGTGTTCTGATGTGTGAATTGTTTACAATGTTTGAAATCTGATATAATGGAACAGTTATGACCTGTTATATCATAAATGTCCTGAAATAAAGTTTTGATGGACTTTGAAGTGGTTTGTGGATGTTGTGTTGGACTATAGTGTGACATTAAAGCTGTGTTACAGTTTTTCTCAATTGTTTACACACATTTTCTAAAAGCATGCCTCATATTCTCAGAACTCTACACACAAATCCAAAAACACAAACACAATTGGCAAAACCCCTCAATTCTCCTGCAAAATGAAACTTTATATTCAAAACAATGTTCTTTCTTCTCAAAATGGTATTTTGTTTTCAAATGACACACACAAACCATCATATGAATAGACATTTATAAGAACCAGTTGAACACTGATGTGCTCTTTATAAAACACTATAATGAATGCGGAAAACACTTCTCCATTCATCATAATGACTTTACTCTTTACAGTTTTTCTCAATTGTCTACACACATTTTCTGAAAGCATGCCTCATATTCTCTGAACTCTACACACAAATCAAAAAAACACAAACACAATGTGCAAAACCCCTCAATTCTCCTCCAAAATGAAACTTCACATTCAAAACAATGTTCTTTCTTCTCAAAATGGTATTTTGTTTTCAAATGACACACACAAACCATCGTATGAATAAACATTTATAAGAACCAGTTGAACACTGATGTGCTCAATATAAAACACTATAATGAATGGAAAACACTTCTCCATTCATCATAATGACTTTGCTCTTTATATGGTTCAGTGTTACACTTACTACAGACAGTAGATATATAAGTGTGTTGTAAAATATTTTTTGTGTATATATATATATATATATATATATATATAAAAAATATATTTTATAGTCAGAACACACAAATACACGATAACAAATATATTTTATTTTTCCAACAAAAACAATGTACAGTGTTCATCCCAACCAACGCAAAGTTGCACATACAGTGGTGTACATACAAAACAACAGAAGAATTGACTGTATACAGTTACAGTAAAAAAATATGCTGCATCTTCTCTTCGGTTTGGGTCTGGCCACAGCACCTCATCCACATCTCAAGCAATGTTTTTCAGTCCAGCCATGAAAAGCATCAGCTGCTATATCTCGACATGCATCTTCCATAGCTTGGAAAAGGGGTTTACACGTTTGTGACAGGTGTTTGCCCAGTGTTGAATCAGTGTTCATATTTGAATGGCAGATTTTTCTGCCTGAAAATTGTGCCAAATGCAGAGAATTGTGTGTAGTGTTTTGAAAAAAGTGTGTTTTAGAACTGCAATGTGAGTGTAAAGCAGGAATTGTGCTTGTAGTTTAGCAGAATTGGTTCAGGGGGTTGGTGAATGAGTTACATGTTGTGGTCATTGTGTCTCAAGTTCTAATATTTGTGTGTAAAGAATCGAGAAAAACTGTATATGGTTCAGTGTTACACTTACTACAGACAGTACATATATAAGTGTGTTGTAAAATATATATTTTTTATATATATATAAAAAAAATATTTTATAGTCAGAACACATATATTTTATTTTTCCAACAAAAACAATGTACAGTGTTCATCCCAACCAACGCAAAGTTGCACATACAGTGGTGTACATAAAAAACAACAGAAGAATTTACTGTATACAGTTACAATAAAAAACGATGCTGCATCTTCTCTTGGGTTTGAGTCTGACCACAGCACCTCATCCACATCACAAGCAATGTTTTTCAGTCCTGCCATGAAAAGCATCAGCTGCTATATCTCGACATGCATCTTCTATAGCTTGGAGAAGGGTATAGGCGTTTGTGACAGGTGTTTACACATGTGATGAGTCAGTGTTCATATTTGAATGGCAGTGTGTTCCTTGTGAAAACAAGAGATTTTTCTGCCCGAACATTGTGGCAAATGCAGAGAATTGTGTGTAGTGTTTTGAAAAAAGTGTGTTTTAGATCTGCAATGTGAGTGTAAAGCAGGAATTGTGCTTGTAGTTTAGCAGAATTGGTTCAGGGGTTGGTGAATGAGTTACATGTTGTGGTCATTGTGTCTCAAGTACCAATATTTGTGTGTAAACAATCGAGAAAAACTGTAAAGCTGAATCCCAATAAGATCGCACAGTTGAGTCAACTTAAAACAATAAGGAAATCCATCACAGTTAACTTGACTCGACTGAACAAACAGAGACTGAAGTTCACACAAACTTACATGTTCTTCAACGTGTTGAAATGAAGCTTTCCCCTCAAGTGTCTCATAAAATGGTTCGCTACTCGAAGCTTTTTAAAACTGTCTTGTGATCAAAGGGTGGAAAAGCTACATTTGTGTTTTAATGTTTCACGTCAATTGAAATTCACTCGTTGTTCATGTGTTATTGATAAAGTAGCACTAAGGTCTAGGCTACACTGTCTGAATAATTGAGTCTGACTGAATTGAAAAATAATCCGTAAGTGGAACAAAAAACATTTTTATGAATGTAATTCCGATTATTGACAGAAACGTTTGTCTTGGTCCTCATTGGCGAGGCTCATGTAGACACACATTACAACACGACTGTGACTGAAGCCGCCTTACGATCACATGTGCTATAAGAACCGCAAGAGCAAAACCATCTGCGAAAAGCTTTGATGACGACACCTTTTTACGCTTCTTACCAACGTATGCAATTTCCTTATTGGTTCTCTTACTGCAGGTGGAGTTTTTTAACAAAGTTAAGTTTCTTTTGACCAAATCATTAAAGTTGTGTATACGTGTGCAGCGACGCAATGCATGCAAATAATTCACCCAGAGTTATTTTGTTTATTTAGTTTATTAGCTTTATATTATACATTAATTTTATTCTACATATTTATTCTAACCTGTATTACTTTTTTTACTGTTATTTAATCTTACGTTGGATGCTGCATTTGAATTGTCTTTACAAGTAGATCTCATAAGTACAGTAGTCTCATCCTCGAGGTTTTTAATAATGTCATGAGACAAGTTGTGAAGCAGTAATGTTCCACTGTCGATGTTGGTATAAGAATACTTGCTGAATCTGTTTCAGATGAAGTTAGATTGAGATTATTCAATACATTTTCAGCAAAAAACGTATAATTTATATGCCATATAATTTTGGTACCAAACAAGATAGTATGGAGTCATACATACATGCACAGCACATTAAGCAAGTATCAAGCGATCTCAGCCTACAATACTGTGTGTGTGTCTTAAAATACACCAATAAAAGACAAGATTTCAAGAATTATATACAGTAGTTTGGCTTTGTTATTATTATTATTTGCCCAGTTTTATTTGTGCATTTGACATTTTCTAAATATAACCAATAGGTTAACCAGAAGCTTTTCCTCCAAACCTTTTCTCTTCAGGCTACAATAAGAATATGTCATTTCTTTAATGTTATGAGTTAATATGATGTGTGTTTCTTGTATACATGTCAGATATTCAAGATCAAGGGTAAATGCATTACTTAAGATGATTTCTCATTGCTTTTCGGCTTGAAAGTCCATATTTTTATGTCAACCTAGGAAGTGGGAGATATTGAGCATCCTTTCTGACCATTTGCATTTGTGATTATTAAATAGAAATACCAAATGTCTCTAATAATGCAGCATATGTATGTAAATATCCTTCTTTATTAAACAATTGTGAAAACATGAATAATATTTTTAACGCAATAATTGATTTTTCTTTTTTTTGTTGAATAACTCGTCTAATAAACATGCAAGTTATATCGTCACACAGTCTGGCCAATGAGAATAACAAATCAATCAAACACATCAAGTTGATCACTTGGCTCCAAACAAATGTTTTGCAGAATCCAAATGCAGACACTGTCAAACGGATGTTTTGAATGTTTTTCATCTGCAGGTAGACCCACCAGAGCCTCCTGAACGTTGAGTTCATTATGCCGAATGCACGCTCAATCAATCTTTCTGTTGAAGCGCTTCTGTCTGATGTTCAAGTGACCATTATCCCCTCAGGGACCAGGAACAGTGGATCCTCCAAGAAGACGAGCAGCCGCAGTGAGACGAAAAGCCCCCTTGCATCATTCCAACTACCAGGGTGACCCACACTGATATGGCAGAACCGCCGCTGGCTATCACAAAATCCTGTTACAATTACTGAATAAAACTGTTTTCTGTTGAAGTATGCCAATGGATAATCGCAGTGAGGTCTCATAATCCGTTTTAGGGAATCCAGCTCTGTCAAAACCTAACTGTGACTTTTGCAGCCGTTGCCCTCTTGGCCAGGAAATGTAATATGCCATGTGAGTATTGACAAGCAAACAAACACCATGTAGATGATTGGCAAGACTTCATTTGCTTATACCAAATCTATTAGCCACCCCCGATATGACTCTTGGTTGGACAGTGTCCACAGGCATGCAAGAATGCTGATGGTAAGCGGCAACTTGGTCTGTTGCACATTCATGTAAAATGGACCAAGGGTTGTAATGAGATCCTGCATAGTAAGATGTCAAATTGGTTATCATGATAAAATAAACCTTTGTGCTATTTATGTGGCTTACATATAACAAACCCCTACATGTCCTTTGGAAAGCCTAAAGATTGTAGAGATTGTAGACAGGGACAACAGTCTCCACAAAATGTTGTATCTTGGGAACATCTCTAAATAGGAGAAAGACTCATTATATAGGTAGTTGACAAATAGGGTTAGGGTGTGTCCTATGGTGTGACAGCAAATATTAAAAAAATAAAAAGTTAATAATATATTATTTTACATTATTCATATTTAAAACAGCAATAGAAAGATTTATCTTCATTGTCACATTTTTTCTGTCGAACTATATAGACACATTTACGGACGATATTTGTCGATAAAGTATACAACTGCAAATATTTAGATCGGACTCTTATTTCAGTCCAATAACAAGAGAATGATACCCTTTCTCTATAGGCTGCTATCTATTTCCAGTTCAATTAACCGTTGGTTTATTCTTGCGTATGGCCACGATAAAATCATTCTCAATAAAATGTTTTCTTAATGATTTCTATTAATCGACATGATGTGCACAATATCAATGGCAATTATTAACAACTATGATTTTTATTTTCATTTGTATGATCTTGTTCTAAATGCAGTTACTCTCATTGGTTGACTTAGATGTAAGAATTTGTGATAAAAGAAAACACACATATTTATTTAATATGGTAAAAATAAATAACAATGCTTATGGAAATCAATTCAAGGTGAAAAGTATTGCCCATTAATAAAATATGAACTTGTTTTTCTTAGCAGTATGAAAATATCTGCAAACATTGAAATGTTACTAGTACATGAACTTAAACATCCTTCACCTACAGCTGCCCTGCGTGAGAAACTACATGTGTGTCAATTTGTCTTACGTTGAAGAATCATCCTCAATGACTCAGAAACAACGTTTTCTTTGTGGCTTCTGCATTCTTCTGTGGAACTAGGTCCTAAAAGTTGAAAAACCTTCATCATCTCACCTGTGCAAGTCACATGTGATGTAACGTACTCGGTTACTTACGTAACCTCGGTTCCTTGAGATACGGGAACGAGTACTGCGTAGCAGGACGCTATGGGGAAAACTCCTTTTTCTCCGATGACTGAAGCAATTCAATAGCGCAGTGAAAACTGCACGGTGATTGGTTGGAAAAAAGTAAAACTTTAAACCAATCGTAGCGGAGCTGCCGGACCAATGGCGATGGCACCCGCCAAAATGGGCGGGGCTTATGGCTATATAAGCAGACACATCGCCATAGAGTCCTCAGATCACTTCGACTGAAGCGACGACAATGCAGCTCGTAGCACGGCAAGGAACGCAGTACTCGTTCCCGTATCTCAGGGAACCGAGGTTACGTAAGTAACCGAGTACGTTCCCTATCGATACTTCACTCGTACTGCGTAGCAGGACGCTATGGGGAACCAGTATAATCACGCCGTGCTACAGATGGAACGAAAAACACAGATAGTCTCGGAGCCTTGGCTCGGAGACGGGGTAAAACAGGGAATCCCTGAGAAGGCGGAGAAGGCCAAGCTAGTAGGTGGCCTAGTCCGGTTAATCGTCCCAAAGTTTATAAGGCGCTGGCGTGGCTAAAGAGCCAGGGCTCAGCGGCCTAAGCAGAAAGGACCCGGGCCTGAAGGGCCGGAACGTCCAGATTGTAAAATCTTGTAAAAGGGGACGGCGAAGCCCAGCAGGCCGCCGCACAGAAATCTTTTATAGAGACACCGCTATACCATGCCCAGGAAGAGGCAATGCCTCTGGTGGAATGGGCTCTAACTCTCGCAGGGCATTGAAGGCCTACGGAAGAGTACGCCAGCGATATAGCCTCAACTATCCACTTTGATAGTCTATGTTTCGAGACCGAGGACCCTCTGGTGCGGTCACCGAAGCACACGAAGAGCTGATCCGACCATCTGAATAGGGCGGAGCGCTCAATGTATATCTTTAATGCTCTGACTGGGCAGAGCAGACTAAGCTCTGGGTCCCGCTCGGAGGAGGGGAGAGCAGAGAGCGTAATAACCTGTGCTCTGAACGGAGTAGAGAGCACCTTAGGTACGTAGCCATGTCTTGGTTTGAGGACGACCCAGGCGTCGTTAGGCCCGAATTGAAGACAGGATGGACTCACAGAGAGAGCCTGTAGGTCACCCACACGCTTCACCGATGCTAAAGCGAGAAGCAGAGCGGTCTTGAGCGTCAATGAGCGGAGGTCCGCAGATATCAGGGGCTCAAAGGGAGGACCCTTTAGAGCTCCAAGGACCGTGGGCAGATCCCAAGTGGGAACTGTAAGAGGGCGAGGGGGATGTAGCCGCCTGGAGCCCTTCAAAAAACGAACGATAAGGTCGTTCTTGCCCACTCCTTTTCCTCCGATGTGGGTATGTGAGGCTGAAATAGCGTGGAAGGGGCGCGGCCGTTATCCAACAACTCTTGTAAGAATGACAGTATCAGCGATATGTCACAAGATACCGGGTCAGCGTCGCGTGGTGCACACCAGGAGGCGAAGACAGACCATTTGAGGGCCTAGAGACGTCTAGTGGACGGGGCTCTAGCCTGGGATATAGTGTTTAGTACGCTCTCAGGGAGGTCCGTAGGCTCCCGTTGAGAGGCCAAAGGTGCAGAGCCCACAGCTCTGGCTGGGGGTGCCATATCGTGTTCCCTGCCTGAGAGAGGAGGTCCCGCCTCAGGGGAATGGGCTACGGGGCTGCTACTAGCAGCTGGGAGAGGTCTGCGATCCAAGGCTGGTTCGTCCACAGAGGGGCTACCAATAGCACTCGGTGCGCCTGATCCCTGATTCTCCTGATCGTTTGCTGCAAGAGCGCGATCGGGGGAAATGCATAGAGGAGCCGGTTGGGCCAAGTGTGGGCCAAGGCGTCCCTGCCCTTCGAGAAGTATGTCGGGCAATGAGTATTGTCTTCTGAGGCGAAAAGGTCGACTTCTGCCTTGCCGTTCAGTTGGATCCGTGGGCTTTGCTTCGCAGACCCCCAATTCCAGATGAAACCGAACCCATGCAACTCGGCAGACTTCGCCTCTCGGCCAAGGAAAAGATGCGTCGCATAAACGACGGAGTGTGCCTCTACTGTGCGGGACAAGGACACCAAGCGGCGGCCTGTCCGTTAAAAGCCAGCGCTCGTCGGTAAATAGGGGAGTCCTGGCGAGCGGCACCTCCATCTCCCCCATCCTGGGTTCGCGTACCCTTCTACCGGTCGTGCTTACCTGTGCCAATGACTCTTTCTGTGAGTCAGCCCTCGTGGATTCAGGGGCGGAAGGCAATTTCGTGGACGAGACCTGGGCTCGTGAGAGAGGGATTCCCCTTTTTCCTCTCCGTCCACCCATTCTCGCCCACTCCCTGGACGGCAAGGTGATCAGCACGGTATCATTTACCACCACTTCGGTAGGTCTCATCACCTCCGGCAACCACCGGGAGGAGCTCACTTTCTTTGTCTTAAAGTCTTCTGTCGTTCCTCTTATTTTGGGTCACCCATGGCTATCGTTACATAACCCCGCCATTAACTAGGCAGATCATTTTGTTTCTGGTTGGAGCGTGTATTGTCATGCTCACTGTCTTGGTTCTGCTTTTTAATCTGTTCCTTCTGTGTTACAGGATGAACAAGTTGACCTGGCTCGTGTCCCGGAGGTTTACCATAGCCTGCGAGCGGTCTTCAGCAAGTCCCGGGCCACATCCCTTCCTCCGCATCGTCAGTACGACTGTGCTATCGACCTCCTCCCAGGCACTTCTCCGCCGCGCGGCCGGCTTTTCTCCTTGTCCGCTTCCGAACGGATAGCCATGGAGAAATATTTTAGTGATTCTCTGGCAGCCGGTGTTATTCGTCCCTCCTCATCTCCGGCCGGTGCAGGGTTTTTTTTTGTGAAGAAAAAGGATGGCTCCTTGCGTCCCTGCATAGATTACCGGGGGGCTGAACGACATAACTGTTAAGAATCGGTACCCGTTGCCGCTTATGTCGTCGGCCTTCGAGCTATTGCAGGGCGCAAGGTTCTTCAGGAAACTGGACCTTCGCAATGCTTACCATCTGGTCCGGATAAGAGAGGGGGACGAATGGAAGACGGCGTTTAATACACTTACGGGTTGAGTATAGAGTCATGCCTTTTGGACTCTCTAATGCCCCGGCCGTCTTCCAGGCGCTCGTTAATGACGTGCTGCGGGATATGATCAATAAGTTCATATTTGTGTACCTGGATGACATTTTAATCTTCTCCTCTTCTCTCCAGGTGCACATTCAGCACGTCAACCCCTTCCTGTTCCCTCCCGCCCTTGGTCCCATATTGCGCTGGATTTTGTGGTTGGTCTCCCCATTTCCAGAGGCAATACGGTAGTCCTCACGGTAGTGGACCGGTTTTTCTGAAGCGGTCCACTTCCTGGCTCTTCCTAAACTCCCCTCTGCTAAGGAGACAGCCCGGGCGGTCGTCTTCCGGATTCATGGTCTCCCGGAAGACGTGGTCTCCGACAGGGGGCCCCAGTTTGTCTCTTGCTTTTGGCGGGAGTTCTGTCGACAGATTGGCGCTTCTGCCAGTCTGTCTTCGGGATTTCACCCGCAGTCTAACGGCCAGTCCGAGCGCGCCAATCAGGAACTTGGTCGGATGCTCCGCTGCCTGGCTTCTCACAATCCTTCTTCTTGGAGTCAGCAGCTTACGTGGGGTGAGTATGCTTACAACTCGTTGCCGGTATCGTCTACTGGGTTATCCCCATTTATGTGTTGCCTCGGTTACCAACCTTCTTTGTTTTCTTCCCAGGCCCCCGAAGCTGCGGTTCCCTTGGTCCAAGCGTTTATTCGCCGGTGTCGCCTCACCTGGAGAAGGGCTAGGGAGGCGCTTCTACGGACCAGGGACCGCACCAAGCTGGCCGCTGACCGTCACCGGAGGAAGGCTCCCAGGTACATCTGTGGCCAACGGGTGTGGCTCTCTACGAAGGACCTCCCTTTGTGGGTCCCTGCACGCAAACTGGCCCCTCGCTATGTTGGGCCATACCCGATTGTTAAGGTCATCAGCCCGGTGGCGGTTCGGCTTCGCTTGCCGGGGCCTCTTCGCCGGGTGCATCCAGTCTTCCACGTCTCTAAGGTCAAACCTGTCGGTCGCTCTCCTCATGTTCCCCTGGTTTCTTCCCCGGTCTCTCTCCTTCCTCCCCTGATCGTTGATGGTGCTCCCGCCTTCAGGGTCAGGAGGGTGCTTGACTCTAGGCGTCGTGGTAGGGGATTCCAGTATCTGGTCGACTGGGAGGGTTATGGTCCGGAGGAAAGATGTTGGGTCCCGGCCCGGGACATCCTGGACCGTTCGCTCATTGAGGCTTTCCACCTCCGTCGTGCCCCTCTTTCCTCTGGCGCTTCTGGGGGCGCGCCTGGGGGAAGGGGTACTGTCAGGGTTCAGGTTTGACTTACCATTCACTTCTGTGCACGGTCAGCTGTTCATTTCGCGCACCTGATCCTGATTTTCTCATTATCTCCCTTTGCTTTATATTCTCCTTCAACTGTCTCCTCCGTTGCCAGTGTGTTGTTTCCTTATTGAACAGCAATCGGTCGTGTCGTGTCTTGTCTCTAATCTTGTTTTCCCCCAGCTCGTTCTGGTGGTTGTTTTTCAGGAGTGGCCGTTTCGAAGTTGTCTTCCCGGTTTACCGAATCGCTTCCCGACTAAGAGTTTGCCAGCCAGACTACGATTCCTGCCTTCTCCCGTTTTTCTCTGGCTGTACTGCCGCGTAAATTTGTTCGCCTTATTTGTTGCCTTCAATAAACTGAACTTTAACGCATCTGCTCTTGGGTCTTCCATCTGTCCTTGACAGAAAGAGAAAACTGTTGTATTAGTGACAGCGTTGCGTCGCAGAGGAAGATACAAGAACAGTGAGTTTTTAAGGCTTTGCACATCAGTTTAATGTGATTATAATTGTCATGAATAAAGCCATCCGGACTGTTTTCAGGAGCTTTAATACCAATGATAACACTGACGTTATGACTGGATATATTTTGTATATTTTTGTGTGTTTATGACTGTTTCTTGTTTTTTTAGATGAGTGAATCTAAACTTCAGGCGAGGTAAATCCAGCTACATAAATACAGTAAATTGTTTCCATGATAAGACGCTCTGCATGAAAGCATCTGCTAAATGCCTAAATCAAAATATTTTTTGTTTTAGATGAAACTGATGAAATGCAAATTAAAGTGAATATATTTGTGTGTGTGTTTCCTGTAGCAGTTATGTGAGAATCGGACATTCTCTGAATAAAGACGAGGAGGGTTTTGTTGAGAGAAGAATGAAAACTGTTCAAGAATGTCTGAAGCGTTGTGGAATAGACTGTCAGGTAAAATGGCACATTCAATAATATCTGTACTTATACTTCATGTACATTCTTAAAAACCTACAGACTAAACAACTGCATTTAACTCTTTGGGAACACTGCTGTTCAATGGGAACTCTTCTTAAGTGTATGAATGTTGTTCACGGGTTTTAGGGTAAAGTGCCAAAAATCGCCCTGTTGGGTTCTGGAGGGGGAGAACGAGCCATGCTGGGTTTACTGGGATCTCTGGATGGATTTAAACAGACGGGCCTTCTGGATTGTATTCTCTATATGAGCGGAGTCTCTGGATCCACCTGGTACACACACACACACGCGCACGCGCACACACACACGCACGCACACACAGAAACACACACAGGCACACACACACACACACACACACACACGCACACACACAAACACATACACACACACACACGCACACACAGAAACACACACACACGCACACACAGGCACACACACAAACACAGATGGGTGCAGAAATAAGATAAACTGTGTGTTGTTTCTATGAAGGTGTATGGCGTCTTTATATAAGGACTCAGACTGGTCCACCAAACCGGACTTGTCCAAAGAGATCGTCCAGAGGCTCAAAGGTCCTGATGTAAACTGGTTTTGTATCGTTTGGCAACTGATGGAATATTACAGAAATAAAGACCTCTTCAGCTTAACTGATGTTTGGGCAGCGCTGGTCGTCCCTTTATTTGTGAAAGAGGTTTGTGACGCTTCATCATTTTTCCTTTAGACAGATTCATGTTCAGATGTTTTGCTCTTTTTAATTATATTCGTGATATTGGTCCTCCAAATAACTTAGACATATGTGCTTCAAGTAGTAATGCTAACGTAAGAAATTTTATTTTAGCACACTTCGATTATTCTGAAATGTTTTTTTTTTACACTTTTCAAATAAACAATTTGACAACAAATAATAAATTAGCTTTAACAGATTATTTTTTGTTATTTTAATATTTTCTCTTCAGATAGATAAAAGCAAACTTTCACAGCAGCGGGGTCACAATGATAAAAACCCGTTTCCCATTTACGAAGTGATTGACAAGCAATGCCGACAACGTCTCCACGAAAGAGGTGTGTGTGTGTGGATCATAAGAAAAGTCAATGTTCTTGATTTGTCTAGTTTTTAAATGGATGTGTTGTTTATCTGCAGGTGTCTTTTTTGAGATCAGCCCATATGAAGCTGGTTATTCTCTCACTGGAGCGTTTGTGGATACCTCCATGTTTGGCAGTCAGTTTGAGGAGGGACGTAAGATTAAAGATCAGCCTGAAATAGACATGCTCTACCTGCAAGGTACAAACAAAGAATTAGTGTCTGGGGATATTATGGGGTTAAACCATCAAAATATGAGCTGGATGACACAAAAAATAAACATTAGTATTCAGTGGACAATTTTGTGGCATATTAGGGAGCAAGGGTTTTTATTAAAAAATAACAATAAATGCATATAAAACACACTCGCTGGAAATAATGCAAACATTGATTGCAATTGTATGTTTTATTAATAGATGCACAATTAGATTATATTACAAAAACCATTCAAACCAGTACAAAATAAATGATGTCTGTTAGTTCCCATCTGCACATAACAGAAATCACCAGTAGAGATCCACAGACACTATTTAAGATCCATCCGGTAGATTGTTAAAGCAGTTACCCAGTCGGACTTTGATATGTTTGTCTATCTTCATGTATTAGTTTTGTTTGTTTATGTTTTACCATAAAAGAAAATAATCTAAAAAAAGGAAAAGAGTCATTCTTACCGAAGTGATATTTTTTTAAGGAATCTGCACTTTTACTCGAGTACTGGATTAGTTTACTTTATCCACCACTGAAAACATGTTACAGGATTATGTATTCTATCAATTTTTTTTGCATTTTGTTATATTTGTTTATCGTCAATGTTGTGTTTTTGGAGGTCTGTGTGGCAGTTGTCTGGCTGACGGAGAGTTCATCATAGAACTTCTTTTGAAAAAGATTATAGGTATGAGCTGCTGTCTCTGTTCATCTGTTCTGAAAAGAAATATTCTGCTGAAAGTGCAACATCCATTTTTCTTTATCATCATGCTGGTTCATTTTTCATTTTTTTCAGACTTCATTCGTCACATGATATATGACAAAGAAGGGGATGGGAAAACATCTCAAGGTGAAGCATTTCTTATTGCCTTATTTATGGATATATTACATGCATTCACGTGTTTTGTGGCTATATGTCAAATGTAATGTCATGCTCTTCTAATGCTTCACAATCTTGCACAGCAGAAGCATTCATATACAACATATCACGATCTATGACCCTCACCGCACAAAACATCACATATAAAGAAGAGCTTAGATCTCATGGGACCACTACATTTACCTTACACCACATAGATAAGAAAGATAAAGATGTGAATCACATGCATTCCAAATAACCTGTAGATAAATGATTCAGGTGGGCTTTATTTCCCAGGAGCCCAAGATGTCAAGAGAACATCTTCTGAACATTATTGCATGTTCATGTTTGTTCATTGTGTGTTTTTTCAGAAGGTACCGAATCTGCAGACGTTGGCTTCCAGATTCTTGTGTCTCTTGTGGAAATGCATTTCTCAGTGTTGAAAGAAAAAGACCCTTCTGGTCATGAAACCACCATCAGAACAAAGCTGAAAGGTAAAGTGTTCTGTGATACGAGTGAATCTATCTTTCTTTTTTACACATTATTTCTGTGACGCAAAACCTTGACTACAGATGAACATTGTTGCCATTATTGCACAGAAGAAGTTCAAGACCCTATAAACACATTTTTATAAAGCAAAAAAACAATACACAACATACACAAATGTCAAACTATGCTTATAGATAAAAATTAATCCAAACACAAGCTAAAGTAATGTGCATGTTCCCTATTACAGAACTCACTGGTGATGAATGTTGGCTTGGGAAAATTGCAAATAAGACAGATGATGAAGTCATAACCATGAAGCTGTTCACCCTGGAAGTGCTCGAGTGGTTGAAGAATTGGTTCGGTTCTTGGTGGCAGGGTAAGTTGTCTCTATACACACAATTATACATCACTTTAATCTTCTGAACGGACGTATAGTTTATGTCAATCACAAAGAAGCCTCTCTGATGGATGTGAAAATGATTCAGAAACCTTGATTTTACAGAGTGTGTTTGATTTTTACCTACACAGATATTTTGGACACCCTTATTAAGTGTGTCATGGAATGGATCTGGGGAAGAAAATACAACATTCTGTACAAGATGAAAGGTCAGAATAAAGACCCAGTATTTCATTCATTGTGAATAATACATTAATTATATTAATGAGGTTTATGATCACATTCTGTTAAATGAAGGACTGCACGCCGCTATTCTAAAGAGTGAGACGAGAGATTATGAAGACGCTGGTATGATGCTCAACTCACCATACATGTCCGTGCTGAGACAGGAGAGAGACGTTGACCTCATCATTTCTCTGGATTTCGGATATCCTTTTCAGGTATCGTAGTTGACTCTCCAAATTCAGACTTATATAATATAAAACCACTGCCCAGTTTGAACAATTATACAGCTGCGCAAAGAATTACGAGACAGTTCAAAATTATTTTCCTTGTTTCTGAAATGACTGTTAATGCGATTCTGTGTTCATGTAAAACAAACACCTTTGTTTCATTCTGTGAGCAAGTGACAACATTTTAGAAATTAAACAAATAAATATGATTTTATTCACGGAAAATTGAAACAGGACAGACAGCTCAAAACGACAAAAAGCTTCATGCTGCAATGCATGCTGGGTAACAGTATAGGACCAAACTCTTGTTTTCAGTACACATTAGAGTAAATTAATTCTCACCAAGAACATTTATACACGTATGAATTCAAATGAAATTGGTGTGGATGATTTTCGACAAAGTGATTCTGTTCAGATGAATCTTTCTTTAGTTGGGTTGTGTCTAACTTAAACACTAAGCGTCACAGAATCAGTCTGGATGAGTTGTGTTCTGTATTCCAAACGTGAGCATCTAATTAAACAGTTTTCTCAGCATCAAACTCTGTAATTCTCTTCCATCACAGACACTTACATACGCTTCTGAAATATGTGAGGATCTAGACATCCCTTTTCCTGAAGTTGATGTATCCGGTGAGGACCCAAAAAACCCAAAAGACTTCTATGTGTTTGAAGGCAAAGGAGAAGAACCCACCGTGATACACATCCCTCTCTTCAACAAAGTGAACTGTGGAGGCAAGTTCAAATCTTCCAGTCGTCTCAATGATCTCAAGTCATGAATGAAACTGTGTTGTGATTTGTGTTTCTGTTTCAGCAGATCAAATTGAGGAGTGGAGAGAGAAATATAAAGTCTTTCAACTTCCCTACAGCGCTATTGACATCGATCCTCTTCTTAAAGTCGCTGGCCAAAACATCACAAACAACAAAGAGAAACTGAAGGAAGAGATTCAAAGGATCATCGACAGAAAGCACAGGCAGAAAGACAACTGATGCCAATCTGCGTAATCATCAGTCATTTTATCATCATTTCTGCCTTCATCAGCACTTCATAATTCACTTGCTTTATCCTAGAATGTGATTGTTTCCAGTAAGTTGAGAATGTCACGCTTCAGCTATGACCTGTTCAAACTGTTTCTGCAGGTTCTCATAAGCTGCTGTTTTGTTAAGCAATAATGAAATGATGACTATTAGGTTATTTAACTCTGGAATACCCATTTAAAAACATTGCTTTGCTTCTCTTGAAATAAATGAATTGGTTCAAAAAAATATATTTTTGTCTTGTTATCTGTAGCAAAGAGCTAAATTATTTTAAGTGATTGTCATACATTCTTCAAAAGCTGAACAATAAAAATAGACAACATACTTAAAGTGGACATTCCCTGTGATGCCAATTTTTAACCTCAAGTCAGTGTGTAATGTTGCTGTTAGAGCATAAACAATATCTATGATATCTAACAATATCAAAGATATTTAGAAGAATGTTAGCAATTTTCAGTTCTGGGACATTATTCACCACCATAGTAGTGTCACGACCGGGGAAGGACAGAACCCAAACGCAGGCAGTAGGTGCGGGAGAAACAATTATTTATTTAACAAACACAAAACAAGACCCACAAGGGGTTAAAATAGATACGACAGAAATAATAATTACACGATGAACAGGAACAAAGACCAGACCAGACCAAATGGTCTTGCAAGGCATTACACAGGCGAGTAATACAATACATACGAGCACAGGTGTCACGACCCAGGCCTCTGTGGCTCTCTCCAATGACCACCAGAGGGCATCCTCTCCCGAGTTCTGATTCCGTTCTGGACTACATTACCCAGATGTCCGTTATTATGAGCAGGGTTCTAAATTAACACCCGCCAACCCGCCAAATGCGGGTATAAATTCATTTTGGCGGGTGTTAATAAAAACTTACTAGCCAGTTTGGCCGGTGATGCATGAGGCATTACATGCATGATACATAAGGCTCTGTTCTCGGTCATTTATCCTATGCATTTATCCACCTGACAGTACTTCCTACATTTCCCAAGAACACTGTTTCGTAATGCTACGTGGTGACGTTTCATACGCCCATTGGCTGCGCGCAGTTTGTAGTGAAACCAGCGCGAGAAACCATGGAAACGAACGGAGCCAGAGCAGGGAGCAGACTGAAATAAGACGGAGTTTAGCTAGATAGCTAGCTAGCTAGCTAGCAAAGTAAAGTATAAAGTTAAGATTAGCTAAACTAAATGAGGCGGTGGTTGGGACAGACTTCTGGGGGCGAGAAGAGGAACGAGGCAGGGGATGAGGATATCAACAGAGAAACGAAGAAAAGAAAATTTAATGCCAAATAGCTGACGGGTCGTGAATGGCTTGTGTTTGATCACGAAAATGTCGTCATGTTTTGTCAGGATTGCCGCATGTACGCGAAAGAAAAAAACAAAACGAACAATTTCGTGGTAGGAACTACTAATTTTAAAGTCGAGGCAGGAAAGGACCATGAGAGTGCCCGAAGTCATCAGGAGAGCCTAAGGATAAAAAATGCAGATATATATAAAGACAGATATAAAGACAGATATAAAGATAGATAGAAAGATATAAAGATAGATACTGTAGATAGATATAGACAGATATAAAGACAGAAAGATAGATAGAAAGATATAAAGATAGATACTGTAGATAGATATAAAGACAGATAGAAAGACAGATAGAAAGATAGATACTGTAGATAGATATAAAGATAGATACTGTAGATAAATCCCAAACTTGAAATGTATGCACTTTCTGTGTATATTTTGTTGTATGTATTGTACTTTATATGTATTTTTCATGCCAAAATTGTTAATAAAATGATCAAATGCATTCAGTGTTACTCATATTTTCACCCGAAAAAAAATGGCTAGTGGAAATTCTGATTGGCTGGTAACTTTAGAAAGTTACCAGCCACATTGGCTGGTGATCAAAAAAGTTAATTTAGAACCCTGATTATGAGGGGCCGTTTAGGCCATAATTATTGAAATGACTCTTACAAACACTAGTGAAATAAAAACATCGATCGAACTTAGTGAAATTCATTCATACATATTAATGAAATGACTCTTACAAACACTAGTGAAATAAAAACATCGATCGAACTTAGTGAAATTCATTCATACATATTAATGAAATGACTCTTACAAACACTAGTGAAATAAAAACATCGATCGAACTTAGTGAAATTCATTCATACATATTAATGAAATGACTCTTACAAACACTAGTGAAATAAAAACATCGATCGAACTTAGTGAAATTCATTCATACATATTAATGAAATGACTCTTACAAACACTAGTGAAATAAAAACATCGATCGAACTTAGTGAAATTCATTCATACATATTAATGAAATGACTCTTACAAACACTAGTGAAATAAAAACATCGATCGAACTTAGTGAAATTCATTCATACATATTAATGAAATGACTCTTACAAGCACTAGTGAAATAAAAACATCGATCGAACTTAGTGAAATTCATTCATACATATTAATGAAATGACTCTTACAAACACTAGTGAAATAAAAACATCGATCGAACTTAGTGAAATTCATTCATACATATTAATGAAATGACTCTTACAAACACTAGTGAAATAAAAACATCGATCGAACTTAGTGAAATTCATTCATACATATTCATGAAATGACCCTTACAAACACTAGTGAAATAAAAACATCGATCGAACTTAGTGAAATTCATTCATACATATTAATGAAATGACTCTTACAAACACTAGTGAAATAAAAACATCGATCGAACTTAGTGAAATTCATTCATACATATTAATGAAATGACTCTTACAAACACTAGTGAAATAAAAACATCGATCGAACTTAGTGAAATTCATTCATACATATTAATGAAATGACTCTTACAAGCACTAGTGAAATAAAAACATCGATCGAACTTAGTGAAATTCATTCATACATATTAATGAAATGACTCTTACAAGCACTAGTGAAATAAAAACATCGATCGAACTTAGTGAAATTCATTCATACATATTAATGAAATGACTCTTACAAACACTAGTGAAATAAAAACATCGATCGAACTTAGTGAAATTCATTCATACATATTAATGAAATGACTCTTACAAGCACTAGTGAAATAAAAACATCGATCGAACTTAGTGAAATTCATTCATACATATTAATGAAATGACTCTTACAAGCACTAGTGAAATAAAAACATCGATCGAACTTATTGAAATTCATTCATACATATTAATGAAATGACTCTTACAAACACTAGTGAAATAAAAACATCGATCGAACTCAGTGAAATTCATTCATACATATTAATGAAATGACTCTAACAAACACTAGTGAAATAAAAACATCGATCGAACTTAGTGAAATTCATTCATACATATTAATGAAATGACTCTTACAAACACTAGTGAAACCATACATATGTATTACTGTAATCTTTTACAGACACATTTCAGTGTAGTCGATGAAAGATTTCAGCGTAGTCGATGAAAGATTTCAGTGTAGTCGATGAAAGATTTCAGTGTAGTTGATGAAAGATTTCAGTGTAGTTGATGAGAGCATATTTCACTGGAAAAGGAAGCTGCATCCTCACTTCCGTTTAGTTTGGCGCGCGTTGATGACGTGCAGATATGCCGCGAACAGGAACCTGTCAGATGCAATTAATTTACAAAATTAATTACTTATTAGTTCCTCCAACAACTCCGACCCACTTGCCAGGAAGATCTAACATGCACAGATCTCATATTGCCTTGGCTTAGGTATGAACTGGCAGCGAACTGCAAGCTGCTTGGGCATAAGCCGCCGCACACTATAGACACAGACAACGTCTCGCAGGAGTCACGCAATCTGCGGTTGAGATAAGTGCGGTCACGCTATACGCTTAATTGCGCATCTACACAGGGTTGTACGGTAGCGATCCTCTTGAAAAGTCGAATTGTGAAAAGTAACCACTGTCTGGACATTTCGTTATGGTGATAAAGGTTATGATCGTACTTTTACAGCAAACAATAAATCTATATTCCCATTATTTTGTTGTTTGCCTATGCAATCAGATCATTTGGATCCGGAAATGGAATATGGCCTTTTATATATGGTATGACACATTCTAGAATATGACTTACAAGAAAAACCATAGCCCCTTAAATTATTTATTATTTGTTTATTTTATTTGTATTAAAAAAAATATATTATTATTATTTTGTTATGTTTTTATTATAATTGTATTTATGTCATGCACATGGACTGTATTTTCTATTATAACGTTTTGAAATGCCATGTTGTTTTGTATACAAATAATTGTTAAATAAAATTTTAAAAAATAATTATTTGTATACAAAACAACATTACAAAACGTAAGGACTGCAGTTCTAGTAAACAAGGGTTCTCCTCATCCACAGCTCTTACAGCTTGCAACAATGAATGCAAGGTTCTCGTTTGGTCCTCTATAGCTCTCTGTGAAGGCTCAACATATTCGTAGCACCATTCGCTGTTTGAATGTCCTCTAAACACTTAAGTGCACTTCTTAGAAAAGCTGTAATATCATCTTCATTGTTACTCGTGTATGAAAATAGCGCAAAACACTTGCTAAAACAAAAAACATCGCCGTGGCGTCATTTTGAAATCTTAAAACCAGAGTTTTATTTCCTCGACACACTCTTTAAATCCTGGTAAAGTGGGAGTAAAGCTTCATTCGAATGTGTAGTTCCTATTGGAATTGCAGACGCCAAGAATTACGGAACCGCACGCTTCAGCTTTTTGGGACAGTTTTATAGTTTTATAGCCAAAATATATTTTTAGACAATAAAAAAATTGCATTGACAACGAAACTGTATAAGGAAAAACCGAAGGTAGCGCGGGCGATTGTAAAATATTGCTCAGTAAATTAATTGCATCTGACAGGTTCCTGTTCGCGGCATATCTGCACGTCATCAACGCGCGCCAAACTAAACGGAAGTGAGGATGCAGCTTCCTTTTCCAGTGAAATATGCTCTCATCAACTACACTGAAATCTTTCATCGACTACACTGAAATCTTTCATCGACTACACTGAAATGTGTCTGTAAAAGATTACAGTAATACATATGTATGGTTTCACTAGTGTTTGTAAGAGTCATTTCATTAATATGTATGAATGAATTTCACTAAGTTCGATCGATGTTTTTATTTCACTAGTGTTTGTAAGAGTCATTTCATTAATATGTATGAATGAATTTCACTAAGTTCGATCGATGTTTTTATTTCACTAGTGTTTGTAAGAGTCATTTCATTAATATGTATGAATGAATTTCACTAAGTTCGATCGATGTTTTTATTTCACTAGTGTTTGTAAGGGTCATTTCATTAATATGTATGAATGAATTTCACTAAGTTCGATCGATGTTTTTATTTCACTAGTGTTTGTAAGAGTCATTTCATTAATATGTATGAATGAATTTCACTAAGTTCGATCGATGTTTTTATTTCACTAGTGTTTGTAAGAGTCATTTCATTAATATGTATGAATGAATTTCACTAAGTTCGATCGATGTTTTTATTTCACTAGTGTTTGTAAGAGTCATTTCATTAATATGTATGAATGAATTTCACTAAGTTCGATCGATGTTTTTATTTCACTAGTGTTTGTAAGAGTCATTTCATTAATATGTATGAATGAATTTCACTAAGTTCGATCGATGTTTTTATTTCACTAGTGTTTGTAAGAGTCATTTCATTAATATGTATGAATGAATTTCACTAAGTTCGATCGATGTTTTTATTTCACTATTGTTTGTAAGGGTCATTTCATTAATATGTATGAATGAATTTCACTAAGTTCGATCGATGTTTTTATTTCACTAGTGTTTGTAAGAGTCATTTCATTAATATGTATGAATGAATTTCACTAAGTTCGATCGATGTTTTTATTTCACTAGTGTTTGTAAGAATCATTTCATTAATATGTATGAATGAATTTCACTGAGTTCGATCGATGTTTTTATTTCACTAGTGTTTGTAAGAATCATTTCATTAATATGTCTGAATGAATTTCACTGAGTTCGATCGATGTTTTTATTTCACTAGTGTTTGTAAGGGTCATTTCATTAATATGTATGAATGAATTTCACTAAGTTCGATCGATGTTTTTATTTCACTAGTGTTTGTAAGAGTCATTTCATTAATATGTATGAATGAATTTCACTAAGTTCGATCGATGTTTTTATTTCACTAGTGTTTGTAAGAATCATTTCATTAATATGTATGAATGAATTTCACTAAGTTCGATCGATGTTTTTATTTCACTAGTGTTTGTAAGAGTCATTTCATTAATATGTATGAATGAATTTCACTAAGTTCGATCGATGTTTTTATTTCACTAGTGTTTGTAAGAGTCATTTCATTAATATGTATGAATGAATTTCACTAAGTTCGATCGATGTTTTTATTTCACTAGTGTTTGTAAGAGTCATTTCATTAATATGTATGAATGAATTTCACTAAGTTCGATCGATGTTTTTATTTCACTAGTGTTTGTAAGAGTCATTTCATTAATATGTATGAATGAATTTCACTAAGTTCGATCGATGTTTTTATTTCACTAGTGTTTGTAAGAATCATTTCATTAATATGTCTGAATGAATTTCACTGAGTTCGATCGATGTTTTTATTTCACTAGTGTTTGTAAGAGTCATTTCATTAATATGTATGAATGAATTTCACTAAGTTCGATCGATGTTTTTATTTCACTAGTGTTTGTAAGAGTCATTTCATTAATATGTATGAATGAATTTCACTAAGTTCGATCGATGTTCTTCCCGTGGGCTCACCACGTGCGGGAGGGACCATAGGGGGTCGGTGCGTAGTGGATCGGGCGGCAGTCGGAGGAGAGTGCCTCGACAGCCCGATCCCTGGACACGGAAGCTAGCTCTAGGGACGTGGAATGTCACCTCGCTGGCGGGGAAGGAGCCTGAGATGGTGCGTGAGGTTGAGAGGTTCCGACTAGAGATAGTCGGGATCACCTCTACGCATGGCTTGGGCTCTGGAACCACACTCCTCGAGAGAGGATGGACACTTCATCACTCTGGAGTTGCCCATGGGGAGAGGCGGCGGGCTGGCGTGGGTCTGCTTATAGCCCCCCAGCTCTCCCGCCATGTGTTGGAGTTTACCCCGGTGAACGAGAGGGTCGTTTCCCTGCGCCTACGGGTCGGGGTTAGGTCTCTCACTGTTGTTTGTGCCTACGGGCCGAACGGCAGTGCAGAGTACCCGACCTTCTTGGAGTCTCTGGGAGGGGTGCTGGAAAGTACTCCGACTGGGGACTCCGTCGTCTTACTGGGGGACTTCAACGCCCATGTCGGCAACGACAGTGACACCTGGAGGGGCGTGATTGGGAGGAACGGCCCCCCTGATCTGAACCCGAGCGGTGTTCAGTTATTGGACTTCTGTGCTAGTCACAGTTTGTCTATAACGAACACCATGTTCAAGCATAAGGGTGTCCATCAGTGCACGTGGCACCAGGACACCCTAGGCCGCAGGTCGATGATCGACTTTGTGGTTGTTTCATCTGACCTGCGACCATATGTTTTGGACACTCGGGTTAAGAGAGGGGCGGAGCTGTCAACTGATCACCACCTGGTGGTGAGTTGGATCCGATGGCAGGAGAGGAAGCTGGACAGACTCGGCAGGCCCAAACGTACTGTAAGGGTCTGCTGGGAACGCCTGGCCGAGTCTCCTGTCAGAGAGATCTTTAACTCCCACCTCCGGCAGAGCTTCAACCAGATCCCGAGGGAGGCAGGAGACATTGAGTCCGAGTGGACCATGTTCTCCGCCTCCATTGTCGAAGCGGCCACTCGGAGCTGTGGCCGTAAAGTCTCCGGTGCCTGTAGAGGCGGGAATCCCCGAACCCGGTGGTGGACACCGGAAGTAAGGGAAACCGTCAAGCTGAAGAAGGAGTCTTATCGGGCCTGGTTGGCTTGTGGGACTCCTGAGGCAGCTGACAGGTACCGGCAGGCCAAGCGGACTGCTGCCCGGGTGGTTGTGGAGGCAAAAACTCGGGCCTGGGAGGAGTTTGGTGAGGCCATGGAGAAGGACTATCGACTGGCCTCGAAGAGATTCTGGCAAACCGTCCGGCGCCTCAGGAGAGGGAAACAGTGCCCTACCAATGCTGTTTACAGTGGAGGTGGGAGGCTGTTGACCTCAACTGGGGATGTCGTCGGACGGTGGAATGAGTACTTCGAGGATCTCCTCAATCCCACCGTCACGTCCTCCATTGAGGAAGCAGAAGCTGAGGGCTCAGAGGTGGACTCGTCCATCACCCAAGCCGAAGTCACTGAGGTAGTCAAGAAACTCCTCAGTGGCAAGGCACCGGGGGTGGATGAGATTCGCCCTGAGTACCTCAAGTCTCTGGATGTTGTGGGGCTGTCTTGGCTGACACGCCTCTGCAGCATCGCGTGGCGGTCGGGGACAGTGCCTCTGGGATGGCAGACCGGGGTGGTGGTCCCTCTTTTTAAGAAGGGGGACCGGAGGGTGTGTTCCAACTACAGGGGGATCACACTTCTCAGCCTTCCCGGGAAAGTCTATGCCAGGGTACTGGAGAGGAGAATACGGCCGATAGTAGAACCTCGGATTCAGGAGGAACAGTGTGGTTTTCGTCCAGGCCGTGGAACGCTGGACCAGCTCTACACCCTCTACAGCAGGCCTATTCAAATAGCGGCCCGCGGGCAAATTTGGCCCGATAGAAATTTATTCTGGCCCGCGGCATATTAAAAATAAAAAAATAAAAAAAGTCTAAAAAAATCTACGAATCAGCCGCGTCGCACAGACAGGTACAGGCAAATAATCTAGAGCGAGCAGGTCGTCTCCATGGTGACAAACTCTCGTTCTCGCTGATTCGATGCTCTCACGCTGCCTGTGACACATGGATCTAACATGGCGTTGTCCAAGCCAAACCGCAAAGTTGACAGTGAAAATCGTAAATTTCAGAGTGAATGGACGGAGAAGTACTTATTTACTGTGCCAACTACGGGAAGCAAGCGAGGGGCCGATAGACCTGTGTGTTTACTGTGCAACGAATCAGTGGCTGTGGCCAAAGAATATAATGTGAAGAGACATTTTACTACAAAACATTCGTCTTTTTCTGCGCAATACCAAGAGGGCTCTGTGGAGAGACAACGTAGAATAGACAGACTGGTAACTTCTTTTGAGCAAAGTCAGCGTGCAATTGGCGGGTTTTGTACCGAACAAGAGAGAGCTTTCATTGCCTCTCTACGAGTGGCGTGGATACTCACGAGAAAAAAGAGGCCCTTCACCGAGTCAGAGACTATTAAAGATTGCATGCTGGCGGTTATTGACGAAATCATTGTTGACCAAAAAATTAAAGACAAGGTGTCCTCATCTATTAAAAAAGTACCACTGTCAGACACCTCAGCTCTCCGTCGAGTGGATCTACTAGCAAATGATGTATTTGATAAACTTCTGGAAAACATTAAAAAAACGGAGCTGATGTCCATTGCTATTGACGAATCGACAGATACAAGTGATGTGGCCCAGATGTGCGTTTATGTGAGATTTTACGATGGAGTTCGCTTTCGTGAGGAGCTTCTGGGACTCATTCCACTGGAGGGACATACGACAGGTGAAGTGCTGTTTCAAAATGTTGTCGCGTTTTTCAGTGAGCATAAACTGGATTTACAAAAGGTTTGCTTGTTAGTAACGGATGGAGCACCAGCTATGCTCGGAAGAGTGCAAGGACTAGCAGCCAGACTGTCAGCCGTGGCACCTCAAATGCAGTTTTTACACTGCATTATTCACGAGTCTGTCTTGTGCGCGAAGCTCAGCGGTGAATTAAAGAACACTATGGACAAGGTCACAAGCATTGTGAACTTTATCCGCTCAACTTCAAGCCTTCAGCATCGTCTTTTCCGTCTGTTGCTTGATGAGACTTCTGCTGAGCACGCTGACTTGCTGGCTCATTGCGATGTCAGGTGGCTCAGTAAAGGAAAAGTTTTGGATCGTTTTTGTGATCTCCGCGGTGAGATTATCTCTTTCCTTCGCACATGTAAACACAAACGAGCGTCTCATTTCCTGGAGCACATGCTTGATGAACAGTTCATGACACAAGTTAATTTCCTCTGTGACATTTTTGGACACTTAAACTCACTAAATTCAGAGTTACAGGGGCGAGAGAAATGTATTGCGGATTTGGTTGAGAGATTGTGTGCTTTCAAAACAAAGCTGAATGTATTTGTGTCTGACCTAACCACAAACAAGTTAATGCATTTTACACACCTTCGTTCATTTTTGAGCAGTACTCCAGGGGCACAAGTCATGCCAACTATGATTGAATTCATGACAAAGCTGACTGAAAACTTCAGTGACAGATTTCAGGGCTTTAGTCTCCCAATGGAGGTTATGCAGTTTACTCGTGATCCATTCTCAATAAACCATGACTCAAACTTCATTGCAAAAGTGAAAGAGCTCATGCCTAACATTGATGAGAGTGCTCTTCAGCTAGAAATGATTGATATCCAGTCTTCACTTGCTTTAAAACTGCTCTTGCAGTCTGAAGGGCCAATCAACTTTTGGTGTAACCATATTAGCCAGGCTAAATACCCCACAATTAAGAAAGTTTCTGTGCTGATACTGACAATGTTTGGATCCACCTACACATGTGAGTCTAGCTTTTCTCATATGAATGCAATCAAAACAAAGGCACGTTGCTGCCTGAGCAATGAAAAGTTATCCCAGTGCCTGAGAATTGCACTTACCACATATGAGCCAGATTATGTTAAAATGGCAAAAGAAAATCGTTGTCACTTCTCCCACTGAGTCACATACTCTCACTGATAAATAAGGTCAACAAAATGTTAGTTTTCATCAAGAGTATGTTTACAGCACATAGTGAGCAGACTTACTGTACACTTGAAATGTTTTTTCTAGTTTTAAAATGTGTACTCACTGTCTGAAAGATATACTTCAGGGATATTTGTTCTTATTTCCCCAAATAAGATTTGATACTTGAAACTGCAGTTGCAGTTTTGCACTTATAACAGCTTTATTTTGATTGTTTGATTTTTATAAATATATAAGCTATTACTTATGTTTACTGTTTTGAGGGGAAAAGCTGTGTATATGTCTCAGTATTTGCAGTTTTGCACTTTGTTGTAGACCTAATCAATACAAGTTGAATGTGTTGAAATAATAAAGGAAACAAAAAGAATAATGTACCTTATTTTATTTCATATATTATATTATATAGTATATTTTAATTTCCTTTAGCTGATATAAATTTGTCCGTTCGGCCCTCACAAATTTTGGAAATTCCTAGTTTGGCCCCCCTGCTGATGTATTTGAATAGCCCTGCTCTACAGGGTGCTGGAGGGTTCATGGGAGTTTGCTCAACCAATCCACATGTGTTTTGTGGATTTGGAGAAGGCATTCGACTGTGTCCCTCGTGGCATCCTGTGGAGGGTGCTTCGGGAGTATGGGGTCTGTGGTCCTTTGCTAAGGGCTGTCAGGTCCCTGTACGGCCGGAGCAGGAGCTTGGTTCGCATTGCCGGCAGTAAGTCGGACTTGTTCCCAGTGCATGTCGGACTCCGGCAGGGCTGTCCTTTGTCACCGGTTCTGTTCGTAATTTTTATGGACAGAATTTCTAGGCGCAGCCAGGGGCCGGAGGGTGTCAGGTTTGGGGACGACACGATCTCGTCTCTGCTATTTGCGGATGATGTTGTCGTGTTGGCCCCTTCAAACCAGGACCTTCAGCATGCACTGGGACGGTTTACAGCAGAGTGTGAAGCGGCTGGAATGAAAATCAGTACCTCCAAATCCGAGGCCATGGTCCTCAGTCGGAAAAGGGTGGCTTGCCCACTTCAGGTTGGTGGAGAGTTCCTTCCTCAAGTGGAGGAGTTTAAGTATCTCGGGGTCTTGTTCACGAGTGAGGGAAGGATGGAACGGGAGATTGACAGACGGATCGGTGCAGCTTCTGCAGTAATGCGGTCGATGTACCGGTCCGTCGTGGTGAAGAAAGAGCTGAGCCGCAAGGCGAAGCTCTCAATTTACCGGTCAATCTACGTTCCTACTCTCACCTATGGTCATGAGCTTTGGGTCATGACCGAAAGGACAAGATCCCGGATACAGGCGGCTGAAATGAGCTTCCTCCGCAGGGTGGCTGGGCGATCCCTTAGAGATAGGGTGAGAAGCTCGGTCACCCGGGAGGAGCTCGGAGTAGAGCCGCTGCTCCTCCACATCGAGAGGGGTCAGCTGAGGTGGGTTGGGCATCTGTTACGGATGCCTACTGGACGCCTTCCCCGGAAGGTGCTCCGGGCCCGTCCGACCGGGAGGAGACCCCGGGGAAGACCTAGGACACGCTGGTGGGACTATGTCTCCCGGCTGGCCTGGGAACGCCTCGGTGTCCCCCCGGAAGAGCTGGAGGAAGTGTCTAGGGTGAGGGATGTCTGGGCATCTCTGCTTAGACTGCTGCCCCCGCGACCCGGCCCCGGATAAGCGGTAGAAAATGAATGAATGAACGATCGATGTTTTTATTTCACTAGTGTTTGTAAGGGTCATTTCATTAATATGTATGAATGAATTTCACTAAGTTCGATCGATGTTTTTATTTCACTAGTGTTTGTAAGAGTCATTTCATTAATATGTATGAATGAATTTCACTAAGTTCGATCGATGTTTTTATTTCACTAGTGTTTGTAAGAGTCATTTCATTAATATGTATGAATGAATTTCACTAAGTTCGATCGATGTTTTTATTTCACTAGTGTTTGTAAGAGTCATTTCATTAATATGTATGAATGAATTTCACTAAGTTCGATCGATGTTTTTATTTCACTAGTGTTTGTAAGGGTCATTTCATTAATATGTATGAATGAATTTCACTAAGTTCGATCGATGTTTTTATTTCACTAGTGTTTGTAAGAGTCATTTCATTAATATGTATGAATGAATTTCACTAAGTTCGATCGATGTTTTTATTTCACTAGTGTTTGTAAGAGTCATTTCATTAATATGTATGAATGAATTTCACTAAGTTCGATCGATGTTTTTATTTCACTAGTGTTTGTAAGAATCATTTCATTAATATGTCTGAATGAATTTCACTGAGTTCGATCGATGTTTTTATTTCACTAGTGTTTGTAAGAGTCATTTCAATAATTATGGCCTAAACGGCCCCTCATACGTTATCACAGGATAATCACCACCAGGTGTTCCCCGTTACCACTCCATTATATATACTGTGCTTGGATTCGCATTCATTGCGAAGTCTTGTTCAGCCCGTCTTACATTTCCGAGCGGTTTTATCGATCTGTTTACCCGTGACTGCGCCGTGACTGCGCCGTGACTGCGCCGCGCCGTGACTGCGCCGTGACTGCGCCGTGACTGCGCCGTGACTGCGCCGTGACTGCGCCGTGACTGCGCCGTGACTGCGCCGTGACTGCGCCGTGACTGCGCCGTGACCTTTGACTCCTTGCTGCCTGCCCTCCCGACCTGCTGCTTTGTTCACACAAATTGTACACGGACTAACACTTAAACACACACACAATATTCACACAGACTAACAAACATGGACACACGCACACGGACTAACACACATAGACAAACACACACTATGCACACGGACTAACACACATAGACAAACACACAATATGCACACAGACTAACACACATAGACAAACACACAATATGCACACAGACTAACACACATAGACAAACACACAATATGCACACGGACTAACACACATAGAAACACACAAATTGCACACGGACTAACACACATAGACAAATACACACTATGCACACGGACTAACACACATAGACAAATACACACTATGCACACGGACTAACACACATAGACAAACACACACTATGCACACAGACTAACACACATAGACAAATACACACTATGCACACGGACTAACACACATAGACAAACACCCACTATGCACACGGACTAACACACATAGACAAACACACACTAGTCAAGTCAAGTCAAGTCAGCTTTATTTATATAGCGCTTTTTACAATTTTCATTGTTACAAAGCAGCTGTACAAGAAAAAATGACTATAAGTAAAACATAAAAGGTTATGGAATTCAAAACACAGGTCAAATATCAGACACACAATAAATTACTATATGCAGAGTTAATTAAATAAGACTATCAAATTCTAGCAGCCCCCCCGGCACTATGCACACAGACTAACACACATAGACAAACACACAATATGCACACGGACTAACACACATAGACAAACACACAATATGCACACGGACTAACACACATAGAGAAAAAAAAACCACTATGCACACCGACTAACACACATAGACAAACACACAATATGCACACGGACTAACACACATAAACACACACAATATTCACACAGACTAACAAACATGGACACACGCACACGGACTAACACACATAGACACACACACACACACTATATACACAGACTAACACACATGGACACACGCACGCACACACACTATGCACACAGACTAACACACATAGACAAACACACACTATGCACACGGACTAACACACATAGACAAACACACACTATGCACACGGACTAACACACATAGACAAACACACACTATGCACACGGACTAACACACATAGACAAACACACACTATGCACACGGACTAACACACATAGACAAACACACAATATGCACACGGACTAACACACATAGACAAACACCCACTATGCACACCGACTAACACACATAGACAAACACACAATATGCACACGGACTAACACACATAAACACACACAATATTCACACAAACTAACAAACATGGACACACGCACACGGACTAACACACATAGACACACACACACACACTATATACACAGACTAACACACATGGACACACGCACGCACACACACTATGCACACAGACTAACACACATAGACAAACACACACTATGCACACGGACTATCACACATAGACAAACACACACTATGCACACGGACTAACACACATAGACAAACACACACTATGCACACGGACTAACACACATAGACAAACACACACTATGCACACGGACTAACACACATAGACAAACACACAATATGCACACGGATTAACACACATAGACAAACACACAATATGCACACGGACTAACACACATAGACAAACACACAATATGCACACGGATTAACACACATAGACAAACACCCACTATGCACACGGACTAACACACATAGACAAACACACACTATGCACACGGACTAACACACATAGACAAACACACAATATGCACACGGACTAACACACATAGACAAACACACACTATGCACACGGACTAACACACATAGACAAACACACAATATGCACACGGACTAACACACATAGACAAACACACAATATGCACACGGACTAACACACATAGACAAACACACACTATGCACACGGACTAACACACATAGACAAACACACACTATGCACACGGACTAACACACACTATGCACACGGACTAACACACATAGACAAACACACAATATGCACACGGACTAACACACATAGACAAACACACAATATGCACACAGATTAACACACATAGACAAACACACAATATGCACACGGACTAACACACATAGACAAACACACACTATGCACACGGACTAACACACATAGACAAACACACACTATGCACACGGACTAACACACATAGACAAACACACACTATGCACACGGACTAACACACATAGACAAACACCCACTATGCACAGACTAACACACATAGACAAACACCCACTATGCACACGGACTAACACACATAGACAAACACACAATATGCACACGGACTAACACACATAGACAAACACACACTATGCACACGGACTAACACACATAGACAAACACCCACTATGCACAGACTAACACACATAGACAAACACCCACTATGCACACGGACTAACACACATAGACAAACACACAATATGCACACGGACTAACACACATAGACAAACACCCACTATGCACACGGACTAACACACATAGACAAACACCCACTATGCACACGGACTAACACACATAGACAAACACACAATATGCACACGGACTAACACACATAGACACACACACACACACACTATATACACAGACTAACACACATGGACACACGCATGCACACACACTATGCACACAGACTAACACACATAGACAAACACACACTATGCACACGGACTATCACACATAGACAAACACACACTATGCACACGGACTAACACACATAGACAAACACACAATATGCACACGGACTAACACACATAGATAAACACACACTATGCACACGGACTAACACACATAGACAAACACACACTATGCACACGGACTAACACACATAGACAAACACACAATATGCACACGGACTAACACACATAGACAAACACACAATATGCACACGGACTAACACACATAGAGAAAAAAAAACCACTATGCACACCGACTAACACGCATAGACAAACACACAATATGCACACGGACTAACACACATAGACAAACACACACTATGCACACGGACTTACACACATAGACAAACACACAATATGCACACGGACTAACACACATAGACAAAAACACAATATGCACACGGACTAACACACATAGACAAACACACACTATGCACACGGACTAACACCCATAGATAAACACACACTATGCACACAGACTAACACACATAGACAAACACACACTATGCACACGGACTAACACACATAGACAAACACACACTATGCACACGGACTAACACCCATAGATAAACACACACTATGCACACAGACTAACACACATAGACAAATACACACTATGCACACGGACTAACACACATAGACAAACACACAATATGCACACGGATTAACACACATAGACAAACACACAATATGCACACGGACTAACACACATAGACAAACACACAATATGCACACGGACTAACACACATAGACAAACACACAATATGCACACGGACTAACACACATAGACAAACACACACTATGCACACGCACTAACACCCATAGATAAACACACACTATGCACACAGACTAACACACATAGACAAACACACACTATGCACACGGACTAACACACATAGACAAACACACAATATGCACACGGATTAACACACATAGACAAACACACAATATGCACACGGACTAACACACATAGACAAACACACAATATGCACACGGATTAACACACATAGACAAACACAAAATATGCACACGGATTAACACACATAGACAAACACCCACTATGCACACGGACTAACACACATAGACAAACACACACTATGCACACGGACTAACACACATAGACAAACACACAATATGCACACGGACTAACACACATAGACAAACACACACTATGCACACGGACTAACACACATAGACAAACACACAATATGCACACGGACTAACACACATAGACAAACACACAATATGCACACGGACTAACACACATAGACAAACACACACTATGCACACGGACTAACACACATAGACAAACACACACTACGCACACGGACTAACACACATAGACAAACACACACTATGCACACGGACTAACACACATAGACAAACACACAATATGCACACGGACTAACACACATAGACAAACACACAATATGCACACAGATTAACACACATAGACAAACACACAATATGCACACGGACTAACACACATAGACAAACACACACTATGCACACGGACTAACACACATAGACAAACACCCACTATGCACAGACTAACACACATAGACAAACACCCACTATGCACACGGACTAACACACATAGACAAACACCCACTATGCACACGGACTAACACACATAGACAAACACACAATATGCACACGGACTAACACACATAGACACACACACACTATATACACAGACTAACACACATGGACACACGCATGCACACACACTATGCACACAGACTAACACACATAGACAAACACACACTATGCACACGGACTATCACACATAGACAAACACACACTATGCACACGGACTAACACACATAGACAAACACACAATATGCACACGGACTAACACACATAGATAAACACACACTATGCACACGGACTAACACACATAGACAAACACACACTATGCACACGGACTAACACACATAGACAAACACACACTATGCACACAGACTAACACACATAGACAAACACACACTATGCACACGGACTATCACACATAGACAAACACACACTATGCACACGGACTAACACACATAGACAAACACACAATATGCACACGGACTAACACATATAGATAAACACACACTATGCACACGGACTAACACACATAGACAAACACACACTATGCACACGGACTAACACACATAGACAAACACACACTATGCACACGGACTAACACACATAGACAAACACACACTATGCACACGGACTAACACACATAGACAAACACACAATATGCACACGGACTAACACACATAGACAAACACACACTATGCACACGGACTAACACACATAGACAAACACACACTATGCACACGGACTAACACACATAGACAAACACACACTATGCACACGGACTAACACACATAGACAAACACACACTATGCACACGGACTAACACACATAGACAAACACACACTATGCACACGGACTAACACACATAGACAAACACACACTATGCACACGGACTAACACACATAGACAAACACACACTATGCACACGGACTAACACACACAGACGCTACGGCGAGCTTCCAGGGACCAGCGACACAACTTCTTCTAGGGTTTAATGGCGGATGGCAAGCAACTAACTAGATGCATTCCCGCCACCCGCTGGATAGGAGTGTGGAGCGTCTAACTGATAGGAAGTTCACACACAAAAAAAAATATATATATATATGTTTGTATATTTCTTAGAATAAACGCATTAAATAACTATGTTTTGAACATATTCTAAATCCTATTTCCTTTAAATAAATGAGTACTGGTGACGCCCGACGTGATTTGAGGAGAAGAGAATTTCGGCATTACATTTTCGCGGACCCTGCGGGTCGAGGGAAATCTCGAGACGGATTCAGGTTCAACACAAAAGCCGGCTAATAAAAAGGTGAGCAGAAAACCTGTTAATTCGAATTCTGCTATTGAACATACTACATTTCTGTGTTGAATTTGATGAACATCTCGATCGAGTAAAACTATAATTAAGATACTGAAGTGAAAGAAATCAGATTTAAAAGGAAACATAATTTTCTGGGTTTTGAAACCCTATTGGTCTGGGACCATAAATTATGTCTTGGTCTGGGAACATAAATGCCTTGAGTTTGGAACTCTAGTCTGGGACTATAAAGGCTTTTGGGTTCAAATAAAATTCCTTTGGTCTGGGAACCATAAAATCTGATTGTAGAATTATTACATATATATGTTTTGAAAAGGCCGTGATTGTAGAATTATTACATATATATGTTTTGAAAAGGCCATGATTGTAGAATTATTACATATATATGTTTTTAGAAGGGACGTGATTGTAGAATTATTACATATATATGTTTTGATAAGGGACGTTTGAAAAAAAAAAAAAAAAGAAAGTGTGTATTTTTATTTTTATTTTATAATAAGTGTTAATAATGGCGGAATCTCAGAAGGAATGTGATGAGTGCAGGTATCCTCTGGTTTTGGTGCAGTGGCAAAACATTACAGGCATGTTAATAGCACAGACCGAGCCGAAAGATAAGAAGCAGAGACAGAAGGAGATTGATAAATGTTGGATAGCATTGTGTGAAGACTGCGCGTGGAGAGATACAGATAAATTAAGGGTGCTTTTAGCACCTAAAATTAGGAATATGGAAAGGAAAGCGCATTGCAGGTTGAATAGACGTAGGAACGAGAAGGACAAAGTTAAGTGGTATAGTGCAAGGAGATATAAGGGAGAAGAAGAAGAATAGCAGAAAAAGCTAAGAATGTGGAGTCGAATAGCAGCAATTGCTACAGCAATTAATTTAGCAAAGGTGGAAGACAAGGAGAGAGCAGTGAGCAGCTCTGAGGCTAAAATGAAAAAGGAAGTTGAAAAAGGAAGCAGTCAGGGTAGACCATCCGCCCCGCCCCCTGAAAAGACCAGCCCTCTGTACCCAACCCTGAGCCAGCCCCCTCCATACGCCTCACCCAGCCCAGCTCACCCAAACCAACAAGTGCTGATGTCTCTGAACGGGGGAGAAATAGATGTTGACATCCCTGAGGTAGAGTTAATGAGGGAGGAAGTAAGAGACCTGAATAGGATAGTACAGAATGAATTAAAAGCCGCAATAAACACAGTAGATGTCTCTATAGCACACATTGGTGGACAGGGAGAGCAAGCAAGTGAGCAAAACAGGGAAGAGGAAGAAGAAGGAAATGGAGAGGAAGAGAGTGTGAATGAAGAGAGGTCTTGTGTAGAAGGAGATAGTGTGCACCGGGTATTTATTACAGGTAAAATGGTCATTAAACGACCTGAGGAATCTATAGCAAGCAGAACCAGAAGTAGAACGCAAGAAAGGGACACAACACCCGTTAACGGTGAGAGAACAGGCCCAATGAGTCAGCTGAATCGGGGAGTACAGGCCCCATTAATGGTGAAGAGTGGGGGAGGGACAAAATATCAGCCCTGGTCACACAGCGACATGACATCAATCGCTAGTAAGCTCCCACCCATTACCTCAGGGGGCTCCAGGTGGCTGAGTAAATTAACAACACTCAGTCATGGTAACATTTTGGCCGTGGGTGACATAAGATGCCTGTTAGGCCAGATATTGACAACCTCACAAATGCACAGTTTTGAACTCGAAGCCCAAACAATTATGACGCCAAATGGGACGCCATTCGCTGGAGTGAGCACAGATATAGGCAGAGCACTTGGACGATTGTATCCTTTGCCACCCACTGTGTATCAAAACATCAAGTTCCGCATTAAGCCAGGTGAGACTGGGGCGGCTTATTATTTTCGTTGGGCTGCTGAGTGGGAACAGATGGTGGAAGAAAATAGTTTGAACAATCCCATTACACGAGATATATTTAGAACAGCAGTTATGACAGGTGCCCCAAATGGTATCAAACAACTTATGGAAAATAACCCAGACATCCCAATAGCAAGCAACGAGGTATGGGAAAGGCATTTAGTACATCACACTGACAGAGCGGTAGAGAAGGCTGTAAAGGAGACAGAAGAACTTGAGAAGGTGAAGACACAATTGTTAAAACTGCAGTTAGAAAAGGCAAAAACTGAAGGGGGGGTAAAAAAGATTAAACAAATGCCACAACAAAGCCAACCATATACAGGACCTCCTTATGGGGCACCCTATTTTGAGGGACAGCCTAACGCATCACAACTATACCCGCAGCCTAACCCGTCTTGGGGACACGGCAATGGGCAAAGAGGAAATTGGAGGGGTAACGCAGGTAAGCAGGGACAGCCCGGGGGGAGGTCGCGGAGCAGGGACCAGTGTTATGTGTGTGGCAAACATGGACACTGAGCAAAAGAGATTGTCCACAACTGACACAAGGTCAAGGTCAGCACAACGGTCCACCTGCGGGGGGATGGGGTCCCTGAGGAGGTGGTTCCGGTGGTCGAGGCAGGGGACCACAGACCCCAAACAACCCGGGGCAACATCTCCCGCCATTCTCCAACCTACAGGTGCCCATGCACCCGACATGGGGCCCGGAAAATGGGGCGGAGGAATGTTGAAGAGGCACACAGAGAACCACCATGAGGGAACGGGCCGAGCCCCTTATGGAAATCGTGGTTAAAGATAGACCACTGAAGGCTCTGGTGGACACTGGAGCCACCTACTCCACTGTTACTGAGGGCGTGATTCGAAGTACAGACTTAAGTAACAAAATGGTGGCAGTGACAGGGTTCTCTGGTGAAATTGAGAAATGGCCTATGACCAAAACATTAAAAGTGCGAGTTGCAAATCAGTGCTTGTCGCACTCATTCCTGTTCTCCTGTAACGCTCCCATTCCCCTTTTAGGGAGAGACTTATTGACTAAGTTAGGAGCAAGTATATTGTGTTCAGCAGAAGGAGTCCAGATGGTACAAAAACAAATTGTTCCCTTTCAGGTCACACCACAGACAGCCAGTGGATGCTAACATCCTGTGGGGAGGTGGAAGACGCAGATATATATTGGGTAATATTAGACCATAGCGTAGCCCCAAATAGTGTTGTATCTAGGTATAACGAGCATCGTCAGTGGATTACCAGTTTAGACATCTTTTTGCCACCCATAGACCCCCTTCATTGCACACTATATTACGATAGGGATGACACCACGCCCTATCAAGATATGTTTCAGGAAATAGAGGGTAGTAAATGGGTATTGAGGGGATCTGCTATTATGGTAGGAAAGGAAGGAGTCGTAGCACCAATCCTATTGACAGAAGAACAAATGAAATAGTATGAAATGTCAGACACGGCAGCACCACACATTTCTTTAGCGTTACATCCAAACCATGAGGCTAGGGAATTAGGCAAAATGACCAAAAGATTGTTGGCAGCCCATGACTGGGAACCCACTGAAAACCAGGGAATCTCATATTCAAAGACACAAAAAGCCTATTGGGTAAAAGTACACACAGAAGACACTGGGGTGCTACTTCACGAACAAATTTCTAGATTCCATGGCAGAGAGCAATCAGATAGTGAAGGCGCAGCAGACATTATTAGAAATTTACCTGAGGATCTTTGGTCCCAGGGACCAACAGATGTAGGTTTTTGTAATATGTCTCCAGTTTACGTTCAGCTGAAAACACCTGACCCCATCTGGATCCCGCAGTACCGCAACAAACCTGAGGCGGACGAGGGTGTGGCCGCAACAGTACAAGGTCTCCTAGAGAGAGGGATTATTACACCATATAAGTCGAGGTGGAACACACCTATTTTTCCGGTGCCCAAACCAGGCACAAGCAAGTACAGGTTGGTACATGATTTGAGAGCAATCAATGCTGTTGTGGCTACACCATCGTTAACAGTACCAAACCCATATACTGCTCTTTCACTGTTATCTCCAAACCATAAATGGTTCACTTGTATTGATCTGGCTAATGCATTTTTCTGTATACCCATTGCAGAGGAATGTAAGGCTTGCGTGGCATTTACATATAGGGGTTGTCAATATTCTTACAACAGGCTACCCCAGGGGTTTGTTTTGTCCCCTGGGATTTTCAATCACGCACTGAAGCAACAGTTGCAGGATTGTAGTCTGCCGGAAGACTGTTTGCTGATCATGTATGTTGATGACCTACTCCTGGCAGCCACCACAGAACAGGCATGCCTGGAGGGGAGCCAGCTTGTGTTACAACAGTTACACAAGTGTGGGTTCAAAGTAAGTAAGGAAAAGCTGCAACTATGCAGACCTTGTGTTACATTTTTGGGTCGCATGATCACCCCACAGGGGTCCACGCTTACTGCATCACAAAGGAAAGGTATTTTGAGTCATCCAAGGCCAACTACGGTAAAAGAAATGTTGTCATTTTTGGGTCTCACGGGCTATAGTAGACACTATATCCCGATGTATGCTACACTGACAACCCCATTAAGAGATCTAATCAGAGAACATGGAATGAAAAATCTCAGGGCAGAAATAGAATGGACGCAAGAGGCAGAGCGCACATTCATAGCACTTAAAACCCAGTTAGCCCATGCAGCTAACCTAAACTGTGTGAATTACGCTTTACCATTTTTCCTAGATGTGTCTGAAACAGGATCGTGTGCACACGGTGTGCTCTATCAGAAAGAGCAGGGTAATAGGAAAGTGCTGATGTACGTGAGTATATTGCTAGACAGCATTGAACAAAGGAAGCCTCTGTGTAGTAGATTTATTGCAGGTTTGGCAAAGATTGTGAAGAAAACCTCACACATTGTTATGAGACATCACCTTGTTGTATTAACCACACACTCAATTGCTTCTTTTGTCAATTCAGAGTCATTTACATTTTCTCCTTTGCGCCAGAGGCGAATCGCAGCAGTCTTACTAGCTGACCATATAGTGTACACACACGAGGGCATTAACATGGCAGATTTGGTGGAGGAGGGAGAACCACACGACTGTGCACCGATCACAGAGAGGGCATTAGTGGTCAGACCAGGTTTGTTTGCAAAACCATTGACTGGCCCTGAGCCAGTCATGACTTTGTTCACTGATGGGTGCTGTTTCAGGGCTGAGGACGGAAGTTTGAAAGCGGCTTATGCAGTGGTAGAGCAGGTAGGACATGAGATGATTACGAGGGATGCAGCAAGGTTAGATGGGAAGCAGTCAGCACAGAGGGCAGAAATGGTAGCAGTGATCAAAGCCTTGCGACATACTGGTGGACACCGTGTAAACATCTATACTAACTCGGCTTATGTTGTTACAGCTGTACATGTAGAAATGCCATTGTGGAAACGTTGTGGCTTTATCACTTCGTCAGGTCGACCAATAACACATGCATGTGAAGCCAGAGACCTTTTAGAGGCTCTGATGATCCCCTCAGAGGTGGCAGTGATTAAATGCGCTGGTCACTCTAAGGTGGATAGCTCTTTGAGCAGAGGCAATGACGCAGCAGACTTGGCGGCAAAAGCTGCTGCTGGTTATGTGTCCTCGCAGATGATGTGCACATCAGAAAGAACATCTAATGATCTATTGCCGAGATTCACAAGGGAATACCTTTGTAAAGAGCATCAGCGCTGTACCCCCGAAGAAGTCTCCGGTGGGCACAACATGGAGCTGTTCGTGCCTCTGATGGACTGTGGCAAGCTCCAGACGGACGTCCGGCGCTCCCAGCGAGTCTGTGTTATTCCATCATGGTAGAGGTTCATGGAGTGAGCCATGTCGGGGACAAACAGATGATGAGAGCGCTTGAATATTGGTGGCATCCTTTTTTAAAAGCTATGGTCTCAGCACATGTGAGCACGTGTGAAGTTTGTCAGGGATATAACGTTAAACCCACGATTAAACCAACAAGGGGTTCGTTTCCTTTGACCGGTGGTCCGGGGGACGAAATTGTGATTGATTTCACAGACATGATCACGAGGATACAGGGTAAGCGTTATCTTCTGGTAATCGTAGACTATTTCACTGGATGGCCTGAAGCTTATCCTGTCGGCAGAGAAGACAGTACGGCGGTGATAAAATGTTTAATAAATCATTACATTCCTCGTTATGGTTTCGCCCGGCGTTTACGATCAGATAATGGCAGCCATTTTAAGAATGAACATTTGCGAGTCGTTGAAAAGGCCCTAGGCCTAAAACATGCATTTGGTGCTGTCTGGCATCCTGCCAGCCAAGGTAAGGTGGAACGGATGAATCTCACACTAAAACTCAAATTGGCTAAAATCTGTGCACAGACAAAATTAAATTGGTTGTCAGCCTTGCCATTGGCCTTAATGTCGGTAAGATCATCTGTTAACCGAATCACAGGATTCACCCCTTTTGAATTGCTTACAGGTCGCCAGTTTCCAGGGCCACGGAATGCACTGTCGGATGCCAGTGTGACACCATTATCTCACACTGTCTATTTTGATAAACTGACTGCTCTCATTAAGACTTTTTCATGCCAGGTCAATCAATCTCCAGCAGCAGACCCCCCTCCGACGACGGTACAGTGGGTGAGGCTGAGGACGTTCAGGAGAAAGTGGAATGAGCCGAGGTGGTCGAAACCCTATAGGGTGACAGCGAGGACATCACACTGTGTTCAATTACAGGGCAAGAGTGACACTTGGTTTCATTTAACCTCATGTGTAGCTTGTGACCCCCCCTCAAGGGATCTTGCGGAGACACGGGTGGACCTGGGTAGACAGGTCATAGAGAGGGAAAGTGCGGGTGGAGAACCAGAGGCTGAAGAAGCCACAGGTGAAGCCACAGGTGAAATCACAACACCACCAGTACAATAACAATTGCAAATCATTCACAAGACAGGTGTCGTGTTTCACAAGTCCATACACAGATATGGTACTGAAAAGGTGATTGCACAGAACAGACAACCAGGTGAATGTGCTGTGACCAAAGAGAAGGACGGTAGAATCATTTTCCAAAAGTGCAACAAACTTTGAGTGAATAATAACGGAGGTGGAAATACGTGTTACCATTTATTCTTTATAATCAATATATATTGTTATAATTGTGATTTTTCATATTTTAAATATTCACATTTTTCCATATTTATTATTTTCATATTTATTATTTTTCATATTTTTCATATATTTCATATTTTTTATATTTACTATTTTTCATACTTTTATATTGCTATTGTGATTTTTATATTGTCATATTCATTAACGTATAACCATTTATTCCTTACATTTCCATTTTGTGGGATTTTAACTATATATTTTTCCTTAATTGCATATTCCCATTTAAGTATACTGTGTGTTTAACCATTTTAATTTCCAAGAGTGTGTTTATTGTTCCTTTAAAGTCCAAGAGAGGGCAACAAGATGAAGCTGTGGGAAAACTGTAAACTGTCGGGGATCCTATTAATAATTTCAGGAGTTATAGTAGGAATAATTTTTAGCCTAGCTGAGGGTCAGGGAAGCAACAACACCATATCGAAATCGAGACACAAAAAAGCCATAGCCGATACGAGGTTACCGTGTGAACAACTCGTAATTAACTATGTTTGGGGTAAGACCACATCATTTACTTTCGACCTATGCGCTGTCATAAATTGTGGGGGAAAAAATAGCTCATGGAGGGGGTACGAGGTATATGTATGCATGGACTGGAATATGGACAGTGTTTGTAAGACGTACCAGTCTAGGCAAACCTATAGGGGTGAATGGTGTCCGTCATGGAATAAGGTAATAGCATATACCGGTGGTTGGACCCCGAAAGAACCGAGCCTTTGGACCCGTACCTCGGCAAAATTTGATTTCAAAATACAAAGAGATTATAGTGCAAGTCAAAATCCACTCACCCTTTCAATATCCACCAGAACGGGATCAGCCAATTATACAGGGGAATTTTTCCTTATAATGGGGGTACACAGCCCAGGAACAGATAAAAAAGCAGTAATAAAATTTGTTGTGGACAGTTCACCTGAGGAGGAAAGAAATGAGACAATAGCTGAGCCATTATAATAGTATATAATGGGACTAAAATAGGTACGTGGGCTAGGGCAGGTTTGTATTATTATTGTGGAGATCGAAGATTGTTTACTAGGATACCTGAGAAGGCAAAGGGAGTGTGTGCTTTGGTAAGACTGGGAGCCCCAATAACTCTGATAGGTGACAGAGCAGTCAGAACGGAAACCATAAATTCAGCAACATTGACTAGAAGACGTAGGAGACACATCATTAAACAGAGAGCAATAGGTTCAAGTGTAGATTTATCATTAAATAGTCCGACGTATATTGATGCTATAGGAATTCCTAGAGGCGTTCCGGACGAATTTAAATTAGCGAACCAAGTGGCAGCAGGTTTTGAGAATATACCAATAATAGCTGCTCTCTTTCCAGTCACCCCAAACAAGAATGTAGACAGGATTAATTATGTGCATTATAATGTGATGAGATTAGCAAATATGACAAGGGATGCCGTTGATGGTTTAGCAGAACAATTAGCGCCAACCTCATTGATGGCCATCCAAAACCGTATGGCTCTGGACATGCTGTTGGCAGAGAAGGGAGGAGTATGTGTTATGTTTGGTGATCTTTGCTGTACTTACATCCCTAATAATACGGCACCAGACGGATCAGTCACTAGAGCATTGGAAGGTTTAAAAGCTTTGTCTGTCGAAATGAAGGAACACTCGGGAGTGGACAATCCAATCGGGGAATGGTTAGATAAGGCGTTGGGGAAATGGAAAGCATTAGTGATGTCCATTGTAGGGTCCATTGGAGTATTTTTGGGAATCACAATCACCTGCGGATGTTGTTGTATTCCGTGTATTAGATCATTGTGTAACAGGTTCATTATGACAGCCATAGAGGAAAAAGTAAGCCCACCCAAGTACCTTATGCCTTTATTGTCCAGTGAGTTAGAAGAACAAGAAGATGATTTAATGACCTCTTTCGAGGTCACGAGAGGGAATTGTGGGAATTAAGAATTGTGGGAATTAAAATTAATGGATAAAACCATAAGTGTTTCTTTGTCTTTTAACCAGTACACTTTATGTGTGTGTGTCAAAAATTATGAAGTGTTTTAAGTTTAATAGATGTGTTTTAATTATATAACCATGTGTACGCTATTTAACTATTGAAAATATGTTTTGTTAAAGACAAGGAAACTTGCAGACAAAGGCTGGTTTCAGAAAAGTGCCCCAGTTGTAAGAATGTGTTTTCCAGAGATCGGAATGTGGTCAGTATGTGGGGGTTGTCACGAGAAGAGGCTACCTGGAAGATGGGGGATGATAGCCCAGACTGGCTCCCAAAGGAAACGGCCCAGAACTGAAGGGAAAAGCATGTTCTGTTTATGTGTGTGTGTAACATGAAGCCTCTTCTTCTTGAAGGAAGGAATGTGGAATCGAAAAGGGAGCACACACACCCAACGTATTTTGGGGAATATGTTGTTTTACAGAGTTTGAAAATGGAGTCAGTTCGAGGTGGCGGCATTGATTGGCTGCCGAAAGAAAGAAGAACCGCCCAGATAAGGAGGAGGTCACAGATTGGCTAGGAGGGAACAAAGAAACCAGAAGAGAGATCGACGTCACATTCTGTATTTAATGTGTTTTTGTGAAACTTTAGGGGTTGTTGGTTTAGCTCATTGTGGAGAAAACAACCCAGCGCGCTGTTAAACTTTTAAATCTGATAATAAACTTCACTTTTAAAAAAAAATTGTCTCTTCAATACCTCAAATTTTTGAACATGCAGGACTGAATGAAAAGTCCAACAGTACTTCATGATAAATTCTTGTTTGATTAGTTTTATTTCCTAACAAGCTTCACATCTTAAAAGCACATGTTCTACGGTTTCTAACAATCTACATTTCTCACTATTTCCATTTTCATGTTTTTCTATTCTGAATATGCAATGTCCAATACTCATTCTTGTCATTAAAAACATCCTCTTTCTTGATACCAAACTTTCTTCTCTCTAAAACCAACCTGTTCTTGTATGCATTTATAAAACCTGCCTTTTGTTCCTTTGTCCCATTCATTCTGCCACAATTCCTTTATTTCATTCGCTATTATCCCTTTAACTTCAGACTTACTTAAAGCCACTTCAATATCTGCTTGTGTGTGTTTCAGGGCCTGTTTAGCCAGATTCATTGAGCTTCATTTCCTTTCACTCCCTTGTGAAGTTGACCAAAATACCATATTCTCTCATTCTAAATAGACCGCTCATTACTTCATATATTATATCTTGTCTTGCTAAAGATGTTCCACTTGATAAACTATTTAGTGCTGACAGGGAATCTGAGCATAATACTGACTTTATTGGTAGTATTGGAGCGCTAGAATGTTTGCTATCAATTCTGCAGTAAATACAGAAATATGATCTGTTGTTCTTTTCGATATTTTCATACTGAAATGAGGGATATATACTGCTGCTGCTGATTACCCAGAGTCTGGATCACTGGAACCATCCGTAATAATGTGTACTGCACCACAATAGGAAAGATCAATATCATTTTGCACACCTAGACTTTCTATCCCACTTAACTCATTACTATGTTTTACTTCATGCAATTGAGTGTCAATCAAAGGCATTGGAAAAAACCAAGGAGGAATTGCAGACTTAACCACAATGAGAGCAATATTAATGTTACATATACCCAACTTCTGCGCTTCCTTATTGGCATTCCAACCAAAGCTTGATACCTTTTATAGTCATATTCCCAACAGTTCTTCAACACCATTTTAACTGGATGACTTTCCGAGTGTCCTTTTATACTAGTCCAGTATCTAATTGTTAACATGATCCTACGAAACTTTAGAGGCATCTCTCCCATCTCGACTTGAACTGCTGTTATTGGAGATGATCTACAAATCACCTACAGAGTTTTTTCTACAGAGAAACGTAAACCCCAATCATTAGCCCAGTTTCCACACTTTTAACCGCAGTCTGCATACACCTTTCCACAAATGCTATATTTCTTCCTCTTTTCCACAAAGCGCCATCATCTGCATATAATGACCTTCCAACCCCCTTCTCTATCTTAACCAGTATAGGACTACAAAGGCTTCCTTGCTGTGTTTCGTCCTTTTCTTAATCCACTTTGGTAAGGTGAGAAAAGATTTCCCTTCTCAGTGACACATACCAGTCTACTCATAACCATGCGCTCCATCAGTTTACACAAATTTGATGTTAGTGCTATGGGTCTGTAGTTATTTGGCTGTGCATGATCCTTGCCAGGCTTTGCTATTGGCACAATAATCCCATGCTTCCATTCCACTGGCAACTTTCCTGACTCCCATACTTTATTAAAAAGTCTCAAGATTATCTCTAGCGATGCGTCTGATAAAGGTTGTACCATCTCATAGCAAATGTCATCGCTGCCTGGTGAAGTTTGTTTAGTCCCTGCTAGCGATTTTTTAACTGAATGACATCCCGTCCTGAACCAGAATCTCTGTTGTCAGCTACAGATGCCACATGTACATATTTAGGACACTTCCAGTGTAATGGTTCTGTGTCTTTACTATAGAAGTGAATGAATATCCAATGGGTACCGCCATTGTTCGGTCACTAACATTCTACAAAATATCTTCTTTTGTGTTCTGCAGAAGAAAGAAAGTCTTACAGGTTTCTTACAGGAGTAAATGATAAAAGATGTAAATTCTTTCAAGACTTCATAAAAGTTTATTTCAGAAATGGACGTGTCCTGTGAGAAATCATTAATTTCATATGCACAAATAAAAATGGGCAAATAATAATAACAAAGCCAAACTACTGCATATAATTCTTGAAATCTTGTCTTTTATTGGTGTATTTTAAGACACACACACAGTATTGTAGGCTGAGACGGCTTGATACTTGCTTAATGTGCTGTATATGTATGTATGACTCCATACTATCTTGTTTGGTACCAAAATGATAAGGTATATGAATTATATATTTTTTGCTGAAAGTTTATTGAATAATCTCAATCTAACTTCATCTGAAACAGATTCAGCAATATTCTTATAGCAACATCGACAGTGGAACATTACTGCTTCACAACTTTAATTATTAAAACCTTGAGGATGAGACTTCTGTACTTATGAGATCTACTTGTAAAGACAATTCAAATGCAGCATCCAACGTAAGATTAAATAACAGTAAGAAAAGTAATACAGATGTGGCCACCAGGATTTGGCAATCACTAATTAACTACTCAAATAAATCAAAGACCAATGATTTAAAAAGAAGTCAGTTCCAAAGAACTACCTGGTTTCATGCAAGCCACCCTAGTTAAAGGACGCAGATGGAAGCTGGTGTGTCAAAAATATACATTTATTTATTGCACAATAATTCAATTATATAAACAAGTTAAAAAGACAAATGTAATACTTTGAGGGAAATTTCTTAATCAAACACAAAATGGTTAAGGGTGTGTACGGAGTTTCCCTCCGGAGACGTGTCAGAATCCAAGGCACACCACACGTCACTCTTAATAAATGAGTTAAACATACACAGGTAAAACAACCCAGTTAAATATAGTATCCGTGATTCACAACAATTTCTCCCCCTTCACTTCACACACACACCACTGCAGGCGTTTGTCTCTTTGGGAAACTACACGTTACCCAATGAGTATTCGAAATAAAAGACCTCCACAGAGTATACAGAAGTTATAAAAAGGAACTCAAAACAAATCAAACATACATTGTAAAAACACAAAACCCTGCTCTCGGTGTTCGGCCGGTTATAAATTATGGTAGGCAGTTTGTATAGCTAAAATGAATAGGAAAAACAGTGACTGGACACGTTCCCTGAATAGCAAACAAATGTTTGCACCATGTGTCTTCACCACAATCTCACACTGCGTTACTGCAATGGTTTGACCACGTTCCCTGAATAGCAAACAAATGTTTGCACCATGTGTCTTCACCACAATCTCACACTGCGTTACTGCAATGGTTTGACCACGTTCCCTGAATAGCAAACAAATGTTTGCACCATGCGTCTTCACCGTAACTGCAACGGTTTGCCAAAAACAACTGATTTGTCCACTGGTCAATCTCCAGCCTCAAGCAACGACAACAGCACTAGTTAGATTCCACAATCCTGGTGCTTTCATTCCCCACGCTGTACCGACACACTATGCTAGAATGCTAGTTTGGCTTGTCGCTAACCAAGTCTCCCTAAATAGCCGGCTGAGCAATTAAGTGCTCTGAGGTGGCGTCTACTGGGTCCTAATGTCCTACCTTACACAGATAAGAATAAATATGTAGAATAAAATGAATGTATAATATAAAACTAATAAACTAAATTAACAAAACAATCTGGGTGAATTATTTGCATGTATTGCGACGCTGCACACGTATACACAACTCTAATGATTAGGTCAAAAGAAACTTAACTTTGTTAAAAAACTCCACCTGCAGTAAGAGAACAAATAAGGAAATTGCATTCGTTGGTAAGAAGAGTAAGAGTAAACAGCACAACGTTTCAATTATTAATGACCTCACCTGTTTTAGACCATTTTTCCAGATCAACAGTTCCTTGTTTCTGTTATGGCACAGTTATGAACTGCTGAAAAAACAAGACTGACACAGATGGGTCCCAGCAAGGTATAAACAAGGATAAAATCTATTAATAAATGGGTAAGCACGTACAAAAGGATGAAGGACAGGTGTAAATCAACCTATAGAGGGAAAGCAAACCTGTGAGAACTGCACGGTAGGTATACGCATCCAATTACATCTTTCTGAAGTTTGCAAAATATGAAAGCATGTTCACAAGATAACTTCAAATGGTACCAAATATACCTACATAGTCTTGGGGGATTTTAAAGCCCACTTAGTATAGTAATGACTTCAGAGTCGTTCTCATGCCTAAATCCATTATGTTCTTTCATAGCAAATGGACCTATTTGGGAGTTCAGGGTTGGAAGTGCACCAGCTGGCACAATCTACACTCCTCCCCTGGTCCTGGATGAGATGTCTTACCAAAACATGGCCACAAATACACTGCTTTACTCTAAAGAACAGCTAGCAGCTACAGTCATAGATAACATCCCTGGTTCTGTCATGATTCTGCCGCATCATGTCATGTTTCTCTTAGTATAGTGGCAGGATCATGACAGAACCTCATGTTAAATGTGGAGAGACAATTATTGTTGTTATGGCCTTCCATACTCTCTCCGGTTTCGTCTCTGTTCCCATCCTCTCGTTACCCTCGTTATTGATTAATGCCCTTCACCTGTTCCCCTCTTGATTTGCTCCCTTATTTAATGCCCTTGTGTATTCTGTCTTGTGCTGGTTCATTGTGGTTGTGTGGTGAGTCCATGTGTCTTGTCAAGTCCAGTGTATTTGTAGTTCTTGTTTTGAGATTATTTTAAGTCTTTGTGTAGTTAGTCTTAGTCATGTTATTGTATCCATGTTTTGTTCTGTTACCCCCTCGTGGGTCTTTGTTTTATTATTTATTAAATTATCTGTTAACCCCTTACCCGCTGTCTGCACCTGGGTCCTCTGTCCGTGTCTCACCACGAGAATCATGACAGAATGAACCAGCCATAATCGGACCCAGCAGACAGAGGGATCTATGCGGCAGCGGTCGAAGCCGCCAGGTTCCTCTCCAGGGTTAGAGGCTGCCGGACTCCCTTCTAGGGCCAAGAACGCGGCACTTCCTGAGTCAGGGCCGCTGGACTGCCTTCCAGGGTTGAGACTGCCGGTCTTCCCTCCAGGGTCGAAGCTGCCCGCAACCGATCCCCAGCCGGGCATTCCAGGTCGGTGCAGCCGGGCATTGCTGTCTGGTGGAGCCGGGCATTCCCGCCCTGCGGAGCCAGGCATTTCCGCCCTGTGCATGCGGCCATTCCAGCCCGAAGCATTCCTGTTTCGTGTCTGCCGACTACCCTGTTTCGTGTCTGCCGACTACCCTGTTTCGTGTCTGCCGACTACCCTGTTTCGTGTCTGCCGGCTACCCTGTTTCGTGTCTGCCGGCTACCCTGTTTCGTGTCTGCCGGCTACCCTGTTTCGTGTCTGCCGGCTACCCTGTTTCGTGTCTGCCGGCTACCCTGTTTCGTGTCTGCCGGCTACCCTGTTTCGTGTCTGCCGGCTACCCTGTTTCGGGTCTGCCGGCTACCCTGTTTCGTGTCTGCCGGCTACCCTGTTTCGTGTCTGCCGGCTACCCTGTTTCGTGTCTGCCGGCTACCCTGTTTCGTGTCTGCCGGCTACCCTGTTTCGTGTCTGCCGGCTACCCTGTTTCGTGTCTGCCGGCTACACTCTTTCGTGTCTGCCGGCTACACTCTTTCGTGTCTGCCGGCTACACTCTTTCGTGTCTGCCGGCTACACTGTTTCGTGTCTGCCGGCTACCCTGTTTCGTGTCTGCCGGCTATCCTGTTTGTGTTTGCCGGCTATCCTGTTTGTGTCTGGTACCTGTCATGCCGGCTATCGTGTCCGTGTCAGCCCTTATTTGGACTTCCCTTTGGACTTTTGTGTTCCCCTTCCCTTGGACTCTTGTGCTTGCCCGTTTTGATTTGTTTTATCATGTTGATCTGTTTTTGCCTATGTCATTGTCTGTCTTGTCTTGTTTGTGCCTTGAGGAGCATCAGGTTGCTGCTCCTTTAGGAGAGGCTTATGTCATGATTCTGCCGCATGTCATGTTTCTCTTGGTTTAGTGGCAGGATCATGACAGAACCTCATGTTTAATGTGGAGAGAGACAATTATTGTTCTTATGGCCTTCCATACTCTCTCCGGTCTCGTCTCTGTTCCCATCCTCTCGTTACCCTCGTTATTGATTAATGCCCTTCACCTGTTCCCCTCTTGATTTGCTCCCTTATTTAATGCCCTTGTGTCTTCTGTCTTGTGCTGGTTCATTGTGGTTGTGTGGTGAGTCCATGTGGCTTGTCAAGTCCAGTTCAGTGTATTTGTAGTTCTTGTTTTGAGTTTATTTTAAGTCATGTTATTGTATCCATGTTTTGTTCTGTTACCCCCCTCGTGGGTCTTTGTTTTATTATTTATTAAATTATTTGTTAACCCCTTACCCGCTGTCTGCACCTGGGTCCTCTGTCCGTGTCTCACCACGAGAATCATGACAGGTTCCTCTTCCATAGAAAATATGGTGCTCAATCCCTCAAGGAGAAGAAGACCAGTGGGTCCGTTTATGAGACCTACGAGGCAGAGAGAAGGACTGCTGTATTGGAATCTCTTGTGCCCCGCCGCCCAAATCTAGAGAGATGGTGGAGACTTAAAGAAAAACCTTGGCGGCCATTTGAAAAGAAAATGCCTTAATATAATAATGGCAGAACTATGGTGGCAAATTATGTCTCTGTAATGATTCGCAGTGCTGTTGTTAAGTTGGGGGGGGGGGGTTTCATCATCAACACCTTCATCAAACACATCAAGTTGATCACTTGGCTCCAAACAAATGTTATGCAGAATGCAGGATGCAGACACTGTCAAACTGATGTTTTGAATGTTTTTCATCTGCAGGTAGGCCCACATATGTGTCCTATGGTGTGACAGCAAATATTTAAAAAATAAAAAGTTAATAATATACTATTTTACATTATTCATATGTATATTTACAATTTAAAACAGCAATAGAAAGATTTATCTTCATTGTCAAATTGTTTCTGTCGAACTATATAGACACATTTACGGACGATATTTGTCGATAAAGTATACAACTCCAAATATTTAGATCGGACTCTTATTTCAGTCCAATAACAAGAGAATGATACCCTTTCTCTATAGGCTGCTATCTATTTCCAGTTCAATTAACCGTTGGTTTATTCTTGCGTATGGCCACGATAAAATCATTCTCAATAAAACGTTTTCTTAATGATTTCTATTAATCGACATGATGAGCACAATATCAAGGGCAATAATTAACAACGATGATTTTTATTTTCATTTGTATGATTTTGTTCTATATGCAGTTACTCTCATTGGGTGACACACATCACATATATTTATTTAATATGGTAAAAATAAATAATAATGCTTATGGAAATCAATTGAAGGTGAAAAGTATTGCCCGTTAATAAAATATGAACTTGTTTTTCTTAGCAGTAGGAAATATCTGCAAACATTGAAATGTGACTAGTACATGAACTTAAAGGTCCGTCACCTACAGCTGCGTGAGAAACTGCATGTGTGTCAATTGTGTTTTACGTTGAAGAATCATCCTCAATGACTCAGAAACAACGTTTTCTTTGTGGTTTCTGCATTCTTTTGTGGAACTAGGTCCTAAAAGTTGAAAAACCATCATCATCTCACCTGTGCAAGTCACATGTGATGTAACTGATGTCTGTGTTCTGCAGACGTTCTCGTGGTGATAGAAACACGATTCATCTCATCTGAGGAAGCTGTGTGTGATGTTACTGATATCTGTCTTCTGCAGATGTTCTCTTGGTCATAAAAACATGATTCGTCTAGTTTCTGAACCCTATAAAAGAGAATCTTCAGTACAGTGAAAGAGAAAACTGTTGTATTAGTGACAGCGTTGCGTCGCAGAGGAAGATACAAGAACAGTGAGTTTTTAAGGCTTTGCACATCAGTTTAATGGGATTATAATTGTCATGACTTAGAATTCTTTTCCTGTTGATATATTCAACTATGTTGAGCATTTAGTTGCAGCTGCAGGGTAAACAGTAAACACTATCAAATCTTTCTAGGCATGTTAGTG
>NC_136767.1:862283-1006708 GCF_947034865.1 Barbatula barbatula
ATTTCAGAAATGGACGTGTCCTGTGAGAAATCATTAATTTCATGTGCACAAATAAAAATGGGCAAATAATAACAACAAAGCCAAACTACTGTATGTAATTCTTGAAATCTTGTCTTTTATTGGTGTATTTTAAGACACACACACAGTATTGTAGGCTGAGACGGCTTGCATACTTGCTTAATGTGCTGTGCATGTATGTATGACTCCATACTATCTTGTTTGGTACCAAAATGATATGGCATATAAATGATATAATTTTTTGCTGAAAATGTATTGAATAATCTCAATCTAACTTCATCTGAAACAGATTCAGCAAGTATTCTTATAGCAACATCGACAGTGGAACATTACTTCTTCACAACTTGTCTCATGACATTATTAAAAACCTTGAGGATGAGACTACTGTACTTATGAGATCTACTTGTAAAGACAATTCAAATGCAGCATCCAACGTAAGATTAACAGTAAGAAAAGTAATACAGATAAGAATAAATATGTAGAATAAAATGAATGTATAATATAAAACTAATAAACTAAATTAAACAAAAAATCTGGGTGAATTATTTGCATGCATTGCGTCGCTGCACACGTATACACAACTCTAATGATTAGGTCAAAAGAAACTTAACTTTGTTAAAAAAACTCCACCTGCAGTAAGAGAACCAATAAGGAAATTGCATACGTTGGTAAGAAGAGGTAAGAGTAAACAGCACAACGGTTCAATTATTAATGACCTCACCTGTTTTAGACCATTTTTCCAGATCAACAGTTTCCTTGTTTCTGTTATGGCACAGTTATGAAACTGCTGAAAAAACAAGACTGACACAGATGGGTCCCAGCAAGGTATAAACAATGATAAAATCTATTAATAAATGGGTAAGCACGTACAAAAGGATGAAGGACAGGTGTAAATCAACCTATAGAGGGAAAGCAAACCTGTGAGAACTGCACGGTAGGTATACGCATCCAATTACATCTTTCTGAAGTTTACAAAATATGAAAGCATGTTCACAAGATAACTTCAAATGGTACCAAATATACCTACATAGTCTTGGGGGATTTTAAAGCCCACTTAGTATAGTAATGACTTCAGAGTCGTTCTCATGCCTAAATCCATTATGTTCTTTCATAGCAAATGGGCCTATTTGAGAGTTCAGGGTTGCAAGTGCACCAGCTGGCACAATCTACACTCCTCCCCTGGTCCTGGATGAGATGTCTTATCAAAACATGGCCACAAATACACTGCTTTCCTCTAAAGAACAGCTAGCAGCTACAGTCATAGATAACATCCCTGGTTCTGTCATGATTCTGCCGCATCATGTCATGTTTCTCTTGGTTTAGTGGCAGGATCATGACAGAACCTCATGTTAAATGTGGAGAGAGACAATTATTGTTCTTATGGCCTTCCATACTCTCTCCGGTCTTGTCTCTGTTCCCATCCTCTCGTTACCCTCGTTATTGATTAATGCCCTTCACCTGTTCCCCTCTTGATTTGCTCCCTTATTTAATGCCCTTGTGTCGTCTGTCTTGTGCTGGTTCATTGTGGTTGTGTGGTGAGGCCATGTGTCTTGTCAAGTCTAGTTCAGTGTATTTGTAGTTCTTGTTTTGAGTTTATTTTAAGTCTGTGTAGTTAGTCTTAGTCATGTTATTGTATCCATGTTCTGTTACCCCCCTCGTGGGTCTTTGTTTTATTATTTGTTGACCCCTGACCCGCTGTCTGAACCTGGGTCCTCTGTCCGTGTCTCACCACGAGAATCATCATCATCAACACCTTCATCAAACACATCAAGTTGATCACTTGGCTCCAAACAAATGTTATGCAGAATGCAGGATGCAGACAATGTCAAACTGATGTTTTGAATGAATAATATATTATTTTACATTATTCATATGTATATTTACAATTTAAAACAGCAATAGAAAGATTTATCTTCATTGTCAAATTGTTTCTGTCGAACTATATAGACACATTTACGGACGATATTTGTCGATAAAGTATACAACTCCAAATATTTAGATCGGACTCTTATTTCAGTCCAATAACAAGAAAATGATACCCTTTCTCTATAGGCTGCTATCTATTTCCAGTTCAATTAACCGTTGGTTTATTCTTGCGTATGGCCACGATAAAATCATTCTCAATAAAACGTTTTCTTAATTATTTCTATTATCGACATGATGAGCACAATATCAAGGGCAATAATTAACAATGATGATTTTTATTTTCATTTGTATGATTTTGTTCTATATGCAGTTACTCTCATTGGGTGACACACATCACATATATTTATTTAATATGGTAAAAATAAATAATAATGCTTATGGAAATCAATTGAATGTGAAAAGTATTGCCCGTTAATAAAATATGAACTTGTTTTTCTTAGCAGTATGAAATATCTGCAAACATTGAAATGTGACTAGTACATGAACTTAAAGGTCCGTCACCCACAGCTGCGTGAGAAACTGCATGTGTGTCAATTGTGTTTTACGTTGAAGAATCATCCTCAATGACTCAGAAACAACGTTTTCTTTGTGGTTTCTGCATTCTTCTGTGGAACTAGGTCCTAAAAGTTGAAAAACCATCATCATCTCACCTGTGCAAGTCACATGTGATGTTACTGATGTCTGTGTTCTGCAAGACGTTCTCGTTGTGATAGAAACACGATTCATCTCATCTGAGGAAGCTGTGTGTGATTTGACTGATATCTGTCTTCTGCAGATGTTCTCTTGGTCATAAAAACATGATTCGTCTAGTTTCTGAACCCTATAAAAGAGAATCTTCTGTAAGGGGAAAGAGAAAACTGTTGTATTAGTGACAGCGTTGCGTCGCAGAGGAAGATACAAGAACAGTGAGTTTTTAAGGCTTTGCACATCAGTTTAATGGGATTATAATTGTCATGACTTAGAATTCTTTTCCTGTTGATATATTCAACTATGTTGAGCATTTAGTTGCAGCTGCAGGGTAAACAGTAAACACTATCAAATCTTTCTAGGCATGTTAGTGTGGAGGCTCATTTCACATTCACTTCAAACTTTAATAATGTTTTTTAATTATAGATATTGTTCTTTAATGTCCTTCACCGGGTTTTGTTGCTCTTTTTTAAAGTATCGCTTTAGGCACCGTTTTAAAAGTATCGGTATGAAGAAGAAGAAAAAGACAATACCCATCAGACTCAAAACCCAAGGATTTAGTGAGAAACGTTTCGGAGGAATTGTTAAAAAATAGGTCTTTGTAAAAATACACCGTTTAAATGTTGAGGTCACATGACGTGTTCTGATGATGATTCATGTGATTTAGACTAAACTGTATAAAATAGTATTTCTGACTCATCTCTCAATTCCTAACCAGCACAACGATGTCCAAAACCGGAAGTTACAGTGAGGAAATAGATGTACATTCAGAGATTCAGAGCATCTGTGATAAGGTGAGAGATTATTTAGATTCTAGTGAAAAAAACACAATCTCTCAAATGGACATTCAGCAATTTTAGGAAGCAAATCATTGAAATATATAATCTTTCAATTTATGAAATTGTCATGTTTGCTTTAAAAGAACAGTTCTGTGTGATATCTCTGCATATATCATTTGTGTTCATTTAGGTCAAAGCAGCTGTGGAGAGTAAAACTGATCAGAAATTTGATGCCTTCATTCCCCTAAAGTTTATCCATCAAGTCGTTGCTGGAACAAACTACATAATCAAGGTGAGTCGTTTCTTTTTTTGAATGAGCTAATGTTGATTCAAATGATTACATTGTTTTAAATAGTATTTGATAAAAGAAAAGTCCTTGACTTGATGAAGTGCATCCGGTTTGAAATCCAACATGAAAACTAATCTTACAATATTTCAAAGAGCTAATTTGCGTTCTTTAACCTCGGTTTACCAAAGTGTCAGAGAAATGAGAAATAAAGAGGCTGAAAGGAAAGATATTCAAAGAGCACATCAGAAAAGTAAAGGCGGCGGGAAATGGTCAAAGGATTCACCTTTTTAATTTACATTTATTCATTTGGCAGACGGATTAAAACCGTATTCGTAGTTTTCATTCGTAGTTTCTATTCATCTTTGTAAATACAATTTTCAAATATATTTAAAAATTCCAAAATGATTTACTTATTGAGTGTTTTATGTTGTTAAAATCCCCTTTTAAATCTCTGTCTCTCTGTCTCTCTGTCTCTCTCTTTCTCTCTCTCCGTCTCTCTCTCTCTCCGTCTCTCTCTGTCTCTGTCTCTCTCTCTCTTCTCTCCTCTCTCTCTCTCTCTCTCTCTCTCTCTCTCTCTCTCTCTCTCTCTGTCTCTCTGTCTCTCTCTTTCTCCCCGTCTCTCTCTCTCTCTCTCTCTCTCTCCGTCTCTCTCTCTCTCCGTCTCTCTCTCTCTCTCTCCGTCTCTCTCTCTCTCTCTCCGTCTCTCTCTCTCTCTCTCTCTCTCTCTCTCTCTCTCTCTCTCTCTCTCTCTCTCTCTCTCTCTCTCTCTCTCTCTCTCTCTCTCTCAGGTATATGTTGGATATGCAGGAGCTGATGAGTGCATACATGTGAAGGTGTTTCGAGCTCTGCCATGTCATGGAGGGAAACTCGAGGTCAGCGGACACCAGTACCCCAAGACTAAAGCAGACATATTAAAACCATTTTAAGAGCCTGTAAACACACAAACAGATTCAGCATTACAGACACACTCTTCTACACACTTCAAAACAAACAGCTCCAATGTTTCACACGATTCTTTCTTTCTACAACATTGTCATATGATTTACAAGTCAAAAACTCAACACAACACATAGAATTGATGTAGAGAATGAATTGTCTGTTTACAATGTTTGAAATCTGATATAATGGAACAGTTATGACCTGTTAAATCATAAATGTCCTGAAATAAAGTTTTGATGGACTTTGAAGTGGATTGTGGATGTTGTGTTGGACTATAGTGTGACATTAAAGCTGTGTTAAGGCTGAATCCCAATAAGATTGCACAGTTGAGTCACCTTAAAACAATAAGGAAATCCATCACAGTTAACTTGACTCGACTTAACAAACAGAGACTGAAGTTCACACAAACTTACATGTTCTTCAACGTGTTGAAATGAAGCTTTCCCCTCATAAAATCTCATAAAATGTTTCGCTATTCGAAGCTTTTTAAAACTGTCTTGTGATCAAAGGGTGGAAAAGCTGCATTTGTGTTTTAATGTTTCACATCAATTGAAATTCACTCGTTGTTCATGTGTTATTGTTAATGTAGCACTTAGGTAAATGTACTTCCAGTTATTGACAGAAACGTTTGTCTTGGTCCTCATTGGCGAGGCTCATGTAGACACACATTACAACACGACTGTGACGTGATTGAAGCCGCCTTACGGTCACATGTGCTATGAAAGAACCGTGAGAGCAAAACCAGCTGCGAAAAGCTTTGATGACGACACCTTTTATTCTCATTGGCCAGACTGCGTGACGATATAACTTGCATGTTTATTAGACAAGTCATGCAACAAAAAAAGAAAAAAATCAATTATTGCGTTAAAAATATTATTCATGTTTTCACAATTGTTTAATAAAGAAGGATATTCTAATCTTAACTAATCTTAAGTAATGCATTTACCCTTGATCTCGAATATCTAACATGTATACAAGAAACACACATCATATTAACTCATAACATTAAAGAAATGACATATTCTTATTGTAGCCTGAAGAGAAAAGGTTTGGAGGGAAAGCTTCTGGTTAACCTATTGGTTATATTTAGAAAATGTCATATGCACAAATAAAAATGGGCAAATAATAATAATAACAAAGCCAAACTACTGTATATAATTCTTGAAATCTTGTCTTTTATTGGTGTATTTTCACAAACACGCACACACAAACACACTTTGCATGTATGTATGACTGCATACTATCTAGTTTGGTACCAAAATGATAAGGCATATCAATTATACGTTTTTTGCTGAAAGTTTATTGAATAATCTCAATCGAAGTTCATCTGAAACAGATTCAGCAAGTATTCTTATAGCAACATCGACAGTGGAACATTACTGCTTCACAACTTGTCTCATGACATTATTAAAAACCTCGAGGATGAGACTACTGTACTTTTGAGATCTACTTGTAAAGACAATTCAAATGCAGCATCCAACGTAAGATTAAATAACAGTAAGAAAAGTAATACAGATAAGAATAAATATGTAGAATAAAATGAATGTATAATATAAAACTAATAAACTAAATTAACATCTTTTACATCACATATGTCAGAGTCAAGGCCCGCGGGCCACATCCGGCCCGCGAGAAGGTTTTTTACGGCCCCTGGGATGATCTTGATTTATTATTAGAACCGGCCCGCAGACCGCAGCAAGCCGGCAGCCCGCAGATCTTTTACACGCACCAATACTACATTTCCCACAATGCAACGGTGACGCACCGAGCAGTAGGCTGCTTCATTTCAATATTTATTGGCACAGCAGTCGTCAGCATCACAGTAAAATTAACTTTCAGATACCCATCAAAAATGGCAAAACGGAAGGTGGACACTGAGAACCGGGGGTTTCAAACAAGGTGGGAGTCGGAGTATATGTTCACGGAGGTAGCTGGAAAACCTGTGTGTCTTCTGTGTGGAGAAAGTGTGGCGGTACTGAAAGAGTATAATCTGAGACGACATTATGAAACGAAACACGCGGACAAAAACAAGAATATGGACATGGAACAAAGGCTACAAAAGGCAGAGGAATTAAAACGAGGCCTCAAATCTCGACAGGCTCTGTTCAAAAAAGCCAAATCAGAAGGCCAGGCTGCTGTCAAGGCCAGTTTTATTTTGGCAGAAGAGATCGCTAAATCAGCCCGGCCATTTACGGAGGGGGATTTCATCAAAAACTGCATGATTAAAGTTTGTGACGAAGTTTGCCCAGAAAAAAGGCAACTCTTTTTAAATGTGAGTCTGAGCAGAAACACCATTGCCGAGAGAGTAGACCAGTTGTCCATCAATCTAAAAGAGCAGCTTGTGAAAAAGGGAAAAGATTTCATTGCATATTCCTTGGCTGTGGATGAGAGCACCGACATTTCTGACATTGCCCAGTTGTCAATTTTCATCCGCGGAGTGGACTCCAGCCTAAGCGTGACAGAGGAGTTTTTGGCTTTACGTCCTATGCATGGCACAACTACGGGGCATGATTTGTATGAAGAGGTGTCAAGATGTGTAAATGAGATGGAGCTGCCTTGGGAAAAACTCGTGCGTTTGACAACCGACGGAGCACCTGCGATGTGTGGACACAGGAGCGGACTGGTGGCGAAGATACGGGAAAAGATGCAAGAGGAAAACGCGACAGGTGAGCTGACAGCTTATCATTGTATCATACACCAGGAAGCGTTGTGCGGTAAAGCCTTGAAAATGGAGCATGTAATGAGCATCATCACGCGCACAGTTAACTTTATCAGAGCCAAAGGTTTGAATCACCGCCAGTTCAAGGCATTTCTGACGGAGTTAGAAACGGAGCATGGTGATTTGCCTTATCACACAGAGGTGCGATGGCTAAGCCAGGGAAAGGTGCTTCAAAGATTTTTCGAGCTTCGTGAGGAGATTTGTCTGTTCTTGGACAGCAAAGGGAAAGACACAACACAACTCCGAGACGAAATGTTTCTGTGTGAAATGGCTTTTCTGTGTGACATTACGAGTCATCTGAATGCAATGAACTTGCAGCTGCAGGGTCGGGATCATGTCATCTCTGATATGTACAGTACAGTGAAGGCATTTAAAACCAAACTGACTCTGTGGGAGACGCAGATGCGGAAAGAAAATTTGAGCCACTTTCCCAGCTGCCAGACCATGAAAGAGAAGCTCTCTACCAGTGCGTTCCCGAGCGCACAGTTGGCTGATAAAATAGGTATGCTTGCCGCTGACTTTCGACGCCGATTTGCTGACTTTGAAACACAAAAAAGCAGGTTGGAACTGCTCGGTAACCCATTTGCTGTTGACGTGGAAAGCTCACCACCAAACCTCCAAATGGAGTTGATTGACCTCCAATGCAATGATGCACTGAGGGCAAAATATGCGGCAGTGGGTGCTGCGGAGTTCGCCCGTTTCCTCCCCGACACAATGCCCCAGCTGCGCATCCAGGCTGCTCAAACGTTGTCTATGTTTGGCAGCACATACCTGTGTGAACAACTGTTTTCTTTGATGAACCTGAACAAAACATCACACAGAAGTCGACTTACTGCTGAACACCTCCACTCAATTCTGAGGATTTCCTCAGCTCAGAGCCTTACCCCGAACATTGATGAACTTGTGGAAAAGATGGGACACCACCAAGTATCACCCTCAACCTCAAACAAGTGAACATTACTGTGCAATCACATATTTAGAGTTTTTACTCAGTTCAGTTCAACATTATTCATAGTGGAGCATTGCCTCTGAGTAACACTGTATGTAACATTTTAATCATATACCATGTTTTTGGTTGTTTTAGCAGCTACACTAAGCATATTTCTGTGGTGAAACAGAATAGATTTTAAATTCATTTTACATGGCTATTATTCATAATATAATTCATAAATTCATCAAACAGGTCAGAGAGTGTTTAATTTAAATTCAGATTAAAAATATAACAATTACTTTGACCATAACACGACTGTCTCACCCTCAACCTCAAACAAGTGAACATTACTGTGCAATCACATATTTAGAGCCATAAGAAAATATTGCTTTATTTATCTGATCATATTGGAATATATTTGTTAGGTTTTCAGTAGGTTCAATTAGGTTCACTAGACTATATGCGTCATTTAAAAAATTTTCAATGAACATTCGAACAGTCCGGCCCTCGGCTTGTAGCTAAATTTTTTATTTGGCCCTCCGTCCATTTGACTTTGACACCCCTGTTTTACATCTTTCAGAAGTTTGCAAAATATGAAAGCATATTGCTTATCAAAGATGGCCACAAATACACTGCTTTCCTCTAAAGAACAGCCAGCAGCTACAGTCATAGATAACATCCCTGGTTCCTCTTCCATAGAAAATATGGTGCTCAATCCTCTCAAGGAGAAGAAGACCAGTGGGTCCGTTTATGAGACCTACGAGGCAGAGAGAAGGACTGCTGTATTGGAATCTCTTGTGCCCCGCCGCCCAAATCTAGAGAGATGGTGGAGACTTAAAGAAAAACCTTGGCGGCCATTTGAAAAGACAATGCCTTAATATAATAATGGCAGAACTATGGTGGCAAATCATGTCTCTGTAATGATTCGCAGTGCTGTTGTTAAGTTGGGGGGGGGGGGGTTTCATCATCAACACCTTCATCAAACACATCAAGTTGATCACTTGGCTCCAAACAAATGTTATGCAGAATGCAGGATGCAGACACTGTCAAACTGATGTTTTGAATGTTTTTCATCCGCAGGTAGGCCCACGTAAGCCCACATATGTGTCCTATGGTGTGACAGCAAATATTTAAAAAATAAAAAGTTAATAATATACTATTTTACATTATTCATATGTATATTTACAATTTAAAACAGCAATAGAAAGATTTATCTTCATTGTCAAATTGTTTCTGTCGAACTATATAGACACATTTACGGACGATATTTGTCGATAAAGTATACAACTCCAAATATTTAGATCGGACTCTTATTTCAGTCCAATAACAAGAAAATGATACCCTTTCTCTATAGGCTGCTATCTATTTCCAGTTCAATTAACCGTTGGTTTATTCTTGCGTATGGCCACGATAAAATCATTCTCAATAAAACGTTTTCTTAATTATTTCTATTAATCGACATGATGAGCACAATATCAAGGGCAATAATTAACAATGATGATTTTTATTTTCATTTGTATGATTTTGTTCTATATGCAGTTACTCTCATTGGGTGACACACATCACATATATTTATTTAATATGGTAAAAATACACCCTTCCTTTCACCCTTCCTTGAACCGCCACCTTAACGTGGTGGAGGGGTTTGAGTACCCGAGTGACCCTAGGAGCTATGTTGTCGGGGGCTATATGCCCCTGGTAGGGTCTCCCAAGGCAAACAGGTCCTAGGCGACGGGTCAGACTAAGAGTGGTTCAAAAACCCCCATATGATGTTTACAAAAACAAGGACCGTGACGTCGCCCGGTATGGCGCAACCGGGGCACCACCCTGGAGCCAGGCCCAGGGTTGGTGCTCGTATGCGAGCGCCTGGTGGCCGGGCCTTTCCCCACGGGGTCCGGCCGGGCTCAGCCCGAAGGAGCGACGTGGGGCCGCCTTCCCGTGGGCTCACCACGTGCGGGAGGGACCATAGGGGGTCGGTGCATTGTGGATCGGGCGGCAGTCGGAGGAGAGTGCCTCGACAGCCCGATCCCTGGACACGGAAGCTAGCTCTAGGGACGTGGAATGTCACCTCGCTGGCGGGGAAGGAGCCTGAGATGGTGCGGGAGGTTGAGAGGTTCCGACTAGAGATAGTCGGGATCACCTCTACGCATGGCTTGGGCTCTGGAACCACACTCCTCGAGAGAGGATGGACACTTCATCACTCTGGAGTTGCCCATGGTGAGTAACTCCTCAGTGGCAGGGCACCGGGGGTGGATGAGATTCGCCCTGAGTACCTCAAGTCTCTGGATGTTGTGGGGCTGTCTTGGCTGACACGCCTCTGCAGCATCGCGTGGCGGTCGGGGACAGTGCCTCTGGGATGGCAGACCGGGGTGGTGGTCCCTCTTTTTAAGAAGGGGGACCGGAGGGTGTGTTCCAACTACAGGGGGATCACACTTCTCAGCCTTCCCGGGAAAGTCTATGCCAGGGTACTGGAGAGGAGAATACGGCCGATAGTAGAACCTCGGATTCAGGAGGAACAGTGTGGTTTTCGTCCAGGCCGTGGAACGCTGGACCAGCTCTACACCCTCTACAGGGTGCTGGAGGGTGCATGGGAGTTTGCTCAACCAATCCACATGTGTTTTGTGGATTTGGAGAAAGCATTCGACTGTGTCCCTCCCGGCATCCTGTGGAGGGTGCTTCGGGAGTATGGGGTCTGTGGTCCTTTGCTAAGGGCTGTCAGGTCCCTGTACGACCGAAGCAGGAGCTTGGTTCGCATTGCCGGCAGTAAGTCGGACCTGTTCCCAGTGCATGTCGGACTCCGGCAGGGCTGCCCTTTGTCACCGGTTCTGTTCGTAATTTTTATGGACAGAATTTCTAGGCGCAGCCGGGGGCCGGAGGGTGTCAGGTTTGGGGACCACACGATCTCGTCTCTGCTATTTGCGGATGATGTCGTCGTGTTGGCCCCTTCAAACCAGGACCTTCAGCATGCACTGGGACGGTTTACAGCAGAGTGTGAAGCGGCTGGAATGAAAATCAGTACCTCCAAATCCGAGGCCATGGTCCTCAGTCGGAAAAGGGTGGCTTGCCCACTTCAGGTTGGTGGAGAGTTCCTTCCTCAAGTGGAGGAGTTTAAGTATCTCGGGGTCTTGTTCACGAGTGAGGGGAGGAGGGAACGGGAGATTGACAGACGGATCGGTGCAGCTTCTGCAGTAATGCGGTCGATGTACCGGTCCGTCGTGGTGAAGAAAGAGCTGAGCCGCAAGGCGAAGCTCTCAATTTACCGGTCAATCTACGTTCCTACTCTCACCTATGGTCATGAGCTTTGGGTCATGACCGAAAGGACAAGATCCCGGATACAGGCGGCTGAAATGAGCTTCCTCCGCAGGGTGGCTGGGCGATCCCTTAGAGATAGGGTGAGAAGCTCGGTCACCCGCGAGGAGCTCGGAGTAGAGCCGCTGCTCCTCCACATCGAGAGGGGTCAGCTGAGGTGGCTTGGGCATCTGTTACGGATGCCTACTGGACGCCTTCCTCGGAAGGTGTTCCAGGCCCGTCCGACCGGGAGGAGACCCCGGGGAAGACCTAGGACACGCTGGTGGGACTATGTCTCCCGGCTGGCCTGGGAACGCCTCGGTGTCCCCCCGGAAGAGCTGGAGGAAGTGTCTAGGGTGAGGGATGTCTGGGCATCTCTGCTTAGACTGCTGCCCCCGCGACCCGGCCCCGGATAAGCGGAAGAAAATGGATGGATGGATGGTAAAAATAAATAATAATGCTTATGGAAATCAATTGAAGGTGAAAAGTATTGCCCGTTAATAAAATATGAACTTGTTTTTCTTAGCAGTAAGAAATATCTGCAAACATTGAAATGTGACTAGTACATGAACTTAAGCATCCGTCACCTACAGCTGCGTGAGAAACTGCATGTGTGTCAATTGTGTCTTACGTTGAAGAATCATCCTCAATGACTCAGAAACAACGTTTTCTTTGTGGTTTCTGCATTCTTCTGTGGAACTAGGTCCTAAAAGTTGAAAAACCATCATCATCTCACCTGTGCAAGTCACATGTGATGTTACTGATGTCTGTGTTCTGCACGACGTTCTCGTTGTGATAGAAACACGATTCATCTCATCTGAGGAAGCTGTGTGTGATTTGACTGATATCTGTCTTCTGCAGATGTTCTCTTGGTCATAAAAACATGATTCGTCTAGTTTCTGAACCCTATAAAAGAGAATCTTCTGTACAGTGAAAGAGAAAACTGTTGTATTAGTGACAGCGTTGCGTCGCAGAGGAAGATACAAGAACAGTGAGTTTTTAAGGCTTTGCACATCAGTTTAATGGGATTATAATTGTCATGACTTAGAATAAAGCCATCCAGACTGTTTTCAGGAGCTTTAATACCAATGATAACAGTGACGTTATGACTGGATATATTTTGTATATTTTTGTATGTTTATGACTGTTTCTTGTTTTTTTAGATGAGTGAATCTAAACTTCAGGCGAGGTAAATCCAGCTACTTAAATACAGTAAATTGTTTCCATGATAAGACGCTCTGCATTAAATCATCTGCTAAATGCCTAAATCAAATATATTTGTTGTTTTAGATGAAACTGATGAAATGCAAAATAAAGTGAATATATTTGTGTGTGTGTTTCCTGCAGCAGTTATGTGAGAATCGGACATTCTCTGAATAAAGACGAGGAGGGTTTTGTTGAGAGAAGAATGAAAACTGTTCAAGAATGTCTGAAGCGTTGTGGAATAGACTGTCAGGTAAAATGGCACATTCAATAATATCTGTACTTATACTTCATGTACATTCTTAAAAACCTACAAACTAAACAACTGCATTTAACTCTTTGGGAACACTGCTGTTCAATGGGAACTCTTCTTAAGTGTATGAATGTTGTTCACGGGTTTAGGGTAAAGTGCCAAAAATCGCCCTGTTGGGTTCTGGAGGGGGAGAACGAGCCATGCTGGGTTTACTGGGATCTCTGGATGGATTTAAACAGACGGGCCTTCTGGATTGTATTCTCTATATGAGCGGAGTCTCTGGATCCACCTGGTACACACACACACACACACAGAAACACACAAACACAGATGAGTGTCAGAAATGAGATAAACTGTGTGTTGTTTCTATGAAGGTGTATGGCGTCTTTATATAAGGACTCAGACTGGTCCACCAAACCGGACTTGTCCAAAGAGATCGTCCAGAGGCTCAAAGGTCCTGATGTAAACTGGTTTTGTATCGTTTGGCAACTGATGGAATATTACAGAAATAAAGACCTCTTCAGCTTAACTGATGTTTGGGCAGCGCTGGTCGTCCCTTTATTTGTGAAAGAGGTTTGTGACGCTTCATCATTTTTCCTTCAAACAGATTCATGTTCAGATGTTTTGCTCTTTTTAATTATATTTGTGATATTGGTCCTCCAAATAACTTAGACATATGTGCTTCAAGTACTAATGCTAATGTAAGAAATTTTATTTTAGCACACTTCGATTATTCTGAAATGTTTTTTTTACATGTTTCAAATAAACAATTTGACAACAAATAATAAATTAGCTTTAACAGATTATTTTTTGTTATTTTAATATTTTCTCTTCAGATAGATAAAAGCAAACTTTCACAGCAGCGGGGTCACAATGATAAAAACCCGTTTCCCATTTACGAAGTGATTGACAAGCAATGCCGACAACGTCTCCACGAAAGAGGTTTGTGTGTGTGGATCATAAGAAAAGTCAATGGTCTTGATTTGTCTAGTTTTTAAATGGATGTGTTGTTTATCTGCAGGGGTCTTTTGTGAGATCAGCCCATGTGAAGCTGGTTATTCTGTCACTGGAGCGTTTGTGGATACCTCCATGTTTGGCAGTCAGTTTGAGGAGGGACGTAAGATTAAAGATCAGCCTGAAATAGACATGCTCTACCTGCAAGGTACAAACAAAGAATTAGTGTCTGGGGATATTATGGGGTTAAACCATCAAAATATTAGCTGGATGACACAAAAAATAAACATTAGTATTCAGTGGACAACTTTGTGGCATATTAGGGAGCAAGGGTTTATTAAAAAATAACAATAAATATAATATTTATATAAAACACACACTCACTGGAAATAATGCATACATTGATTGCAATTGTATCTTTTATTAATAGATGCACAATAAGATTATATTACAAAAACCATTAAAACCAGTACAAAATAAATGATGTCTGTTAGTTCCCATCTGCACATAACAGAAATCACCAGTAGAGATCCACAGACACTATTAAAGATCCATCCGGTAGATTGTTAAAGCAGTTACCCAGTCGGACTTTGATATGTTTGTCTATCTTCCTGTATTAGTTTTGTTTGTTTATGTTTTACCATAAAATAAAAAAATAAGATAAAATGGAAAGAGAGTCATTCTTACAGAAGTGATATTTTTTAAGGAATCTGCACCTTTACTCGAGTACTGGATTAGTTTACCTTGTCCACCACTGAAAACATGTTACAGGATTATGTATTATATTCAAATTTTGTTATATTTGTTTATCGTCAATGTTGTGTTTTTGTAGGTCTGTGTGGCAGTTGTCTGGCTGACGGAGAGTTCATCATAGAAGTTCTTTTGAAAAAGATTATAGGTATGAGCTGCTGTCTCTGTTCATCTGTTCTGAAAAGAAATATTCTGCTGAAAGTGCAACATACATTTTTCTTTATCATCATGCTGGTTCATTTTTCAATTTTTTCAGAGTTCATTCGTCACATAATATATGACAAAGAAGGGGATGGGAAAACATCTCAAGGTGAAGCATTTCTTATTGCCTTATTTATGGATATATTACATGCATTCACGTGTTTTGTGGCTATATGTCAAATGTAATGTCATGCTCTTCTAATGCTTCACAATCTTGCACAGCAGAAGCATTCATATACAACATATCACGATCCATGACCCTCACCGCACAAAACATCACATATAAAGAAAAGCTTAGAGGTCATGGGACCACTACATTGACCTTACTCCACATAGATAAGAAACATTAAGATGTGAATCACATGCATTCCAAATAACCTGCAGATAAATGATTCAGGTGGGCTTTATTTCCCAGGAGCCCAAGATGTCAAGAGAACATCTTCTGAACATTATTGCATGTTCATGTGTGTTTTTTCAGAAGGTACCGAATCTGAAGACGTTGGCTTCCCGATTCTTGTGTCTCTTGTGGAAATGCATTTCTCAGTGTTGAAAGAAAAAGACCCTTCTGGTCATGAAACCGCCATCAGAACAAAGCTGAAAGGTAAAGTGTTCTGTGATACGAGTGAATCTATCTGTCTTTTTTACACATTATTTCTGTGACGCAAAACCTTGACTACAGATGAACATTGTTGCCATTATTGTACAGAAGAAGTTCAAGACCCTATAAACACATTTTTATAAAGCAAAAAAATAATACACAACATACACAAATGTCAAACTATGATTATAGATAAAAATAAATCCAAACACAAGCTAAAGTAATGTGCATGTTCCCTATTACAGAACTCACTGGAGATGAATGTTGGCTTGGGAAAATTGCATATAAGACAGATGATGAGGTCATAACCATGAAGCTGTTCACCCTGGAAGTGCTCGAGTGTTTGAAGAATCGGTTCGGTTCTTGGTGGCAGGGTAAGTTGTCTCTATACACACATACATCACTTTAATCTTCTGAACGGACGTATAGTTTATGTCAATCACAAAGAAGCCTCTCTGATGGATGTGAAAATGATTCAGAAATCTTGATTTTACAGAGTGTGTTTGATTTTAATCTACACAGATATTTTGGACACCCTTATTAAGTGTGTCATGGAATGGATCTGGGGAAGAAAATACAACATTCTGTACAAGATGAAAGGTGAGAATAGAGACCCGGTATTTCATTCATTGTGAATAATACATTAATTATATAAATGAGGTTTATGATCACATTCTGTTAAATGAAGGACTGCACGCCGCTATTCTAAAGAGTGAGACGAGAGATTATGAAGACGCTGGTATAATGCTCAACTCACCATACATGTCCGTGCTGAGACAGGAGAGAGACGTTGACCTCATCATTTCTCTGGATTTCGGATATCCTTTTCAGGTATCGTAGTTGACTCTCCAAATTCAGACTTATATAATATAAAACCACTGCCCAGTTTGAACAATTATACAGCTGCGCAAAGAATTACGAGACAGTTCAAAATTATTTTCGTTGTTTCTGAAATGACTTTTTATACATCTGTGTTCATGTAAAACAAACACCTTTGTTTCATTCTGTGAGCAAGTGACAACATTTTAGAAATTAAACAAATAAATATGATTTTATTCACGGAAAATTGAAACAGGACAGACAGCTCAAAACGACAAAAAGCTTCATGCTGCAATGCATGCTGGGTAACAGTATAGGACCAAACTCTTGTTTTCAGTACACATTAGAGTAAATTAATTCTCACCAAGAACATTTATACACATATGAATTCAAATGAAATTGGTGTGGATGATTTTCGACAAAGTGATTCTGTTCAGATGAATCTTTCTTTAGTTGGGTTGTGTCCAGCTCAAACACTAAGCGTCACAGAATCAGTCTGGATGACTTGTGTTCTGTATTCTAAACGTGAGCAACTAAATAAACAGATTTCTCAGCATCAAACTCTGTAATTCTCTTCCATCACAGACACTTACATACGCTTCTGAAATATGTGGGGATCTAGACATCCCTTTTCCTGAAGTTGATGTATCCGGTGAGGACCCAAAAAACCCAAAAGACTTCTATGTGTTTGAAGGCAAAGGAGAAGAACCCACCGTGATACACATCCCTCTCTTCAACAAAGTGAACTGTGGAGGCAAGTTCAAATCTTCCAGTCGTCTCAATGATCTCAAGTCATGAATGAAACTGTGTTGTGATTTGTGTTTCTGTTTCAGCAGATCAAATTGAGGAGTGGAGAGAGAAATATAAAGTCTTTCAACTTCCCTACAGCGCTATTGACATCGATCCTCTTCTTAAAGTCGCTGGCCAAAACATCACAAACAACAAAGAGAAACTGAAGAAAGAGATTCAAAGGATCATCGACAGAAAGCACAAACAGAAAGACAACTGATGCCAATCTGAATAGACCTATTTGATGCCAATCTGCATAAACATCAGTCATTTTATCATCATTTCTGCCTTTAATCAGCACTTCATAATTCACTTGCTTTATCCTAGAATGTGATTGTTTCCAGTATAAGATCAGAATGTTACGCTTCAGCTATGACATGTTCAAACTGTTTCTGCAGGTTCTCATAAGCTGCTGTTTTGTTAAGCAATAATGAAATGATGACTATTGGGTTATTTAACTCTGGAATACCCATTTAAAAACATTGCTTTGCTTCTCTTGAAATAAATGAATTGGTTAAAAAATTTTTTATTTTTGTCTTGTTTTCTGTAGCAAAGAGCTAAACTATTTGAAGTGATTGTCATACATTCTTCAAAAGCTGAACAATAAAAATAGACAACATACTTAAAGTGGACATTCCCTGTGATGCCAATTTTTAACCTCAAGTCAGTGTGTAATGTTGCTGTTAGAGCATAAACAATATCTATGATATCTAACAATATCAAAGATATTTAGAAGAATGTTAGAAATTTTCAGTTCTGGGACATTATTCACCACCATAGTAGTGTCACGACCGGGGAAGGACAGAACCCAAACGCAGGCAGTAGGTGCGGGAGAAACAATTATTTATTTAACAAACACAAAACAAGACCCACAAGGGGTTAAAATAGATACGACAGAAATAATAATTACACGATAAACAGGAACGAAGACCAGACCAGACCAAATGGTCTTGCAAGGCATTACACAGGCGAGTAATACAATGCATACGAGCACAGGTGTCAAGACCCAGAACTCTGTGGCTCTCTCCAATGACCACCAGAGGGCATCCTCTCCCGAGTTCTGATTCCGTTCTGGACTACATTACCCAGATGTCCGGTATCACAGGATAATCACCACCAGGTGTTCCCCGTTACCACTCCATTATATATACTGTGCTTGGACTCTCATTCATTACGAAGTCTTGTTTAGCCCGTCTTACATTTCTGAGTGTTTATATTGGTCTGTTTACCTGTGACTGCTCCTGTACCTTTGACTCCTTGCTGCCTACCCTCCCGACCTACTGCTTTGTTTGTGACCTGTCTATTGCCTGCCGCCTGCCCTCTGCCCTGATCTTAGTCTGGTAACCGACCTTGATTCTGTCTGCCTGTATTATTCTTGTCGCTGTTGATTGACCCTTGCCTGCTTATACTACGATATATATTAAACATTGCAAATGGATCCGAACGCCCCTGACTCGTCATTACAACAGGACAGAAAATACAAGGGCATTAAAAAAGGAACTAAATCAAGCAGGGAACAGGTGAGGGGCATGAAACCATAAGATCATTAATGATGCAGGGACATGAGAGGGAGAGAAAGCACATTATGTCGTGACAGATAATAATGTGTTTCTCTCCATTCAAAACACGTGGTACTGTCATGATCCTGCCCCAAGACTAGAAAAACCTTACAAGACATGGCAGAGCCATGACAAGTAGAAAACATGTTGTTTTACACAGTATGAGACATTTTGAAGAATTTATTTCTGGGGCACCTTTAACTACCATTTTAATGGTAGTGGATGATGTCCCAGAACTGAAAATTGCTAACATTCTTCTAAATATCCTCCTTTGTGTTCAGCAGAACAAATTTAAACAGGTTGGGAACAACATAAAGGTGAGAAAATGATGACAGAATTTGTATTTATTTGAAAGGGAGGTGCAGAGGTCCCCAGGATGATAGTGCCCATGCTGAGGACGCGTCCCTCCGGAAAAGGATCCAAGGGGGTCGCTCAGTTAAGGTCATCCAGTAGATGTGTTTCAATGTGACTGGTGGTGTGATCACATGACCCTGAAGGTTTGCATGTTTTATACGTCACCTTGAGTGTTTATAGCAACTGGACTTTCGTCCTGTTTGCTGAAACTTCAGATGTGTACAGTGAGAGCATCATGATTGGGTTTGTTTAGTTTGTGATACAGGAAGATGATATTCCTAGAAGAGTGACACAAACAACATTTGAGTATTTCATATTTTCCCATCATATCAACACTTAGAGCACCTGCATGCCAATAAAAGTTTATCAGTCGGGTTCAGACACAATTGTAAAATATGTGATGGTCATTTTTTACATGTAGAAATATGTTATGGATTTATAATTGCTGAAGAAAATGGTGCGTGTTCACAATGCCTTTATTAATGATGAATTCTGAACACACTTAAACACACAATATGCACACGGACTAACACACTTAAACACACACAAAATGGACACGGACTAACACACACGCACACAGACTAACAGACGTGGACACACACACACGGACTATCACACAAAGACACACACACACAATATGCACATGGACACACGCACACAGACTAACACACATAGACACACACAAATTATGCACACGGACTAACACACATAGACACACACACAATATGCACACGGACTAACACACAAAGACACACACACAATATGCATGCAGACTAACACACATGGACACACGCACACAGACTAACACACATAGACACACACACACGGACTAACACACATAGACACACACACACACGGACTAACACACATAGACACACACACACGGACTAACACACATAGACACACACACACACGGACTAACACACATAGACACACACACTGACTAGCACACATAGACACACACACACACGGACTAACACACATAGACACACACACGGACTAGCACACATAGACACACACACAATATGCACATGGACACACGCACACGGACTAACACACATAGACACACACACAATATGCACACGGACTAACACACATAGACACACACACAATATGCACATGGACACACACACACGGACTAACACACATAGACACACACACAATATGCACATGGACACACGCACACTGACTAACACACACAAACACAATATGCACACGGACACGGACTAACACACACACACAATATGCACACAGACTAACACACATAGACACACACATAATATGTACACGGACTAACACACACACACAATATGCACACAGACTAACACACATAGACACACACATAATATGTACACGGACTAACACACAGGGACACACGCACACAATATGCACACAGACTAACACACATAGACACAAACACAATATGCACACGGACTAACATACTTCAACACACACACAATATTCACACGGACTAACACACAGACACACACACAAAATGCACACGGACTAACACACATGGACACACACACACACACACAATTGCACACAGACTAACACACATGGACACACACGCACACACAATGCACACAGACTAACACACATGGACACACGCAGACGGACTAACACACACACACACACACAATATGCACACAGACTAACACACATAGACACACACACAATATGCACACGGACTAACACACACAGACACACATGGAAATGCGCACACACACGGACGCGAAGACACACACGCACAGTGGTTATCACTGAGAAGCACACATGTAAGATAAAAGAGAGAAACAGGTCAAATATTAAACAGACTATAAACTCCTACATGCAATATGGATTAGTTAAAACTTGAACATTCTAATTCTAAGAAGTTGAGCTGATAGGATGGGATATGTGATACTTTATTTAAATACAATTGTATGGAAAACCTCTCTCGTCTATTGTGTCACTGAATACGGAGTCATTAACAGGTTTTAAATGACACAAGGGTTAATAAACAATGACAGAATTTATTTTCAGTAAATGATCACTTTTTTATTTGATAAAAAACAGCAAGTCATCACTGTAGTAAAGAATGCAGGCGGTTTTTATTACACCTGAGAATTTAAGGCAGTATTTACAGGTTTTTACAGACGCTAGGACACATTTCTCAATACTTAGGTCACTTTTGCAAAACTCTTCACACAGTTCTCCTAACCAACTTTCAGCTTGGCAAAGCAGTTCATTTCACATTCAAAATGCACTACAACTACCAAAACACTTTATTCAGGTCTCAAATCAACTCATTCTTCCAGAACACTAGCAAAGGTTGACAGCCGACAAACACACTTTGTCACCCACAAAACAATGACCTAAAAAACACTAACAACATGCAGCATTATACAATGTTTTCTTGTGTTAAACAAGGACACATCTCGGTTTATAATTCACTCTAATATGTTACTGGAACGAATCAGACATGATGCAGAATTCCTCAATATTTTATGTCGTTTATTTATTTTATTTTTAAGTAATTCCAAAATACAAGAATTTTTACATCCACTGATACAGATAGTATAGTACAGTAATGCTAATCCCTGGCCATCTTCTTCCTCTTTCAGCCACTTGTCTATTTCTGGCCGGGTCCATGTTTACATCACAATACAGAACTATTCAGCAGTTTCTCCTTCTGTAATGAAATTGAAAGAGTAACACCTGTGTAGAGGTTCATCTACAATGAGAATCAGCTGTCGCTGGTCCAATAGTCCAATTGTTTTATAGCATTTACAGTTATTTTAAGATTTAAAAAATATTTCATTCAAATATTACTGTAGAAATGTCTTATTCAGTTTTGTATTATGTTATTGTTTTCAACAGTTTTGAAAACAGTATGTAAGCATGTGAAAATTGGCCTGTATGTACAAAGAGTTTTGAGAGATGTAGTCATTGAATGCATTTTGTGCCAAAGCAATGATAATTGATCCTCAGTTTAGCCCACATACACTTCTATGTGAAGAGTTTTGCAAAAGTGACCTAAGAATTGAGAAATGTGTCCTAGCGTCTGTAAAAACTGTTATTTCTTAAGCTGATAGATTTGTGATTTGATTACATATCCACCTCCCATCCTATCAGCTCAACTTCTTGTTTTATCACCTGCTCCACGTGATCACATGACATGATAATGTCCACACGGGGAATTGTATCGCACTTCTTGCTCCTCGCTGCGTCTAGATGTGTATAATGTGATGCATCTGCCCTGAAACTACACAACAACAACAACAACAACAAAACACCGACTGACAGAACAAAACCTCCGCGTGCACATGTGAGTTCTCAACTGCTGAAACTTGCGTAAAAACTATTGTTGCTCTCATCTTTGAGTTGAGATAATAAGCCCGTTTCCACAAGGATTGGGATTTGTTTTATTAGTAAATCATAATAATGATTTAGTATCTCATAAAAATGACTTCAATAGCTCAAAATAATGAGAAACTAAGTTGAAATTTGATATTAAGTGTACTAAATTACTAAGTCATTATAGTGAGAAAGTGTCTCCTTATTTTGAGTCACTAAGTATATCATGAGTTACTTTGACATACTTAAGTCATTATTATGAGTTACTAATTAAAATAAAATTCCCAACCCTGGCGGAAACAGATAACGTTGGGGAAATACAAAAATAGTTTGCTTCACCTGCAGTTCATCATTCTTGTGAAATATCCATGCACTTAATATATTTATCATTAACTTAATAATATAATATGTGTTCTCGTGTGTGTATTCTCCTGATGTTGAAAACAACATCACCGGTGATCTAAAAGAAATCTCAAATCTAATGATATGATGAGGTCTGTCAAGTTTCTTAAGCGCACCGAACAGAAACGTTTTACAAAAGTCTATTTAATTCTTGTATAAATGCATTTGTGTCGGTCTCGGAGTTAAATGTCTCTTTCGTATCTGTGGAGAAATTCATCTGGACACAGATCATGATGTGGCCATAGCCTACTGGTTTTGTAATGGTGATGAACTTTGTCATTTTGTATTTTCCAATAGTGCGGACAAAGCACCAACTCGAAAGTTTAGTTAGTCATTTATTCTATGTCAGGAATGTGGTGAATGGTTAAATGTATTTCAATTCAGTTGGAAACTATTAAAGAAAGCAGAAATATAAGCCTGCTATAATAAAACGTGTTGACAATTACACCAGACGTGCTCTAGATGGCATAACTGTGTAAACATACTAAACCCTAGTTTCTGGTGTAAATATGGCTTTGAGTGTATTTGCTCATATATAAATCCATACAGTCATAAATTGTATTTCCTAATGTAGGTGAAAGGTTTGTCTTGTCAGACAGACGCACGCTTGCTTTCATCATCTCTATCTGTTGGCACATTTTGCTTAATATTTTGCAAGAGCTGGGGGGCATATAAAAGAAACCATTGGCGATAGAGTGGAAAGCTTTTGTCAGTTAAAGACATCTTAGTTGTATATACAATTATATTTAATATTTTTACAGTTATTTATTTGTTTAAATACAGAGAGGGTATTTCAAGAGCTGAGATTTGTGGTGTTCTATAAATTCATAATTTTGTATTCGTTATTGTCTTAAGATTCTGGAACATGTCTGCCAACGGTTTTGTACCATCTTGCTACGCCAAGGAAATGCCAGCCATTAATAAATCTACTGAAGGGTAAGTAGACTTTATCAAGCAAAATATTTATAATTTTTTGATTCAATATATTTGAATGGATTGAGTGAAGTCAGGGGGGTCGTGGCCCACAAGGGGGCTTCAGATGACTTTAAGGTGGCCTCAAGATGACTAATCATTTAAAATGAGACAAAAGGGGCATTGAAATACATTTTTAAATAATAAAAAACAAGACATTTTATGAAGAATAAACATTTCGCCATTTAGATTAGATTAGATTAGATTCAACTTTATTGTCATTACACATATACAAGTACAGTGTAACGAAATGTAGTAATTTAATGACAAGCTTCAAATAATTTTATTTGTGGATATGAATTTTGAGTTTTTGTGAGTGGGATGAACATTGATGAATACAACAAAAGGCATTGGACCCATGGATTTAATGATCGTTGTCTCATTTGATATATTTTTGTTTCTTTTTCGTCAGTTGTGAAGAATACAACACTGTACCACTCAATGGATCCCATATTCAGCCGAATGGAAAGTGTTCGTCCTCTATAATAACATGTAACGCAGGTAACTGTCTATTCAGAAGTAACCGCAACATATTTGCGTATTAAAAATAAAGAACTTTGCATAAATTGGACGAAAATTCTGGCAAACTAATAATAGGCTTTTTATTTTACAAACAGATTACCTGGTAAATTTAGTTCGGGCCTTACATTTTTTTTTTATTCTGCATGTATTTTCGATGTGAATAATTTTTTTTAAATGTATATTATTTCTGCAATTTTTGAATGCAAAAACCTCTTACAGTATGCAAAACTAAATCAAATTCAAGAGCAAGAGCCAGTAAACTGATAAACAATGCACAATAAATATTTCAGTACCGTACCAAAACCACCACATAAGAACATTTCCTGCTTATATAAACACTGATAGCTGCTTTTGCAAATTGTTCCCAATGGCATTTGTCATGTGTTTGTGTCTGGTGTTTTATTTTTAGCGTGTCATCGCACAAAACCTGATTGGTGAGAAGGCGTGCATTGTTAGTAACCTGACCTCAGGTGTGTCTTGTTCAGCAGCGAGTTCCTTGTTTTGTTCTGTGACAGGACAGACAGAGGCGAGGTGTTCGGATGGACTGATCTGTTCTTGCTTACGCATCATACAGAAGCTTCGCCACTTTCATCTTACCCCTAGTCATGTCTTCTGTATGTCCTTGTTGTCCCGATCATAAAGGAGATGATGTGTCCATACCGTTGGTGGTTGGAGACGCACGTCTCGCTCCAACCCAGGACCTGTGGAGCACAGCCAGAGACAAAGCCGTCAAGCTGAGGATGGAGACGTCTGGACCGGGCTCAGAACCTTCCATGACCGTCCATCAGATGTTTAAGGCTACGGTGGAGAGGTACGGAGACGTTCCTGCCCTTCGTGAAAAGAGAAATGGAATGTGGGTCAACCTGACGTATAAGGAATACTATCAGCATTCTAGAGCAGCTGCCAAAAGCTTCTTGAAGGTATGAATTCACACAGCTTCGCGCCTAAAGGTTTTTCCTTTCCAACTCTTTACGCTGTGAACGAAAGACATTTGATACTTAGTTTAGTCCATGCTTGACACCTTTACCGTATAAATAATGTATGCACTGTTAGTTCAATCTATATTCTATTCAAATATCTATTTTGTGTAAAAGCTTCTCTTCGACTGACAGAACTCAAATGGGATTCACCATGATAGATCTGATAGATTCTACTATCTTGTTATTGATCCAAAATGATACTGTAGTGTTGTTCCATCTTGTTCATACGCCAAAACTGATTGGTGTAACTATCCTGCTGACTTGGATGTCAGAGGGGAAGAACAGCAGGGACGAGGGGAAGTGACGTTATAATAAAATGAACAAAGTTTATTGTAGAGAGAAAACATTGTTGCGTTCAGCTGCCCATTCTAACTTTGCCTAGAACTCTGTCTAGAGTTTACTCTATCTACGTCTAACTCGGTCCGACTAGAAGCACATTGAGCTGGTTTTATTTTACCAACATAGACGGTGGAAAATAACTGCTGCACAACATTGTCACGTGACGTTATTATGAACCTTGAGAACCGCAAACTCGTATCTACTTGTGAAGACAATACAAATGCAGCATCCAACAGAATGTAGAATAAAGCTAAAGTAATATAGAATATAATTACTAGATAGAAATGAATATAATCTATAACTAATAAAGTAAATATGTAGCAAAATAAAGAATAATAAGGATAAGGAAATAAGACACAAAATGTATGTCTGTACTCTCAAGTCAGAATTTCATCATCTTTAGGAAATACCTCACACAGGTTGCTTTTAAGAAATTGACGATCCATCGTGTGCTTCAACGGCTCTAGTTTGATTGTTCTGTGAATGATCTGAACGAGTGCAGGTGGTGAATCGTCTTTCATTCATTGGTCATGCATTATCTCTCCTCTAGCTCGGACTGAAGCGATTCCACGGAGTCGGTATCCTGGGCTTCAATTCCTCTGAATGGTTTATAGCGGACCTTGGATGCATCCTGGCTGGGTATGGATTGAGAATGAACGCGTTTACATTTCAGTCAAATGTGGAGCCAAAGAATGAGAAAATATAACAGAACGCATGATCTGATGTTGTTGAATCACATCTATCGTTTTCAAAGGGGACTGGCCACTGGAATCTACACGACCAACAGTCCAGAAGCATGCCAGTATGTCGCTGAAAACTGTGAAGCTAATGTTCTGGTGGTCGAAAACCACAAACAACTGATCAAAATCCTCCAGGTAGTCTGAAACCATGTTTATATCTTTGTCTATAAAACTAAGTTGAAGCATTAACTGTAAGCATTTCAATCAAAAAAGGGTTTTTACTGTAAATAGTACAATCAAATGAATTGTTACTTTCTTTTGGCAGATCAGAGATCAGTTACCACATCTGAAGGCTATCGTTCAGTACAAGGGTGAACTGGAGCAGAAGTTAGCAGATGTGTATACGGTAAGCCCTGTAAAACTACAGCCGTCCACTGTCCAGCTAACAGAAAACGTTCTCCCAAAGTTATCAAAACGTTGCTGCAGTGAAAGCATTTTAGAAACACATCGGCTAGAAACACGGTCAATGTTTTTAAAATGTTATAAAACCGTTGGTAATCAAACACCATTCGTACATGGTTGGTGTAATGTTTGTATTCAAAAACAACGTTTTCACAACCTAATGGGAATATTAGCAAAACGTTCTTAAAACGTTTTTTCTTTAGCTGCTCGCATGGTTAGGATGTTCTTTCATGCTGGTCTCAGGATATTTACACAAATGACTGTTCTCAAACAAGTAGCATGTATGTGTCACAGGGTGTGTGTTTGCGTGTCCGCGCGCGTGTGTACAGGTTTGTCAAATTTGACCGAATATTTGAGTATGCCCTCACAAACACAGTGAAACATAAAGTGTTTTATAAATGAAAATATAAATCCAAGTGCTTTACAAGAAGTCCATTTGGAGAAACTCGTTTCACGCAGCTCATGTTCATCTTTGGTTCTCTCGCAGTGGGCTGAATTCATGAAGATGGGTAAAGACGTCCCAGACGCAGAACTGGACACAGTGATCGACAGTTTGAAATCTAATGAGTGCTGCACGCTTATCTACACGTCAGGGACCACCGGCAATCCCAAAGGGGTTATGCTCAGCCACGACAACGTGAGGATGACAGATCAACTGAATTTTCTCTACGTGTTTAAGGCTGCTGATGTCTCTGTTCTGTCCAGATCACATGGACGGCCAGTGCAGCGGGCGCCATGACCCGACAGAGGATGGGTGAGGAGGCGGTGGTGAGCTATCTGCCTCTGAGTCACGTGGCTGCCCAGATGAATGACATGTGGATCTCCATGAGGTTCGCAGCTACGACCAATTTTGCCGAGCCGGATGCCCTTAAGGTTAATAACCTTTTTGTGTACTGTAGTTTTGTGCTCTTGTGACATGTACTGAATAATTATGAGACTGCTTTATATTTGTGTAAACCAATTTATTCCAGTCTACTTGTCATAGATTGCTGTTGTAAACCTGGAATGGTCTCGGTTATATTTGCAACACAGGGCTCTCTAGGTAACACTCTGAAAGAGGTGCGTCCCACGAGTTTCTTGGGAGTTCCTCGAGTCTGGGAAAAAATGCAAGAAGCGATGAAAGCCGTCGGTGCCAAGTCATCCGTGATGAAGAAGACGATTGGCGACTGGGCCAAGGGAATAGGTCTTGCGGCGAGCTACAGTGCCATGAACGGGTGCGCTCAGAAACAAAGAAAAATATGCATGTTGAATTACATCTTGAATCGTCTGAGAATAACACAGAGCTTGTTTTATCGTCTATAGCGATTCCTCCGTGCCCTGGGGTTTCACGATGGCAAATAACCTGGTTTACAAGAACGTTCGGAAAGCTCTTGGTCTGGACTGCTGTCGGGCTTGCTTCACAGGTGCAGCTCCCATCACCAAAGACACGCTGGAGTATTTCATGAGCCTGCACATTCCCATATTCGAGCTGTACGGCATGAGCGAGAGCTCGGGACCTCACACCCTCTCCTGGATTCAGGACTACCGGATCATGAGGTAAGTGTTGATGCGTGTCTCCTTTGCAGAGACTGATCATTTTGGCTAGTTTTGTGATGTTCTGGTGTGGTGTCCTCCAGCTGTGGTAAGGTGATGATAGGCTGCAAAACCAAACTTGATAAAGAGGACGCTGACGGGAATGGAGAGATCTGTTTCTGGGGCAGACACGTGTTCATGGGATACCTCAACATGCCGGAGAAGACGGAAGAGGCTTTGGATGCGGAGGGATGGCTGCACTCAGGAGATCTCGGCAAACACGACGACAATGGCTTTCTGTACATCACGGGCAGGATTAAAGGTAGGAACCTGGACCCCTGGAGTGACGTATGATCACATGGGATTAATCATCTATTGTACAACTTAACTTTTATTGAGCGTTGAAAGTAACGTGTTTTGTGCCAAAGAAATGGCAATTCACTGTCTATAGTGATCATAAAGAGTAAAATATAGGCTGAATTGAATCATTCTGAAATTGGGTAATAAAAACTTCCATTTAGTTCCAGATACAGAATTGTCGTGTTTCACAACTAGTTGCACAGCTTAACACATTTACATTCACAGACCACAATAGGGCAAATGTAATATTTATTTCTGTGACAACAACCGGGTGTCTGTACTACATTCATTTTAATTCAATAATTCAACAAATGTTAAACATAATAACAAATTAATAAATAATAATGTGTAAATTCATAAAGCAATGTGATACTTTAATTACTGAACTTCCTAAAAGTAATATGATAAGTCTGCATGCTTCTTTTAATGCGTACACCAACAAATTCTGCTTTATCATTGGATTTTTTAATACTTTAAAGTAATTTTTTCATCACATTAGGAGGAAACATTCTAATATAAGATGTGTGGAATTCTCTTCACAGAAATAATCATCACCGCTGGCGGTGAAAACATACCACCGGTCCCCACTGAGGATGCTATAAAGGAGGAAGTGTCAATCATAAGCAATGCCATGTTAGTTGGGGACAAAAAGAAGTTTTTGGCCATGCTTCTAACACTTAAGGTAATGCTACACATTTCACACAAAAAAAGACAACTCGGGCTTAATTTATGTCAGGTTCAAAATGCACATTATCAGAATTTTTACACGAAGCGTTTGACGGCTTTTCTAAAGCTTTCTTAAGGTCTGAAAGCACCGTGAAAATCTGACACGCCGACTATCGTAATGGACGAAATATTGTGTGGCCTGATCCTGACTCGAGTGGTTTTAGTTTTATTAATATTGTGAATTGACCTTTTCTCTTTTTTATGTCATTAATACTTTAATTGCTATGTAGGTTTCATTTATTTTTATTTCAGTTTTATTCTTTAATGATTTTCTGCCTCACCACAAACTTATTTCAGTTTATTGCTAAGCTATTTTAAGATTGTTAGGCTCATGTTTTGATTTAATTTTGAACAGAAATGTTTTAATACTTTAATTTAACTACAACAACGACTGACTTGTTTAAATCATGTGTCCTTTCAGTGTAATGTTGATGAGAATGGCGAGCCCACGGATGAACTGACGCCGCTGGCTGTGGAATTCTGCCGGCAGCGCAGCGTCACCGCTAGCAAAGTCTCGGAGATCATTAACAAAAAAGAGCCAGCCATTTACAAAGCCATCCAGGAGGGCATGGACCGCGTAAACGCCCGAGCCGCATCCAACGCCCAGAGAGTCCAGAAATGGACCATCCTTCCACAAGACTTCTCCATATCCGGGGGAGAACTCGGTGAGTTGTTTTTACGGAAGACAGGACAGCAATGTGTGTTAGAATTATCTGTCAGTTGATGCGCTCAATATATCAAAGATCAGAGACTCCAAGATGCCCGGAACAAACATGTCTGACTGCATACCTGACCTCATAATGGGGGTCAGGTATGTTAACACACTGATGCATCTGTGACCTATGTGCATGCGTTCCATTCCAACATTGTAATGATGTCATATTTTACCAATGAGAAGCGTGCTATAAAGTTTATTTCTTTTCCTCTCAGGTCCAACCATGAAGCTGAAGAGGCCTGTCGTCACTAAAATGTATCAGGAGGAAATCAACAAATTCTATGGAGAATAACACAAGAGAGACATTTGAAAGGAACCAAACTATTAAACTTGTCAGAGCAACGGTAGATGACAACACCGGGATGCCGGCTCTGTGGATTTCGCTCTCTCCAGGGCTTCTGATAGACTTCAGGACACAAGCCAGCCAATTCAGTATCTGCTGTTGAACACACTGAATTCTAGAAACTGTGATTTCTACCATGCTATATGAGTAACGCATACCTTTGTAGTCTCGATCGATCATTAGAAGCGCACTTTTCTATTGTATATTCTGTATAATATACTTATAAATGAGATTATTGTGCATATTACTGTTAATCTGAGGAAAACTTTCACTGTTTTGAAGAAAATCTGTAGAGGTTTAATATTGCTGCTCGCAACACACATTAATAGTATCGTATAGTATTGTTTGAACTTCAAACAGGTACAGTTTAACCGTTTGTCTCGCCAAGTTTCACCACTTATGATTGGAGCTTGTCAGCCAGAATATATAAATGTATAATATATAAATGAATAAAATATATATTTGGATATGTTTAAAAAATCATGTTCTGCTATTGATTGTCTATTGATTGTTATGCATTAAGAAGGTAAATAATGGGAGCAGGTGCAGGAAACCTCTTGCTTTCGACCTATGGGTTCCCACTAAACAAACCACCACTTTAAGCACATTACACGCAATTATCCGCCCTGTCATTGTTTTATACATTGTCTTCCAGAACCAGTTATGAAGTAACACGAGCAGGTTTCGGCAAGAAACATCATACCTCCATAAAAGGGTGTTGAGTTTTCTTTAATGTTCTATTGAGAATAACCTGCTGTGTTTGGCGTTCTTCTCCTTTCATAATAATTGAAACTGTCTGATGTTACGTGAAACTGCAAATGCCAATGTTGTACTGTTAGATTATTGAAAGTAACACAGACGGGATGGGATGTACAGTTCTTATGAGATGGTACATACAATAGAGGCCGAAAGTGATTAGATTAGATTAGATTAGATTCAACTTTATTGTCATTACACATATACAAGTGCACTGTAACGAAATGTAGTTTAGGTCTAACCAGAAGTGCAGTTAGCAAGTGCAGGATATACCGTTAGAATAAATACAGAATACAATAGTGACAATATAATACAGTGGGCATGGACTATAAAATATTTTGCAGTAGGTGTGTTCTATGAAAATATGACAGTAGGTATATACTATGAACAATATATACAGATGACTATATACTATGAACTTGTAGAAAAGATGTCCGCCCAAGGGCAATTGAGTCCTTAAAGATTTTGTATGCGTGTTTTGTAGTGGTGCTTAAGAATTAAAGAAGGTTTGGCAAAAAAAATACACAATACTTCTGTAGTCGAAAACGAGAGAATCAAGATTCTTTTCGAGATTCTTTGCATTTTTTTGCAAAATAGAATAGAAAAAACATTCCTCGATGAACCTTGAAACATTCCAAATAATTGTGTCAAAAAAATACTTAAACCAGCTTTTCTACATTTTGTACACAGTAAAATCGCAAGTGTTAAAACCTTTCAAATTAAAACAAAACACAAACCTTTTTTGGATGTTTATTATCGTATTTCAAAAATGTGTGAAAAATCTGTAAAACTTGGCGTTTTTTTGACAAGTAAATGTTGACGAGCGCTTTTTTAGCAAATAAAAAGCTGGCAGCGATGTGGTTACAAATAGCAGCCAAGGGCCATCTTTTGTTGCAACTCATATCAAGCTTGAAATGCAATAAAAAATGATTGAAGGTGAAAATTAAAAATGTATACAAAACTATGCTCCAACCAGCGTTTCGACCGCCATTTCATTTTTCCGTATCCCCTTCCTTGCATTTTGTACGTGTCTGCAAGTCCCGCTACTCGCTTGTTATTGGTCAGCTGTCACAAAGGGGCCAAAGCCGTCAAATCTTTTTCAGCTAGAAATTACACTCTGAGCTGCAGAAAAAGACACCGGCAGTGTTGTTCAAAAAGTGCTCATTTACTACATATAATGTAAAAAGATATAAAAAATGATAAAAGGACACCAAGTGTGAACATAGCCTTATTCTGTCAAATTACTTTTTATACATTACAAGTGAAATACTTCAATATTGTGCAAGTAGAACCTTGAATTAGTTTTCTTTTGGTGAACAAGAAGATCTGTAATGGAGAGGCATTTGTGGGCAGTGGATGGCATTAGAGATGAGAATGCATTTTTAAGATTTATGTTGAGATATAATCATAATAGACAAAGAGTTTTGTGTTGAGGTGTTGGGTATCTTGTGACACCTTCCTTCTCGATGTAAAAAAATGGAATTTTGAGAATGTCCCTCACTTATCCTCAGTCATAGAGATTGTAGACTAATGAACTTCCTTTAGTTTTAAAGGAAGCCATTCGTTCCCCTTTTGCGTCATTGGATTGTGTAACAGGTCTACTCTTTACACAGACACAATAGAATGCAGTGACTTTGAGTGTCACCTTGAATTGAACGGCAGCTTTATTTCAGTCAAATAAAAATATCTGCCCGTTACATTATTTAAAAATAATCATTCTGTCATCATTTTAAACTCTTGTGTTGTGTTCTGTGCAACACAAAAGCAGATATTTTTAAAAATGTCTTCTTTTGCCGTACATTAATAAACATCCATGGACGTAAATGTGCCCAAATTAGCCAGAATGCTACGTTTGTATTTGTAATCCATTTGCCAGATGTTCTTAGGACAACTAACTAAAAAGAAATTGCAACAAATCAGATAACCACCGTCTAACACATGACCCATGACCTCTTTATTCTTCCTTAACAGTCTGGTTATTGCTCGTCCGATTACCAAACGCAGCATATTTCAATGAAGGACTCAAAGTCCCCAGATCACAATCTAGTCGTTCCTAATCAAATGCAAGATTATCAACTGCATTACCTTCATGCATTATTATCAGTCAAGTTACCGTACCTTATACTCTGTCATCCAGATGCTACAAATAAATCATTTGCTTTCATTTACTGCGTCTGTGATGCAATGGATTGCATCATACAGTGGACTTTGAAGTAAACATTAGTGTAACCTCTGATATTTGTCATGCACATGTTATTCTCATTGTTACTTGTGTCTATGAATGAATGGTAATTTAATGCTTGAAGCTAAAAAAATATCAGCATGCCAATGTGGCGCAGGAACCGATCAGGAAAGCATGAGAGCGAGTTGACTAACTTTGGTTCTTGGAACACAAACTGACCAGTTTGAAAACCTTGCCCTGAAATATTACAATCCTCATGTTGGTTTTGATTGGACGTTTGACCTATTTGTGTAAACCGAATTACAAAATACCCATTCACAGGGGCAATCCATCGCAAAACACTTTAAATAACAGTGCTCACGTCTCTTAAAACTGATTGGTTTACAAACCGTCCTTGAAACGATTCATATTAATGGTAGAAATTGAACTCAAAATGTAGAAGCCTTCAGGGGAACAGAGAGAATGCAAATTCTGAAATACTTGTTTGTTGTGCGATGGAACGCAGAACCCTTTTAAACATCAATTCTCCTCCCTGTCCCGAGGGCTCAGTAATACTGCTTTGAGTGCATTGATGTAGTTTGACACTTCAGCCCTTACACAAAACAACACAGTACTGCTCTCATGTGGTCAGAAGACACCAGTTAACTCCAGCTGCGTGACTAAAGTTGACATAAATGGACAGTTCATCCAAAAAGCGGAACACAAAAGAAGATATTTTGAGAAATGCGTCAGTGGCTTTGTGCTCATAAAATAGAATATAGGGTCCACTGTTGCTTTGTGATCAATATTGTTTAAATATCTTATTTTGTGTTATCCAGAAGTCAAACAGGTCCGACATAAATCAGTGATGACATTTTTTTTAAATTTGAGAATAAAAGGTTATGAAAACTCTGAAGACAGGAAAGCTCATGCAGATCATGTTTTGTCACTAAAACAATAGCATAAAAAATATATTTAAAATAAGAATATATTAATGAGACAATATGTCTGTCACAATATGACATCCTGAAGCAAAAACGTAAATTGTGAACAAACTGATCACACAATATATTTTAAAACACTTCATATCAAAGCATCTTTTTATTATAGACCTTCAAAATTTTACAATAAGTCTTCAATAATAAAACACGTATAGTAGTAAAACACAAATCCACAATAAGTTCCCAAGAACATTCAGATATACAATGTTTAGTGTGGAAAATCCAATCCGATAGAATACGATGCCTCATTTATGTTAGAATATTAAAAGAAACAATACTTTTAAATGTGTAGGACTGCCTCAGAATGATGAAAAGAGCAAAGGCAGTAAATAGTGTTATAGCGTTTATTTAGTCTTTCCTTGTATTTGATGTGTAATATATGTTTATATTCATACAAACATATATTGTATTATTAAATACTACATTCATGGGCTATTTTCAGGTTTATGAAATTTCACCGTATGATCAGAACATTTGTAAAGACAGCTGTCAGTGTTACAAGAAGCACAAAGCAGTTCACAAGGAAAATTACTTGTTATCCACACATAAAAAAGGGTATTTAAAGGTTTGCAGTCATAATATGTGTCAGTAAAAGGAAATGAAGTAATAGGTTCTGATGAACACAAGTAAGATATTTAAGAATGTCAGTAACCGAACAGATCTCATCGTCCATTTACCGCCATAGTAGAGATATGAAATACTATGGGAGTCAATGGGGGACGATAAGATCTGCTTGATTACTTCGTTCAGCGAAACTAAGTAAAGTATTCAGGTCTGAGGAACAATCTGAGGGCGAGTAAATGATGACAGGAGTTTCAAGGGTGAACTATAAACCACCAGGAGCTCTTATTTGGCAAGGGCTGTGTATATAAAATGATACCACCATAAGCGGATTGCAAATTTATTTGGTGATGATAGCAACAGCCTTCTTCATCCAAGCATTGTTGTTGAGAAGAGAAAGCATGAAGCGCGCCACATCTCCTCTTGACACCGACTGGCCAATAGGAAGACCATTTTCATCAGGAACATAGTAACCTTCGTGAGTTAAAAACTCATTGGCTTTCACAACAAAGAGAACATAAATATAAAAGAAGGTTTTGTGAAAAGTCAAACATTCATTCGTAATGCAAAACAATCATTGGATGTTGCTTGACACTCATTCAAATCTCCCGATGCTCACCTGTTGTTGGTATACTCTTGAGACCGGGAGGCCTGACAACAGTCCAGTTGATGTCATCCGTCTGCTTAAGGAAGCTTTCCATTTCATACATGTTGCTCAGAACACTTTTGATCATGGGCAGCAACATGAAGCGGATAAGATAAGATGCATTGGTGCCCGAATTAGCTGAAAAGTGTGCCACAGGAATCCAAACATTATATAAGACACATGATAACCTTAAAAGTTCTTTGGTTAAAAAGAACCAGCGCTTACGGTCAGTGTACCATGATGTCATGGTGATGATTCGATTAACTTTGACTTCACGCATCGCGTTTACAGCTGCCGTCATGGACTGCGTGTAGCCGGTGACTCCATAGAAAAATGAGATCGGAAAGCCAAGACAGGAGAAGACGGCATCCTGACCTTTGAAGTGCGGTTTCAGACTGTCTTCAGCAAAAACATCTCCTTCAACCACCTGTGGCATGAGTTCATGCAGTTAAACAAGACAGAAATGTTCTCATGTTCTCTTTCGTAGCCTCCTGTAACACTTCTCATATGATACAAATAGGACGCATGGTGTTAATCTTATTACTCTGCTGTCTGTGTATAGCTCAAAGAAAATCCTTCATTCTTAAATGCTAACCAAACAAATCATGTGATATCAACCAGTAAACACATTACAATTTTACGCTACCCTCGTGACTCGAATGACCTTCAGCGCTCCGTGAACCTAAAATATGATTTATTCTCATTTCAAGCTGTTCGAATACAAAACAGAATAAATGCAAGACTCAAATAAGTGTATATTTTCAAATGTATTTCTAGGTAACTATTCTAATGTCAACATGTAAAAGCTGAGTTCAGTTTGTAGTGATGTAACCAGCAAAGTAGAGGTTTAGTTGAATTTGTGACGTGTAAGGTGTCCAACAGTTATGCATAAACATATTCATGAAGAATGTAAACAGAACATTGGGAAGGTTTTGAGCTCAGTAGTACCTTCAGGTTGTCATGTGTAACAGTGAGTTTTGCAGGGTTTCTGACGATTGCTGTGACTGTGTGTCCCTGCTGTAGAGCCTGATGCACGAGCTCCTGTCCCGTCTGACCTGTCGCTCCGAGAACTGCGACCTTCATCTTGGACACTATTTAGATTCCTGACGAGACAAACATACGAAAGAAGGCAAAAACACACGTGCGCGTGTTTTGCGCGAGTGCGTTAAGATGAGTAACTATGATACGGAAAAGTTGACAAAACTTCACAAACTACACTTATCGAGTCTATAAGAAAGAATTTCATAAATAGGAACGTTTTTCCAAATGCACGGCATCACCAACATGCCAAACGATGGAATATTGAATTATGAAACTGTTTGCATACTGTGTTATACAAAAGGCAAACCAGGAAACGCATGCGTCAGTGACGTAACTTATGCAAACGATCTTAACCTTTATTTTAACATGTAAAGCTCTCATGCATTTGTCAAATAGCCTACCGTAAAGCTTACACAAACATACCCAAAAAATCCTTTCCTGACATTCACGCCAAAGACATTCACAAACTGTAAACATCCGCGCGGCGCTCCCTGCTGTCCCCAAGACACTTGAGGTTAAACCTCCTCTGGACTCTTGTGCGCATGCCCAGATGAAATCAGTTACCAGTCTGCTGTACGCGTTGTAAAAATGCTTTGCTTTAAAATGTTGCGTTAATATAAACCATATATTTGCATACACGTTGTGGTTCTGTTAAGACAACACATCGATGTGTTATTATCTTCAAGTAATACATTTGGTATTGTTTTGTTGTGCGGCTAGCTTTAATTCTATCATTCTGACTGGTGGCATATGCGTTAGCAGCGCAGAGATCATCGCCTAGTTTAATTAAAAGTAAAAGAGTGAAACATGTAGAAAATCAAGAAAGAAGTCAATTGAGGATTATAAACGCTGTTCGGGTCACGTGAGTAGCCTACCACTTGTGTACTGTATCTAGGCAACACCATGCGCTTCGATCGCGTCACGCGCACCGCAATATCTTTTCTCGCTTGACCGTTTCCTCAGTTCGTGACCACTTCACCGTATTCGGCCGATTTGAGGAAATGAAACATCTGCGACAGTCCTGCAAAACACGTAATCTATGGGGTTCCATGTGTGCCAAAAATGTGTCAACTGTTTTGAGCTTTGTACTATACAATTGTCTTTGTTTACGGTCATTGCCGTCTTTTTCAGGTAAATCAGTACGTCTTGACATTCATGCTGTCTGCTGATGTCGTCGTATATGTCGTCCTGCCGTCTTTTCACAGTGAATCCTTTGTTTTGTAAGCTTTGCCGTCGTCTTGATCTCTCGTTAGTTATGTCATCTTTGCTGTCGTCCGTTATGTCGTCTTGATCTCTCGTTAGTTATGTCGTCTTGATCTCTCGTCCGTTATGTCGTCTTTGCCGTCGTCCGTTATGTCGTCTTGATCTCTCGTTAGTTATGTCATCTTTGCTGTCGTCCGTTATGTCGTCTTTGCTGTCGTCCGTTATGTCGTCTTTGCCGTCGTCCGTTATGTCGTCTTTGCTGTCGTCCGTTATGTCGTCTTGATCTCTCGTTAGTTATGTCGTCTTTGCCGTCGTCCGTTATGTCGTCTTGATCTCTCGTTAGTTATGTCGTCTTTGCCGTCGTCCGTTATGTCGTCTTTGCCGTCGTCCGTTATGTCGTCTTTGCTGTCGTCCGTTATGTCGTCTTTGCCGTCGTCCGTTATGTCGTCTTTGCTGTCGTCCGTTATGTCGTCTTGATCTCTCGTTAGTTATGTCGTCCGCGCTGTTACATAGTATGTTAATGATAAGTTCACTTAAAAAGTGCTATTTTGGGGAATATTAATTTTTTACCAAGTATATTTTAGTTGTAATATAGTTGTAGTAAAGTAAAATTTAAAGTCTATTTAGCCCACTTTTGTGTGCTAAAGTGGAACAACTTAAAGTATATTAAAATTGTACCAATTACATTTTTACAAGCTTATAGCTGGATTGTGCCCCGAATCTAACTCACCTTATTCTGCGTTCCAGACAATTCAGAAGTAACGTTTGAATTTAGTATTATAAAAAAATGATATCTGTTATTTACTAACATTAATACATTGAAAGTTTTTATTAACATGAGAAGACAGCTGTTCCAAAAGTATTCACGGGTTGTAGTTTTCTCAAACTCAACAGTATATGCAGACTATAAAGTAGAGCCTCCTTGCAGGTTTGCAGAGGAAGGTTGCAACTAAACTGTTCAGCACCTCCAGGACAGAGTTTGGACACAAACATACACAATACATCATGTAACATTTATCAATACAGTTGAACTCAAAAGTTTACATTCTTCTAGCAGAATCTGGAAAATGTAGAACATTTAAGAGGTAGCCTAATCCAGAATCTTTGCTTTTTCATTATTTCTGTATACTTGATGTATGTCCAACAGTAACTGTATGTTGTTGAGATTCATCTTTTTACATTGATCATACACAAATATTACAATCGAAAGAACCATTCAGTGATGCTCAAGAAGTCAACACCATTCATTGAAGTCAGGTGTGTGTAAACCTCTCAATGTTTTTTGATGTACATATAGTTTTGTTCATTTTTCATGTAGCAATGTATTTCTTTTATTGTTCTTTGGTGTGAACTTTGTGTTAACATTTCTTTTGCGAAATAAGTTGTTCAGGGCAGGAAAGAGTATTAAAAATAAATCTTCACTTTCAAAATACCTCTCATTTTTCCCAAATGCTCTGCATTTTCCAGGTTCTGCAAAGGTGACGTAAACTTTTGACTTGATTTGAATATATGATATTACATTATTAAACTATAACTATTTTTGTTCAGTGGATTTGTGAGTATATGCTGAGGACTGTCTAATGGTAGCAGAAAGAAGAGTACATCACTAATGTGACTGGAGTCACCGAAGACCCTCTGAGCGTTCCTCACACCCGTCCTTCTGTAGATGTCCTGGTGGAAGAGAAGCTCAGCTCAAACAATGTGATGGCCTGTTTGTAGCACCCTCTGCAGAGATTTGCGGTTTGGGTGAAGCAGTGGTCACACAAGGCTGTGTTGTAAACAGTTGAGATGCTGTCCAAAGATCAGGTGTAGAATAAGATGAAGATTGCAGCGCTTATTCCATACTTCCTCAGTTATCTCCAAAATAAGGAGAGGAGTCATTGCTGGGCCTTTTTCACCATCACCCATGTGAGTCAGGGATCTGAAGTGGCTGACTCCTTCCACTGTCATGAAGTTGGTGGCGGTGTGTCTCCTGAAGACCACCACTACTGTCTCTTCAGTCATCTTCTCTTTGAGGATGAGATGATTCTCCATTGCACCGGTGTGTCAGGGTATTTGTAGCACCCTCACCGCCTGATGAGGGGAAATAAACAGGAGTCAGAGCGACTGTGTCTTCTGATGCAGTGTATATTGACTTGAGCAGCACGCCCCCCCCTCATAGGTGAACACACAAAGACAAAAGTAATCAAAACAGATCAACTGATCGAAAGACATTTCGTTATTAACATAAAATATGTAATATCACCCACTAATGTAAGCTCCAAATTAAATGCATACACAATTATATTAACTTAAATATAAACTCTTTTGCATTGTTTATTATAACCTCCACATATTCACCGCTTACCGTTTCAGTGATCTGATCAGTTCAGTCATTTTTCTGATGTCAAGACAATTCAGGTTTCAGATGTCCTTCCCAACCTGTCAGGCTTAGTTCCGTCTGACGGCAGTCTGACATAGGCACACAAGAGTTTCGGTTAACAGGTGTACATGTAGACTTATTTAAAATTGTCAATTTATTTGACTTAATATACAGTTATTGTGTATTGGTGAAAACAAAACTCAGCAGATATATTTCTCTTAACTAAACCTAACTAGAATATCATATTAGGCATTAAGAGTTTTCATTAAAACTATTCACCCTGGGTTGTAAGTCGTCCTTAAAAGAGTTCCTGAGAAAAGACTAAGACTCATACTGAAAGCTATGGAGTAAGTCAAAGCATGTACACAGAACACAATTGCTAACATATAATCAGTCAATAAATTATCAAGGTACCTCAAACAGTTTATCGGTTTACATATACTGTTTGCCTACCGATATGAAACTTACATGGCTGACTTGCTAACTTAGCACAACAACACTTTTTAAATACTTGTGACCAAAATTCAATGCAAATGCGCGCGCGCGTATATATGCTGAACAATACAATCGGTCAAATGGATTAAACTCTTGATAAAATAGCGCTGTTTTCTTAAATAGGAAATTTCCCTGATTGGAAAGCAAAAGCTCTGTGTGGTCGAAAGATCGTGGTGCTGACCTCGTTCGTAAGTCTTCTTCTTTAGGGTTCATTTGGCGGTTGGCAAAACCATTTTTAGGTGCATTACCGCCACCGACTGGACTGGAGTGTGGAACACGGATTACATGAATAATTAAAAAAAAAATACTGCTACAACTACTTATAATAATAACCTGTATTATTTTGCTTAACCCTGTTTCTTTTACAAACTTTATTATATTGTCATATATAGTATCACCTGTTTTTCATAAAATTCCTGATAAAGAAAAGTCATGGTGTTTAACCTTTTTTAATGACTGGAAATTTTTTATTCTATTATCATTGTATTGTTCACAATGAAATATAACATGTTCAACTGTTTCTTTATGGTTACAAAAAGGGCATTCCCCTGTTGGGTGCTTGCTTATCATCTGCACTGTGTTATTAAGCCCAGTATGACCTATTCTAAGCTGCGTTATAATGTTTCCTTTCCTTCTTTTCCAATATGTTACGAGTTTCAAAGTTCAGAAACTGGAGTAACAAAAAGATGTTCATCTGGGGTTCACTACTCTCAACTCTAGATCTCAGCCTGGAAGACAGAATCAGCAATTAGTGAGAGAAAGAGCAAACCGCCATCTTCATTTCCAAATCTCAATATCTTTATTACAAATGTATAAAATTATAAACCAATAACATTCCCTTTTTTGTAAACATTCTTTCAATTCCGGTATAATGTCAATTTAAACACCTCAATAAATGTTTCCGCTTTACACGTCATAAATCAGCGTGCAACATTTCACACTCTTATTGACAAAATAATTAGGTCTCTGTAAACATAAACATCACTCTTTTCTTTAAAGTGCAACAACATCCCAAGGATGGATCATATTTCAAGCTTACTTATCAAATAATGTAAAGCACAAACCCCTTTAGGCTGTATGTGAACATACAAATGGTATTTCAAGTCATAACAGGAATATTACACTTAGGGAAAACTGTTCAAATGATCATACACTAGGGCTGGGCGAATTTTCCGATAAATTCGAGTTTACGTTTTAACACGATTTAATTTTTGTTAAATCGAGACAGAGATTTAAAAAAAAAAGTTTATCACGCACATCCAATTAGATATGTTGGAAATACTTGTCAATACCACTTGATGGCGCGCTTGAACGCGTCTCAACCGCTCACTCAGTGAGAAATCAGTAACGTAGAAGTTAACGGCTAACATCATGGAGACGCCTGGCCTTCGCATCAGGATGATCTTGTATCAAAGGAAGGTAGTAATGTTACTTCAGTGATTTGGAAATGGTTTGGATTTGAGAGGGCAGACAAACTTTCGTCAAATGCAAGATATGTCGAAAGTCAGTTGCAACCGGCAGTGGCAGCACAACTAATTTGGTTCAGCATTTGCGACAGAGACATCAGGCTGAATGGCTCGAATGTACAAAATTAAGAGATGAAAACAACACAGTTACTGTGTGTTCACATAGAGCGCGAATGAGGCGTCAAAAAACGCGCTATTCGCGAGTAGTTGGACGCTTGAACATTTTGTGTAATTCGCGTCATTCGCGCGTGAAATTCGCGCTATTCGCGCGTGAAATTCACTTCATATATAGGAGGGGCTACTACTACTAGAGCAGGCTCCTGATTGGTTAACGCGACGCGAATTTCCGCTTAAGTTCAGATTTTTCAACTCGCGTCATTCGCGCCGCCTCATTCGCGCTATTCGCGCCGCAAGCGCGTCCATCGCGTCTTTACATTGACTTAACATGTAAATCACTCGCGCTTGACGCCTCATTCACGCTCGGTGTGAAGACACAGTCCAGTGTTGCCAGGTTCGCGGGTTTCCCGCACAATTGGGCTATTTTTAAAATGCTGCCGCGGGAAAAAATACAGAGTCGCGGGCTGCGTGTTTTTGGGCTACTTTTAAAATGTGCCGCGGCCGCAAATTTTTTTATGTAAACTTTAACAATAAATAAAATTGTTCCGTTTTCAGTGTATTTATCTCATTTAGGAAAACCTGGCAACCCAAGTAACAACGCAGCAAACGTGAGTGAATGGGCACGTTAACCTTGCGGCTTGCGTCATCATTACGTGCGCTTCGTTTTCCCGGGATGTTGAGGTGGTTCGTTAGTGCGCGGCTTGGGTGAAAAAGCAACAAGTATTCACAATGGCAGGTAAATGGGGGAAATATGGTAAAAAATACCGCAAAGAATGGGAGACGGAAAATGGTTTAATGGGATGGATTCGAAGTGTTCCAAATGATGACAAAAAAGCTTTCTGCAAATATTGCAAAAGTGAAATTAGAGCTCACCACAGTGATCTAATAGCACACGGAGCTACTGAGAAGCATAGAAAAAATGCAGCTCCCTTCTCAAATTCAAGAACATTATTTGACACAGGCTGTTCCTTTCAAAGAACAAATATTGCTGCGAAAGAGGCAGAGTTACAGATGGCTGTTCACGTTGCGTGCCACTCAAGCACCTTAACTGTTGATCATTTAGGAAGCGTTGTGGAAGGAATTTCCAAGAAAGGGATCAGTTTACACCGAACTAAGTGCACAGCATTAATTAATTCAGTAATAGGACCAGTAATGCATGAAGACCTTCTGGAGGATATAGGGAGTGGACCGTACTCTCTTATAATTGATGAGAGCACTGATGTCACGAGCAAAAAACAACTATGCATAGTCATCAGATATTACAGCAAAAAGCTCTCACAAATTATTAGCACCTTTGCCGGAATGTTACATATAGTATCTGCTGATTCACTCACCATAGCAAATGCTTTGTTCAAATTCCTGGATGACAACAAACTGTCCATACTAAATTGCATAGGTCTTGCAACAGATGGATGTAACACTATGTGTGGGCAACATAACTCAGTGCTACAGAAATTCCGTGACCGTAATCCTCATATTGTTTACATAAAGTGTGTGTGCCATTCTCTTCAGCTCTGTGCATCTAAAGCTGTCAGTGTCTTGCCCAGAAATGTAGAGTACATGGTTTCTCAGACCTACAGCTGGTTTTCAAATGCTACCCAGCGTCAGCAAAAATATTCAGAACTCTACAAAACCATAAACGTAGGTGAAAAGCCTTTGAAGATTCTGCAACTATCTGACACCAGATGGCTCTCTATCAGTGAGTGTGTCAAGCGTGTCCTTTCACAGTATGATGAGCTTAAGTTGCATTTCCAGTTGACAAAAGAAAGTGAGAGAAGCTATGCTGCAGAATTGCTGTACCAAATGTACAGTGACAGAATAAACTTGATTTACCTAAAATTCCTCCAACCGATTGTGTCTGAGCTAAACAGACTTAATAAAATATTTCAGCTTGACAAGCCTGATCCTGCAAAGCTCCTTACAGAACTTTTAACATTTTACCAGTCCCTTCTTGAACGTATAGCATTGCCAAAGACATTTCTGAACTGGCAAGGCGTTATGGAGTTTAACCTTTCTGATGAGAATCTTTTGCCCCTCAATGCAGTAGACTTTGGGGTCCAGTACCGCCTTGCATTGCTTGAATCAAAGGGAATAAGCGAACAAGCAGAACAGGACATGAAACGTAGGTGCAGGGACTACATGCTGGAGTTATCTAAGGAGATTAGGAAGAGACTTCCAGACAACATGAAACAATTAGAGGCTCTCAAATTCCTGTCACCAAGACATGTTGTGACTTCAAGCAAGCCAATGCTTGATGATCTTCCTTTTTTCTACCTCTTCAAGGGAGATGTAGGAAAAGCAGAGCAACAGTGGAGAATAATTCACACTCTAGAGTGGGAAAATAAAGAGGATAGCAAAACTGAGGACTTCTGGGTAGAAGTCTCTGGGTATACAGATACTGCAGGTGACAGAAGCTTTGAAGAACTTGGCAATTTTGCATTGTGTCTTCTTGCTTTACCATTCAGCAATGCAGCAGTCGAGCGTGCCTTTTCCCAAATGTCACTAATAAAGAACAAGCTCAGGAACAGGTTAGAGCAGACTTCTCTGTTAAATATAATGAGGATCCGAGCCTACATGCAAAGAAGAAAAATCTGCTGCCATGAATTTAAACCATCACCACGCATGCTATCCCTCTTTACTGCTGAAATATATTCAACACCAGCTGAAGAGGGTAGAGAGGAGAGCACAGATTTCTAAATGAAAACAACCCTAAGACTGTACATAGTTCTTGTTCAAGCTGTAATAAAAAGGAGGCAGCACAGTTTTGCAGTATAAAGTTTTAAGTTCTGAAAAGAAGGCAACCAAGAACAGCTTTCAAGTTTTCCAGGACAGTGTTCAAGTTATCCAGTAAGCATATATACTGTATTGCTAACAATATTAAAATGCCAGTTTATGTTCATTTAATTTGCCTGTGTGTTAAGTTTTGTTTTGATGCTTGTGTGTTGACAGAACAACAGTGAATAAGAATGAGAAGAGAGCAGTGAAATGAACAGAAAATGTAAGTACACGTCATTTCAATTTGTTCATATATGGTAGGTGCAGGGTGTATTATGTTATACTATGCAATACATATAGGCAAGCCAAGATAATATAATCTAAACAAGACTAAAGTAAAATAAATAAAAAGTAATGCTAAACATATATTTTAATGCATTTTGTGGTAAACACACTGTTGTCAACTGCGATTGGACACGAGAAAGATTGGGCTAGTTTTGGGCGGGTTTTAAGTTGCCTTTGGGCTGGAAATTTTTATTGGACCTGGCAACCCTGACACAGTCAGACATCCAAAGACGACAGATACACCTCGAAATGCACAACGCCAGGTTTCATTAGCGGCATCATTTTCCAACGCCATTGCATATGATAGAAAGTCACACCGATGGCAAGAAATAACAAATGCTGTGGCATTTCATATTGCAAAGGACATGGTTCCCATGCACACCGTGGAAAAGCAAGGGTTCATAAATATGCTACACGCCGTTGATCCAAGATACAAGTTACCAAGCCGCAAACATTTTACAGAAGCCGCAATTCCCCGAATGTACACTGAAACACGCAAAAAAGTGTCGGAACAGCTTTATAGCGCATCTGACGACTGACCTGTGGAGTAGTCGTACTCTTCTGCCATACATGAGCCTCACTTTTTTTAATTAAACTATAGTTGCTTTTATTATTCAATCATATATTTTGCAAAGTTGTACTTCTACACCTTCTTGACCACTGTAAAGTATAATGAAAAAACAACTAGGCACAATACAGAAATGTTTTAAAATACAAAAACTTTCCTTATTTATGTTTTTTTTCTAAATTACTAATAAAGAGAATGTTATTTCTGTACTTTATTGTTGTAGTTGTTTTAAGTTGACTAGTTAAGCAAAAACGAAAAAATCGAAATCGTGAATCGGTCAAATGTTCAGAAAAAATCTAGATTAGATTTTTTTGCTAAATCGCCCAGCCCTATCATACACTTACAAACACAATTCAGATAACCAACGGCTTCTGTAAATTTAATAACTCTCGTTTTCTTAACACTTACAATATTTTTATAACCTGTCAGGATAATTCAAAACACACAAAGTATTTCTAGGAAGTGATGACCTCAATGCATGGATTCATACACAGTTACAATATACACGTGCGCCATTGTTCACACATGCTTTCTCCCGCGATTATAAACGCTGCTATATAACTCTATTTCACAGATCACAAATTACATTCCAGTTTAAATACACTTCATATACATCATTAGGAACAGTTAGTATTATTGTTTTACAGAGTACGAACCTGGAAGACAGAATCAGCAATTAGTGAGAGAAAGAGCAAACCGCCATCTCCATTTCCGAGAGAAAGGCGTCCGCCTTTACGTGGCGGGTTGCAAAAATTCCCACACTTTGGTTCCGCTTTCTTTGGTCCCCCCCCTAATTTACATTGTACAACACCAAAGCGGTCGCAATTCCAATGAACGCTGCATGTTATCAGACAGGCGAATATTCTTTTTTTTTTTAATTAAATTGTACCGTCACTTAACGGTGTATCACTTATACTCTTTTCTCCCAACACCAACAAGCTTTTGTATTTTATACAGGTGTCTCCCTGTTTCATTTTCATTCCACTCTACCTGCTATACCAATTGTACATAATTTTTAATAAGTGTTTTTGCCTTTGTTTTCTAAGGAATTTGTAGTTCGACTTGCTTTATTCTTAACGTTTGTTTGGCAAGAATATCAACTTTCTCGTTTCCGTCTATCCCTACATGAGCAGGGACCCAAACTAAACGTACACATATACCTTTCATTTATAATTCATACATCTTATTAAATATATCATTGATAATATCCATTCTAATTGATGACCTGCCAGATCTAATACTTTCAGAGCTGAATAGCTATCAGATGCAATGACACTGTTGTTTATTCTTCTCTCTTCTGTCCACTGTATGGCTAATAATATTGCCAATAGTTCAGTTGTAGACTGACACATGATTAGTCACTCTTTTCTTAATATAAAAATTATTAATTGGAACATATACTGCTGCACCAGCAATTCCTGTACCAGGATCTTTTGACCCATCTGTATATATAAATACAGAATCCAGGAATTGTTTCTCAAGGTAATTTTGTAATATGAGACTTTCTAAATTTCCTTAGGGTTTCCTTTTAATTCCTGCTGTATTCTAAAGTCAACTAGGTAAGGGGAACCACCAGGGGGGAATGAATGAAATTGGGACGGTATTGCTGTAACTCAGTTGCTATAGTCCTATAATCCTTGCCCTCACTCCTATCCACCCAAAGCTCATCACAATTGTCTTACTATGTTCCCAACAGTCATTTAATACACTTTTAACAGGATGTGTTTTAACATGTCCCTGTATATTAACCCAGTATGCCATCAATAATTTCATTCTTCTAATTCTTTTTGGACATTTCACCCATTTTCACCTGCATTGAAGATATGGGCGATGTTTTAAAAGACCCACTACATATTCTCAAAGCCTGTGCTTGTAATATGTCTATCTCCTTAAGAATTGATTCTGCTGCAGACATATATGCTATACATCCATAATCGAGAACTGATCTCATTACTGCCCAATATATGTTATGCAAAGACGCTCTATCTGCTCCCCATTCTTGTCCTGTTTACATTTGCCCTTGATTTTATCCAGATGAGCTTTCCATTTTAATTTTTCATCAAACCAAATCCCTAGCAATCTCACAACTTTAACTTGTGCCAAAGGTTGCGCATACAATTTTAAGGTAATTGAGGTATTTTTATGTCGCCTAGAAAAACAAATAGGCTGTGTTTTATCTAATTTTAGTCCCCATTTACTAGCCATTTTTCAACCTCATTTATTGCAACTTGGTTTTCTTATTGACATAATATAAACTACAACCTCTCATCCATATAGCCCCATCATCTGCGTCCAAAGATTTCTTTACAATTTGATTAACCTAAGAAAAAATGTCATTGATCAAAATATTAAACAGTAGTGGACTGCACACACTTCCCTGCGGGGTTCCATTCTCCACTGTATATAGTGACGATCGGGCCTGTGGCAAATCAGCGTCACCATGTCAACAGGGAATCAAGCCGCCACACCTGTGGATCGTCACCACCCGGACCCTATCATGCTCACCTGTATAAACGGAAGAAGAAGAGGAAAGGGTGAGCGTGTTCTCCACACAGAGATTACCATGATTAATGTGTGGTTTTCCTTATTTCAGAGACCAGCGGCTGACCATCCACTGGCACCCCTCACGGAGCACACCACCGTCACAACGTTCACCTTTTGAGGCATAAACACCGCTCATCCCCAAGGAACGGAGAAGAGTTAATTCCGCACGACTCTACACTAGCAAGTTCACTCATTGTGTCTCAAATCACCCTCCGGGGCTAAAAGTTGTAAGTAGCCTACTGTGTTCGTCTTGTTTTCTGCCTGCCACAATATACTTTAGAATATTCATCACCTACTTGTATCTTCCTATTAAATAAAAAATCCATAACCCAATTAAACATTCTACCCTCAATTCCTAAAAACCTTAATTTAATCAACAATCCTTCTTTCCAGAGCATATCATACGCCTTTTCCACATCAAAGACCGCTATCACCACTTCTTTGATAATCTGTGCTTTCCTTATATCAGATTCAATCAATATTACGGAGTCCATTGTATTACGACATACACAAAACCCTCTTTGATATGGAGACAGTAGTGCTTTACTCTAAAAAATGTCAATCTTTTTGTTATTATTCGTTCCATAATTTTACATAAGTGACAAATCAAGCAATAGGCCTGTAACTGGATGGGTCTAAGGGATCCTTTCCTGGTTTAACAATTATTGCATTCTTCCACTCTGATGGCAATTGTCCAGTTTCCCAAATGAGATTAAAACGTTTTAACACTGTTCTCAATGTATTATGTCATGTTCGCCAACATTTTATAACATACACTATCTTTTCCAGGCATCGTTTGTCTAGCATTTGTAACTGCTTTCTTCAGTTCAAACATATTAAGAGTATTGACATGTCTATTGGATTTCCTGACATCTCGTTTTTCTCTAAAATAAAATGGTGCCTTGCTAAAGTTTTATTCCTACTGTCAGGGTTCTGCCACGAAGTGTCAGGTTTTTCTAGTCTTCGGGCAGGATCTTGACAGTAGGCCTACCATGTCTTTTGTGTGCGTCTCGTCTTTGGCCCCGCCCCTCTCGTTCTCTCATTAGCGTCCCTTTAGTGTTTCAGTCCCCACACCTGCCTTGTATTAATTATCCTTGTTAGTCTCCTTATATATTGCCTCTGTGTTTGCTGTCCTGTGCTGAATTGTTTTGCATTACTTTCATGTCGTGTGATCTTGTTGCCTTGCCTTGCCGTGTATCCTGTGTTCTCGTTTTTGCCCTATTGTGGGAAGTCTTTTGTTCTTGTTTATATTTAGTTTGGTTACATCTTTACCCCCTCGTGGGCTTTATTTTATTATTAAATACTCCATTTATGCACTGCTGCCTGCGCTTGGGTTCTTCCCTTAAAAATCCCTGACACCTACATTGTCTGACCTCTTGTGTCATGACGTCAGACCACTCGTCATCAGATGCATGATTTCATTAAGGCATTTATAGTTTAGAAATTACAATATTGATTTAACATTTCAAACGCTTTAATGCAACACACACTCGGTCACTTTTGTGCTTTAAATTCTCACATAAGGTGATTTTTGTGTTTTTTGTTTTGTTTGTAGACCGCGCATTTTCTTGCCTGAACATAGGCCTACAAATAAACAGCACATACAGTATTATCATACATTTAAGAAAACAATGTTAAAATGGGCTTTCAACAAATTTACAATTAACAATTTCTGAAAAAAGTGAATTCTAAGCATGAATATGTAATCTAAACCTTCATATTACACTCTGAAATTAAATAGAAATTAATGTAAAATGATAATTTCAAGCATACCATTAAAATATACCTTTAACATATTTGACAAAGTTAAATGAGTACAGAATTTTCTTTATTTTATTCAGAAATGGATGTTGTTAATATAAATTTAATATATTTAAAGATGGTATAATTTTTGTTAGACTATTTTCAGTATACTTTTAATAATGGAAGTATATTTGAAATACAAAAAATATATAAATTTTTCACCAACGAATGCAAGATAGGCTTTTTAAAGTGTACCAGAAATATACTTGCAATAGTTCCACTTTAACACACTTAAATAGTGTTTATGTAGATTTTTATAATGAAATCTAAGCAGTTTTATAAATGTGATCTCTGGTCTGAGAAAATTGTCTCCCTTCCTCAGACCAGTCTGAAAGTTGGGTTGAAGTTTTGATTGAAAGTCAGAAAATGTTCTATTAATTTTTAGCATACACTAAAAACTTCCCAACCTGGCCATATCCTGTTGCACTCTGCCAGTCAGCTCCTTGAGGCAACCTGCATTTCATCTATTTTATAAATTGAATTAGTGTAGGCCGCTGGTAAGTGAATTGTACTGCCACTTACTGATTGCACACACTCCACTTTGAGAAACGCAAACATTAATGTGCTAAGGACCTGCACCCAGGGCTCTCCTCGAGAGGTTAACTAAATGTCTTGTTGCATTCTAGTTTAACCTATTTTTTTAGTAACACATAAAACATATTAAGTTTATGGGTTATGTGTGATAATTCTTTTAATGAGAATTTTGTTAATGTTTTGCAGCATACCTACATCTTGATGACCAACATATTTTTTTCTTAAGGGAAAACATTTCCATCTCATTTATGAACATGATATTAACAATAATCTGTGTCAAGATAAAATTGTATTCATTATATTACATTCAAATAATTGTAATTATCCTAATAAATAGATTAGGTTAGATTCAACTTTATTGTCATTACACATGCACAAGTACAGTGTAACGAAATGTAGTTTAGGTCTAACCAGAAATGCAAATAGAAAGTACATGATATACAGTGTGAATAAATACAGAAGAAGCAATATCATAGAAAATATTTTACAGGAGGTATGTATCATGAACAATATAAACAGATGGCTATACTATAAACATACAATTACTGGTGGATATGTACAGATAAAAATTTAGACTAAGCAGTAGTGCAAGTGATGTTTAAGTGTGCATAAATTATAGACAGTAGCTATTAAAGTAATTAATGCGGTTATTAAAGTTACAGTGCAGTAGATGAGTCAATGCGGTTATTAAACTTACAGTGCAGAAGATAAGTTAGTGGACTACCAGTACACAGTACTGTAGTGCAAATGATGCTGTGTGTGTGTAAACAGTCCGGTAAAGCAGATAAACATGAAGTACTGGTGTGTACAGTCCAGTCATGGATTGACAGCCCTGTAGTGCAAAAAAACAATGTCTATAGCAGCATTAAGGTTAGAGGTAGATGAGAGTTAGTGGAATCAGTGGGGGGCAGAGTTCAATAATGAAACAGCTCTGGGAAAAAAAAATCTGTTTCTTAGTCTGCTGGTTCTTGTCCGGAGGCACCGGAAGCGCCTGCTCCAAGGCAAGAGAATAAACAGTCTGTGTGCAGGGTGAGAGGAGTCCTTGAGAATACTGCGAACAGCGTCTCTTTTGGATGTCTTCAATGGATGAAAGTGTAGTCCCTGTGATGCGCTGGGGATGTTTTTACCAAATGACCTTGCCTAATCAAGTTATGTAATGTTATTCCTGTTTAATAAAAGTAAGTACCGCTAGTGATTATAAACTAAATATTACACTATTGATAGTTTTGGGGGGAAAATTACTAATTACTCTCCGCCATATTTTGGGTAAAGACTTTGAGGTCAGCAGCAACAGCCATTACAACCGGAGTATCAGAAAGAAGCTGGGTCGATGGCATTTTTTGTTACAAAGTCGTAGGGTTCCATCACGGCAAAAGGCGGTCCATAGACTTCATCGCAGCAGTCAGCTGATACACCGTCAGATGCCCAGTAGTCATTCCCCAAATATGCACACGCTGGTTGTATTTAACCAATCATCATGCTCCTAATTAACTTCAATGAAAAAAATATAATTAAGTGGTAACAAATTAATAGTGAGAAATGTAAATGGGTCAACAAAATGTAACTTTATTTAAGTAATCAAACAATTTGCCCATACTTTCAAAAGGTCCAACAACAACAAAACTGCTTGTATAGTGAAAAGTTGAACATAAACGTGAGGTAAAATTTTATGGAAAAAAAAAAACATAATCAGGCAAAACCAAAAGTTGGAGACTGCAGAATCCCTGACTCCATTTTCTCTCTGAAGTTATGATAAAGCTGGTGCAGAGGCAAACGCAAGGTCACATCACACGTATTAGCCTCTGGGAAGATACGCAATCCATGGTCCTCAGGGTGCAGAAACTGAATTCTAGGTTTCTGGGGGAAACCCAGAGGTGGTATCCTGTCCGCACCAGAGGTGAAAACCAGGATTTCTTGGAGAGTCACCGGCCTGCTCCCCTCTTAGAAAAAAATTTGATAGGACAATATCAAGAATTTTATAATATATCAAACCAAAAACAATAAAAAAATTACACGGTTCACACAGTTTTCATACGTCATCAGCGCACTCACGTCCGATAAGCCGTGAAAAAGCATGTTTGTGCAACCCTAAATGTGTAACACAACAACAATGACACTATCAATAGAATGCATCATTAAAATACATACCTCCAACCTCTACGAGCCAATCCCTCCAAAACATCACTGTTCGATTTTCTATACTCCGCCTATTGCTGCCGGAGTGGCTAAAATCTACACTAAAAAGCTCAAAAAGGTCATCCACCTCAAGTGGTTTAAAACCACTTTTAAACAGTGGTTTCATTAATTGTGGATTTGCTATGATCTCATCTATGACACCCAGGGTCTTCAACCCATCAGTCAACCTAAAACAAGGAAAAAAATCTAATTAAACAAAAATGAAAGTGAGGCAAGTGATAAGCAAAAAAAGGAAACAAAAATAAAAACATTTTGTTTTCTATATACTTTAGCCATGAGATCACATACACCGAAGTACACCAATCTCACTTGTGAAAACAACCTTGGTGGCTTCGACGTGGGTGGAAAGTTGTTGATTAAGGGGCGGTAACATTAAAATAAGGGCCTTTTTCAACATCATAAAGGAAGGGAAATCTGAATGTCTCAATTTCTTACATTCTTGCAGGGAAAGGCCCACGTTACAACGTAATTTGATCTTATTTTTCACATTTTCTGAGTTGTCATATGCACTGGGGAACCGATTATAGCACTAAAACACGTAAAAAGTAATATTTTTACCCGACGGTAATGTGTATATGCAGTTTATATGTATACGCAAGTGTCTATAGGTGTAGGCTTGCATTAAGTTTACATGCTTATGCGTACTATACTATAACATGCATTGGTCCAACAGTATAGTATCTATCTATGTGTCTAATTTATATAAGTGTATGCACGTGTTTTAAATATGTATTCATAATCAAAGTATTCATTAATTGAAACCCTATGTTCGAGAGCTAAATTTTATCCTCTTATCCATCTTGCATGTTTCAGAGTGAAATTTAGGCGAGTTATGCTTTTCAGATGTAGTAATGGTAAACATATCCCTGTAACGCAAAGTTAAAAAATACTTTTTAGAACTCTGAAATACTCACTGTTCCAATGCTTCTTTTAACCGGCCTTCAACATATGCTTTTGCAGCTTCTTCCACAAGGGCATCTTTTTCATGCAGACTCCTCAGGAAGGTGGAGCATCCAAGTAGTGTCATAGTAGCCGAAGCATCAATCAACCCCTCCTGCGCTTCCGCCAATGTTTCTGCATTCTTGATCTATTTGGAGATGTAACATAAGACAAAGATGTAGTGGACAAACAAAACTGCTGATTGATTTGTTTTTACATGGCACGCCATAATCAATACTGCATTACTGATCTAAAAAGAGGTGTGTTCAGGCACATTTTCGGTGCGTTGCTTTTTTTAGGGACTGAAATAAGACTGGCCCATGGACCAACTCAAATGTTGTCTAAAGTCAGACTTTTTATGTCAAAAGCGCATTTTTAATATTGTCGGTCCATAACAATACTGTGTAATGCTGTAATATGTCCCTATATACAGTCATGGTGCATGACACAAAGACACATCATACCAAATAATAAGTTGATCGGCCAAACGGTTGCGTAGTTATAGCTCTTTTCGAGTTCATGTATATTATAGCGCCACCTAGTGGCCAAACGCCGACTCCTTTTTACTGTGACCCCGGACTGAGAGTCTGCACATATGGTTTAAGCCACGTGAAGATTGCTCAAACGTTCACGAGTTTTGGCCATTTTAGTCAAATATGCCACTTCCGGTTCAGACGTTTTGGCGCCCCCTAGCAACGGTGAATCTAAATTTAAACCTTTTTTGATAATTATTCACATTCACACTCCACAGAATTCATCAGCGTTGGTTTGGTTCCGATCGGGCAAAAATCCAGGGACTGGATTTTTTTTGGCATAAAATGCAAATTAGCGGAAAAATGTGCATACTGGAAATGAAATCGGAGATATACGTTTTTTAAGTTTTGAGCCAATCATTTCAATGATATAAAACACTTGGGTGTGCACCAAACGGTTTAGGGATTACGAACGCAAACGCGCTCAGCATGGCTGTAGCGCCCCCTATGGTCCGACATGGCTGACTCCGAGTATCTCTCATCTTTTATCGTGAATTCTGCCATGGATTTATTAATAATAATCAAAGAAATTAGCAAAATGACACTTTTACCTGACCATGTAGATAAATTATACCTCAATTTATATAAACAGGACACCATATAACACCACATAATGTTGCCAATCAGCCAGGTTTTTTTTCCCTCTGATTCCCCAAATTGTTCCTCTTTGACTACAGATATGTACTCCATAGGTACATTATTGTTACAACTATTTACGATCTAGATTCGGTTTAATTATGCAGTACATTGCAGGCCGTAATCTTAAGCGTTACTATAAAAGCTCTTAAATGTACTTACATTTTTTAAAAATGTTTCTTAAAGGTGTGTAAATAATTTTTGAGTGGCATTTAATGACGAGGTTGCACATTCCAACCCACCAGCTCACTTTAACCCTTCCCACTCGTTTTAAGCACTAGAGTATTAAGATGTCTTAACTTCAAAACAGATAACGTATTTATGAAACGTGCTTTGTGGCGCAGTTTGTCTCTTTAGCGATACAGTAGAATCAACATGGTGATTTAATGTACAGTAACTTAAATAAACATACCTTCTGAAGCATCTGCCTCACTTCCCAGTCGTCTATTTCTTCCAGGTCGACAGGAGGACTGGGACAGTGGGAGATAAGACTGTAGAGTCTTTCAGAAAAAAATGATGGAGTAACTCCAGCATGGACTACTGATACAGCCAGCATCTTCCCAAGTATTCTGTACTCTCCTGCCTGCACAGCTAAAAAAAAAAAAAGATTTCACAGGTTTGCAAAAAACGCCCTTCTTTGGAACTTTTGGTAGTGAAAAGTGTTTTCACCTCGAGACACCAAAGCCAAATTTTTTATGTCTTCGGCACCACAGAAGTAATGGCTGTTCTTCAGCTCCACCATGAGTAATCTAAAAAATTCCCTTGTGGGACCTCCAGCGTCTACTGCTCCCTCCCCGGTGTTTTCCGCATCCACAAAAATGACATTAAGCCTTCTTTCTGGCGCAAAACGTTGGCGAGCAAATGCCCTCATGGCGCTTGACAGCACCGTGTCTCGCATAACATTGATGTAGTTGGACACTGGTGGAAGTCCAGGGTCCAGCTGGTCCTCCAGTCTCCGCAATGCAGTTTCCAAATCTGGCCTGTTATGAAATGGTTACAGTTTCTATAAGATTTTTGACATTGCATGCCCCTATAACTGACTGTGGCAATGCATCACTTCAGACATGAAAACCTTTGGTTATGGTAAAAATAATACAATAAAATAAAAACTGTGGTTAAATTGTGGTTTTGTGTTCTTTTACAGATTACTTACATGTTTGCTGTTGTTGGCTGGGATGGGTACATTTCATTAAGTTGGTGTTCACCAGAATTCCTGTTCTGTAATCAACACAAAACAATAAAATTTTAAAATACATATTCTATGTAATTAATTCTGTGTATTATCTAAAAGATATTCAGAAACTATGCTAACGGTTTTGAAGTTGTACGTTTTTTTTATACCAAATTTGTAATCACCACTACAAAGTCAATTGACTGCCAGTCCATTTTCAAAGTTGTTTAAATGAATATGGTACCAAAGAAAGAACGTTCAAACTTTTTTACTGTTTGAAAATAAGAAATTACAATACATTTAATGTTAACTGTGGAAAAAACAGTAATAACATGAACAACAATGTCATGATCACCACTCTGCAGATCCATCAGAGGGACCAGCATTGTCCTCCCATGATATACTACACTATCTATAACTCACAGTCTGTTGCTCATTAACCTCACTATACTGTCTATATAGACCTCTGTGTTTTAGTCTTATTTTTGGTTTGTTATTTTGCATGTTTGTGAAGCCGACACCGACATCTGTTCAGAGTTCCTGTGCTCATGTTTGGATTTACACTGTCTTGGATTATTTTGATATTTGCTGTTAAATAAACTTGCTGCAAGTTAATTCATACACACCATAAACACTTTATAATTCTATGATTCATAAGTGTATATGGGAAAAATACCGCTTTTATGCAGATCAGTCTAAAATAACAACTTAGAAAAGTAAACTAACTGCATTTCTCTACAAGTATCTAATAAAAAATCTTCCGATTTTTCACAAATATATAATACAACAGCATGTAAATTAGTTAACAACCGAAGAAATAATAATTTATGCAAAACATAATTCTTTCTGAATACCGGTAAACTTACATCATGCGTGTCCTCTTCATCACTTGTGATTACAACTGGTCTGTTTAGAAAAAAGTAAAGACAATCCTCTTAACTGTTAAATTCACATGTTGGAATTTGGCATAAAGCACGAAATCTACCTGGCATAAATCAAATAATTTAAAAGACACATACAGTAGGACTTCAATTTGTGGTGCAACACAAGATGGATCAGCTCCAGCCTCGTTTAACCCATCTGCTTGAGATAGTTGTGTGGTCACACAATCCTGCTTGTGTACGAATGTAAAATCTGTTATTTGTTTGAAACATTTAGTAAAAGTAAATCTTTACAAGCATACTAACCTGTAAAGATAGTTCAATAGCCATCAGCACTGCTTCATCATCACTGGAACTGAAACACAAATTCCTATATTTTAACACACAACAAGCACATTCACCAACACGCTAGGGCACACAGTACCATACCTATTCTCTGATTGGCTGACCGAATCCTTCGATTCTTCCGAATTTTTGTTATCATCTTTGCTGTAAACATGGAATAAAAAAAGTTGTTGTATCTTTTCTAAAGGTACTCAACGCTTACATTAACAATAAGATAGAAACACAATTTACCATTTGCATATCTCAAGGTGTTCAGACAGATTCGAAAGCATGACGTGGCTTTTGCACGTAAAACACTGCTGCATGACAGCTGGAACCTAATGAATTGAAATTAATTAAACAAAACTTAAACATTTACATTATTCAGAAACTTTTACTACTGCGCTTAGCACATTGCACTTACATGTTCTTTAGGTTGCAGCTCTATTTGTTTCTGTAGGGGAATAATGTAAATTGGAGTCCGTTTTCCTTTGCAGTAATGTCTTACATAGGGAACCGAGTAGCCTGAAGGTGGCATTGGGATGTTGGTTAACTCCCTTCTACGGTCACTCCTGGCTAAGACGTACCCCCCTGCATCTCCAAGTAGTGGGTATTCCTGGTAAAGGCATTCAGTTAACTCTGAATGGCTGCCAGTGTTGCTTGAAAAAGTTACCAATTTGCGGCCCAGGCCACATTCCTCAAGAACCTGTGTGTCCTCAAGACTGGGCACAAAATTACTTTCTGGTTCTGAGAGACAAAAAAAATAATGGCTCCAGGGTACTTCTCTTTTCTTTTTCAGATATTTCCCCTTGGAGCCCCCCTGCTCTGTATTTGAGTTATATGGTCTAAAAAGCCTAGAAAGATTCATTTGTATGCCATCTTCCTTTGATGATTCTTGGCTGCTCAAAAAACCTGAGGTAGAGGGATAAGGCTGCCAACGGGTTGAGTTTGTCCTGAAGCACGATGGAGTGGATGTTAAAGTTGGGAGACGAGAGTGAGAGGGGGGAATAAGAGACGAAGATGTCCCTGGCAGGATGTCCCTGGCATGATGTCCCTGAGAGGATGTCCCTGGCAGAACGTCGCTGGCAGGGGTTCGTTGGGAAGAGGTCAATCTTTCTGCCAGTAAAGTGGTTGTTCTTTGCATCTGGCGAAGCAATTCGCGCATTTCTTCATCCGAGCTGTTAAAATACAAGCACAAATTTAAAATACAAATTATATGTCAGTCAATTTTTGTATTTCAATTCAAATAATTTGAGAGTCAGTCAAGAAGTAAGGAAAGAATAGCTGCTTATTATTATGAAATAATAGTGTTTTTACACGACGTATGTACACAAACAACCCATAAATGATGCTCTTACAAATCATTTTATTTTTACATTTAAATGTTCTTGTGTTTTTTCCCCTATGTTATAGTTCTGTGCTGCCTTTAACAGTAAGCGTTGTCTCTTAGCAAGTATTGTTGTGGTTTTGTATTTCCCTTCTTTATAGTGAAGTGAGTCTTGGGTTTTGATTGCAAAAGATACTATTTATTGATTAAGGCACGAAGTAACCGGGATCTCCATAATAAACCAAAGTACACCATGGCGGACCACAGTGGACAAGGGAAAAGCTCCTTTGAGCCATAAACCACAATAAAGAAGCTCCTTTGTCCTCACGCGGACGGCCCTTTATAGCAGTTCTTACACACACGCACACACAGGTCGTTATGTTAGGTCGCTGAAAGTCGGTTTAAATTGCATTTATTATGACTCATAAAATCTGAGTTTTTTATCGACAAACGGCATTTCCATCATATATAAACATTTTGAAGCGCTATACCTTCTTTCCCATGGATGAAAACTTGGCTTGTGTAAAACGAGGATGTGCATAATAGAGACAGTGCTTAGTAATATAACTATTTAAATTGGATTTTGTTTATGGTTATATTAATTTATGTTATTATATAATCGTTGTATTATACAAACGATTTGTTGAATGTTGTTGTATGTTAATTTAATTCAATAAACAATTTGCTGATTGAGTCCTGTAGTTAGGTCACATTTTAAGAAACCGAATGGGACATTGACATCTAGCGGTTGAGATCGCTATAGCAGTCTTATTTCAAAATACTGAAGAGACTAGTTTGGGCAAGTGACGTCTTTCTCGGTTTCTTTTGCAAGTTATAAGAAGTAATCTACAGGCAAAGAGTATACATAACATGATGCGAAACTCCAGTGCTTTTTGTGTACCACCACTAGTTGGCGCTTCGCTTGCGCTTCTGACATTTTGGAGTGAGATACTGACTGGACACCACAGCAGAGATATACACTCACCGGCCACTTTATTAGGTACACCTTTCAAGTACAGAGTACCGAGTTGGACCCCCTTTTGCCTTCAGAACTGCCTTAATCCTTCGTGGCATAGATTCAACAAGGTACTGGTAACATTCCTCAGAGATTGTCCATATTGACATGATAACATGATTCGCGTCATGGGAGGGGCTTCTGCCGCTCGCTCACGGCCCTACTAGAGCAAGCTTCTCATTGGTTAACGCGGCGCGAAAGTTCAGATTTTTCAACTCGCGCGTTTCGCGTCATTCGCGCCGCAAGTAGGTCATGGCGACTTTGCATTAACTTAAGATGTAAATCACTCGCGCTTAACGCTTCATTTGCGTTTGGCGTGAACACACTATGAAGTAAGGGGCGTATCGCGTCATCGCGACTTTTAACGAGCTTCCTTCGTTCTCCGAAAGTTGAACTTTAACTACAACTATTAACAGCATTACTAAAGCAAACTAGAATGTTAATATTAATATTCTATTAATATTCTATTAATATGCTATTAATATTCTATTAATATGCTATTAATATTTACGCACAATTTCATGCACACCACCCTTGCACAAGCAGGTGAGAGAGATGCGCCGGCTAAATACTGACACGACGTGTTATAACATAAAATGCTTTACGCCCTCTGTCGGAATAAAAAAGTGGTAACCCCAGCACCTCCAAGGAAAAGTTAAATTTAAAATAAATCGATTCTGAGAAAAGATCAGTCGATTTTTAAACCTTTTAATAAAGAATTACTGTAGAATCGAAAGTGAACTACTCCCGGAATATTTTGGCGCCGGCCGGTTGTTAGTCCACAACGAGACATGGTGTGAACAGTAGATTACATTAGGCTAATAGGTCTTGTTTTATTAATACTACGTTTACTAATCTGTGCAAATTTGATGAGGTAGGCATATTTCCGCAAAGTATGGGCAGTAGACTATAACTTAATTTTCTGCTTTTTCTATCACATATAGTTGGGTACAAAATGTTTAGTAATGTGCTTTAAATTTGGTCACGAAATCTGATGTGGTTACTGGTAAAACACATGGGGAAAGGAGACTTATTACCTTTGCGGTTGATCCTTGTTATCCATTTTTTCGGTTAAGATTCGGGCTGAATTATGTGCTTGCTCCTAAAAAAGAAACAAACCAGGTTGTTCACAAACAGTACACACAATGCAAATAACGTTAGATCGAAATAATGTGGGTTATGTAATATAAAGTATCAAAATGCAAGCCACATAGCCTACCTCTTTTTCCACGTTGTAGCTCTTCTAAATTATTCAACCTCTTATAACTGAAAAAAATTAACTTCCTCCCGCCTCAAATGGAAAAGCTTGCTCTATTGGTTAAGATGTTTGTGAAGCATAACCGCGTCCTCTGGACATACTTGAAAATGAGAGGTCAGTCGCTATTGGTTAATATGGTCCTTTCTTAAAAGTGGCATCCAATGAAACACAGTTTAATTAAAAAAATGCATATTATAAATTTTGTTGTTAAGAATCTACCTTGACATGCGTTTCAATTTCTTTTTTAATCTCATTGATATTTTATTAAAATACCTATTCTTCTTAAACCCTGGCCTTTTCTTGAACAATAAGCTCATGAAGGTGAAAAAGAGGCGTGGTTGTCCTCTCAAAATACAATTAATCAATGTCCCAACATGTCTGTAATATATATAAAATTACAATATTTGTATGATGCTAAAATAATTCTCCATCTTTGGGCTGAGTTTTGCTAAAAAAATAACTGAATTTAAAAGTTTCGTATCAGGTGCTGTGGCTCATAGTTAGGACGTATGTCTCTCGAGAATGAGAAGTGATGGTTCGAATCCCGCAAGGTGCAGGTGAGCATAATAATTTTAGTCATGATTAAAAACTACCAACATTTGAATCCTGTTAATAGGAGTAATTTTAACATTTGTTAAGTTTGTTATTATGTTTTTTACGTTTATTGGTAGTATTATGTAGGCTATTATTATTTATATATCACCAACGACCATGCTACGAAACCACAGTGTCCACAAAATTGCTTTTTTTCCTATATACTCCAGTAAGGTAGAACCACACTAAAAATTCAAATATCGTAATACAATAAGTTCTACATAAACATGGTTTCTACATGTTCAAGAACCTCTAACTGGTAAATTGGAATATATATTTACATTTAGTCAATTAGCAGACGCTTTTATCGAAAAGCGACTTACAGATGAGGAAACATTGGAAGCAATTATAACAACATAGGCAACAAAATACATAAGTTCATCAAAACTAGTTCTTTAAAGCCTAGCACAGTATACAAAGCTAAGAATACTGAGTATATATATTATAAATAATAAGACAGAAAAGAATGAGAGGTTGAAATCAAACAGCTACATATTGACGGAAGAGATGCGTTTGAGGCGTTTTTTGAAGATGGCAACAGAGTCTGCTGATCTTGTAGCAGCAGGCAGATCATTCCACCAATGTGGAACAGATCCAGAGTGAGCGGTCCATCCCAAAAAGGAAAAAAAGTCACTCGAGAGTTTTTTTCCCCTTTTTTGGATGGTATCACTAGTCGTTGTTCATTTGCAGAACGCAGGGATCTGTCAGGAACATGCATTAGCGAGTGGAGATATGATTGTGCAGACCCGGTGGTGGTCTTGTAGGCCAGGAGCTTTATGCAGGCGGCAACAGGGAGCCAGCCAGAAGCGCATTGCAATAATCCAGTTTGGACAGGACAAGAGCCTGGACTTGCGTAGAGTGCTCTGATAGGAAAGGTCTAATTTTCCTAATGTTGTAGAGGATGAATCTACAGGACCGGGTGATGCTGGCAACATGGCTTGAGAGGTTACGCTGATCATCAATTACCACCCCCAGGTTTCTGGCAGTGCTGGACGGTGTAATAGCTGATGAGCCCTAGTTGAAGAGAGAGGTGTATGATGATATGTATATGTATGTATATGTAGACCTATATGTATATGTATAAGTGTATGTATGTATGTAGCCTATGTATGTATGTATATATATTTATATGCATTAACTATAACAACTGTTTAAAAGTACAGTAATTGGAGTAAAACAAAAGCATACAGAATTGTAACTAATGTAAACACACTCACAAACACAAACAAATTCACATCTTTCTTTCTAATCAAGGCTAGTGTTGTGCACTTATCTTACTGATGTCATATTTTTCCAGCAGTGAGATTTATACAAACATAAACATGTGCAGTATGAGAACATTCTCAACAATTTTTTAAATGAACAATGGCACAAAAATATATAAATTAAAGCTGCAAGCAGCATTTAGCGGGTTCAAGCACTTTTAAGGCATCTAAAGCATCTTTGCCTTCATCAAGTAGGCCGAGGACTCTCATCCTAAAACAACCAAGTGGACTATACTCCCAACGCCTGAAAAATGATAGATACGGTCAGCAACGGTTCATAGACACTAAATGCCTAATTGCATTGAGTTGCTGACATGTGACTGGCTGAGTAACTATTTGGGTTTACATGCAATTAAACTGGTGTGCATAATAAAGGTGTGTGTTAAGTTTAGCAAAACAGCATCTTACAACCAGCAGACATGTTCTATATTTATAGATGTGTAAACATGGAGCAGCGTGTAATGATTAATGCATTACATGTCTAACACTGTGTTCCTGTGAGACAGGAAACGTATCCCTTGTCCGGTCACCATCATATTTGCATGCGTGTTTAGTGTAATAAGATGTATGATTGTACTTAATGGCAAGTCAACTGGATTATTCGTTAAGGAGTAGCGAACTTTCAGGTACACCGTTCACTTGAATATAATAAAGGAGCCTGTAATGGTCATGCAAATGAAAAAGTTGACGATTTTTTTTATAGTTATTGATCAGGAGAGTCCAGAGAATTGTACTGTGGTGGAAATTTTGAAATCGCTTGAAAAACCTATGACAAGTTTGCAAAAGTAGGTTCTTAACATCATCACAGATAACTCACAAACTGTTTGTGTCATGATTCTGCTGCATCATGTCATGTTTCTCTTAGTATAGTGGCAGGATCATGACAGAACCTCATGTTTAATGTGGAGAGGCAATTATTGTTGTCATTGCCTTCCATATACGCTCTCTCCGGGTCTCAGTCTCTGTTCCCATCCTCTCGTTATTAATTAATGCCTACACCTGTTTCCTTCTTGATTTGCTCCCTTATTTAATGCCCTTGTGTCTTCTGTCTTGTGCTGGTTCATTGTGGTTTGTGTGGTGAGTTCCTGTGTTATGTTAGTTTAGTCATGTGTAGTTTATGGCAAAGAGTTAATTTAAGTTTTGTTTCAGTGTAGTTCGTCATGTTATGTAGACATGTTTTGTTTTATTACTTGTTAAATTATCTGTTAACCCCTTACCCGCTGTCTGCACCTGGGTCCTCTCTCCGTGTCTCACCACTCGAGAACCATGACAGTTTGATCGACATCAATGGTTCAAGAGCCAAATTTGATCGGAATTATGAGATCTTTCATATGATATCGATAGTTTGTATAAATGTCACGTGATACACAATTGTTAAGGCAACCAAGCACACGTTAATTTAGCCATTTATACTGTTAAAGCGCCACCTAGTGTTCCATCGCCGCTGTATTTCAAGTACACCTGGCTGCAGGCTGCAGTACGGGGCGGTGCTAAATATGGGGGTGGAGATCAAGGTTGTGCTCCGCTCCCTACGCGTCTCATTGTCAATGGGTGGGGTAATATTAAGGGCTCATTGGTCAATGGGTGCGGCAATATTAAGGGCTCATTGGTCAATGGGTGGGGTAATATTAAGGGCGGGTCTATGTGTCGTCTCGTCCTAACCTCGCCTCATTGGTTAAACACATGTAACGACGTCGATTCTTCTTCAGTCTGTATCATTTCCGCTATATCTAGCATCACGGTGAGTACACGGTCTGTATTTGCGCGGTTTTTTTCATAAGGTTTAATCCCCATGTATAATGAACTTGATTGTCATTGATAAACAATTCAATAGTTCAGATGCAAAACCCTCACATCATTAACTTGTGATGTTGAGTCAATGTTTTTTATACATAGCAGTCGGAAATGTATGTTATTAATGGATAAAAATTGTTTTTGTTTAAAAGAAACGACGTCTGATTGACTCTCCAGATAACAAAAATAAAATCACTGTAATGAAAGTTGTTAACAAATCTGATAAAATTCTGATCCACTTTCTGTAGCCCACTTATTTCTGTTTGATGATCCTTTTGCCCTTGTTTCTCATTGATAACATGCATAAAACCGTGTTAACCAAAGGGGATTGTTAGAAATTGTTAACGGAATGCAGCAAGTGCCGAATTTTATTCAAATCCTGCTGTGGATTTGTTGGCAATGGCAAACGTGGTGTCCTGCATGGTTTTTATGGCAGCATAGAGGACCCAGTCAGCTGTTTTACTTGCCACTAATTTAATGTGTAGAAACATTACATTTATTTGTTAATTGTTCATCGTTGTCATTTTGTGTTGGTTATATATGCTTATGTTTTCGTTTTTTATATTCATATACATTTTAATAATTTGTTGTAATTGAAATGAAGTGAATGATGTAATTCAGTAATTGTGTCTGCTTGTTTTTTATAGACAAGGAACATTGAAGCTATGTAGTTATGTTAGTTTTCGCAAAGGATACGCCAAAATGAGAAACTATGGAAGGATTTTTCGGTCAGAATATAAACTAAAAGTCTAAAACTAAAAGTTTTAAACCAAAACTAAAAGGTCAAAATTTGAAACTAAAAGTCGAGGTTGAAAATGAATTCGGTATATAGGATTGGGCATTTTGTATGTAGGTTTAAATCATTTAGCCATTTAGGTTTGAGGATTTGGGGATTTAGGATTGGGCATTTGAGGAATGTATTCAAATTAGGAGGCGCGGCCCAAATACCGGGGTCATGCGCGCGCGAGTCCAATGAAACGGTCTATAAATCTGTGGCATGTGTTTTCTTTTTTTTTGCAGACTCCAACCCAGTAGGTGGTGATAATGCGCCAGTGCAACCCGCCATAAAACCAAGAAGATTTGGAAAGACTTCTTCACGATGTAAGCAAGAATGACTGCGATAGCAAGGTAGGTTCAATAATGCATTCCACCCTGTGCAAAAGTAGACTGACTCGTGATACTGCCTCATAATTAGTTGGCGTCTAAACCGCGTGCAGAACGCTAGTCGCATTGTTTTCTCCCCAAAGCACCTGAGCATGCGGTCTCCTCGCGTCTTTCGTTGCTAATCAACATGGGCCACTGTTGCCGTTTAGACGAGTAGGTATTAACAGAGGACTAGATTATTATTATATATAAGATAAACTCGATTTATTAATCATGTATTCATCTGTGTCTCCATGAACAAATTGTGAATCTGATCAATTGGTTCTTGTTACATGTACCGCTCAATCGTTCCAAACAGTTAATGGTTTCCTAATAAACTGCGTCCGAAATCGCATAATACACTACATACTGACTAATTACCGACGTATCAACTGTTATTTTTTATATATATTTAATATTATTATATATATATAATATTGTTCAGCTGCAACAGCGGAGGCCACACTTCCACGACCGCACACATGGGGACGCACTTCTAGGACCCTCTTTTTTTTATTCAACTTTTTATTACTATTCCAACACAAATAACAGGGTAGCAATGATCATTATATTGACAATAGTAAAAGGGAAAAATTATCAAGACTTTCACATCAGGCTACATATGTATACAATACACAGTTATTTATTCATGTTTGTTTTAAATTATAAGTAAATTGAAATTATAATAAAAAATAAATAAAATCTATATGTTTCTTTATTTTGTATTTTGAACAGAGCAAGGAGGTAAATAAGAAAACATTGTGAATCCAACAATCATATTTATAATCTTGTGTTTTAATGCATTTCTTGTTTTAGTTCATTTTGCAAAATGTTTGGGAAAATATTCTTAATTCAGAGCAAAAATCTATAATGTTATGTTTCGAACCTACAACTCTACATTTATGGATATAGGTTTTTTCCAAGCAAGCACAGGATTCTTATAACATTGTCTACAATAGTGACACCAGTATTTGAAAATAGACATTGGACCATCTCTTTCTTAATAATCAAATTATTAAACGCTTTAAAAACCAGTAACGAAACGTCAGACCAAAATGACCTTGTAAATGTACAACTAAAAAATAAATGAACCACAGATTCATTTTCCTCACCAGAAAAAGAGCAATCTGGTTCAATATCCATAAACTTAGATCGAAACAATTTACAGGTGTAAAAGTTATAATATCTGGTCTGTTCAAAAATTCTTCATAAGGAAATATCAAGGGATACATTTGTTTCCATAAAGCTAAAGATTTCAGGGCAATACTATTTGTACAAATTAATGTTTTTCTAATGTGCCAATTATTGAATTTTTTGTCATGCAAGTCAACCCCATCTATAAATAACTTATGCATTTCTCCCATTAATCTAGAATATTGTAACGATGATTTAATAAGGTGTAAAAGTTTAGGAGATGTTTCTTTAATTAGCCTAAAATATTTTATGCGTGTAATATTAATATTGTTATCTAAGACAAATTTTTCATAACTAATTAAATTTCCATTATGTTCTATGAAGTGTGAAATAAAAATATTATTCTTAACACACTGTTTTTCGAAAATTGACCTTTTCTAAATAAAACATATAGGTTGTTCCACTTAATGCATTTTTGAGGCAAAGTTATGCTTGTAGTTCAATTTCCATGAATCCAGTGCTTGCTTATGAAAATTTGCTAGCTTGATGGGTAGTTTATTACATTTGAAATCACAACTCAACAAAAACTTAAGCCCACCACATCGGTCAAATAATACGTTTGAGATAAAAAAACCAAGGAGCATTTCTTCTAATCATGCATTTTTATAGCCAGGTAATTTTGCAAACCTGGTTAAGAGTTGTGAAGTCAATAGCATTGAAGCCTCCATCAGCGTAAGTTCTGAACATTGTTTTTCTTTTAATATATTCCGTCTTGTTTTTCCAAATAAATCTGAATAGAATAGTCAATTGCAGATATTGTTTTTTTCTAGGACCCTATTGTTTTGTGAATCGGAGTTCCAAGACCCCATTTTTTTGAGGACCGAAAAACAAAGCTAGTATTTGCGCCAAATTAAAATATTTAAGGTTTATAACACCCAAATACTTATTTTTTTACAATAAAACCTTATTGGTTAAGGTTGAATAATTACTGTAATCACTGGCATATTATAACATCAAGTTAAATAAACAAGTAATCATGGTATAGCCTTTCAGTCACCACATCCATGCAAAATTAAGACACAAGGGTGACGCTATGTGTAGATTTAAGACTGTGTAAATTTAATAAAATAACAAATGAACAATTAAAATTCTAAACACAAAAAACTGTTCATTGACTTCATCACTGAATTCTAAGGGAGAAAGAGAGAAGGAAATGAAATGAGGAACAACCAGTTGAACATTTCTAACGTTCTCATCTCATATTTCATATTTTAAAGATCTTACAGACCATGCTTTTTTGATACTTTGTCAATAAAGTCCCAATGAACTGAGAAAAATAATAATAAATGTAAGTTATCTGAATATAAATAATAATCATTTTAATATTTAAAGCTCAGATTTGCAGCAGTCTCTACCAATTGGATGTTTACAATTTAATAAAGCTATATGACAACAATTATGAAAAGAGGGCAATCTTTTCATAATTGTTTTAATATAGCTTTATTAAATTGTTTCACTTCACTGAAATAGAAAAATAGAGAAAATAACTGCTGGTTTAACAGACATACTGTTGATGCATACAAAACATTGGACATTTTGTAAGAAATTCTACTCTTACCTGTGATGATAAACTTGACCACACATGAAGGCCTGCTCAGCATCCTGCAGTGATAAACACTTAAGCTCAACCAGGCCATACATGAAGGCCTATCAAAAGAAAATGTTTAATTGAAATATAGGATTGTTGGATTATGTGTTTCTTGAGAAAAATAGTCCAATAGGTCAAGTTAAACAATTTAAGTTAATTTATCATATATAAATAAACATAAATAATGAAAAAATCTAGTATTGAACAATTTATTTAAATCTTTTTATACCATTGTATGTACTGAGCTGTGTAATTGAATAGACTAACTTTACGTTATTGGGGCAGATGCTACTCAACTTGACCCTGCTCAACCAATCACATCCCTGGCACGGGCACACAAATAGATTTTGGGACATTGAAGGCAGTAAAGGATACATCCATGCTGCCTTCAAAAATGTATCTGACGAAGATATCTCAGGAGATGGAAAGTAAAGCAAACATTTAATTCAGACACGTCTGGATGCCTTGCTACCTTGATATGCTGCCTCAGAAGGCAGGATTTTAGAGCTTTCGGATGCAGTAAACATTTTGAATTCCAATCAAAACACTCGTAAAAAAACAAAGACTGCATCCGAAAGCTCTAAAATGTCATGGTGGTAAAGCAAGACATGTCTTTAATCAATGTTTGCTTTACTTCCTATCATGGTGAGCAAAATAAGATTGTTTTCATGTATAGAGCAGCACGCTGCAAATTCAAAGCATTTTAAACATCCGGATGTTAATCTGCAAAGCTATATTTACTGTGGTTGAAGAGTTGAGATTATTTCTATAAATTGTTTATACTGAAATCAGTTTGTGTTTTTATTCATTTTCAAGCTTTCAGGTTAATCAACAGACTTATCGGCTTCTACAGTTTATTCACTCTCAGACAGAGCGACTTTTACAGCAATATGAAACACACCGGAATCAAATGGATATGGATTTTCTCTATACTCGTTATGAAAATCTCCTTTCTATTCTTGAAAGATGTGTCCAAAATGGTGTTTTAACAGAAATTGATGACATACTACACAGCATGCAAAGAGTATTGTACTTGTTGCAAGCCCAAACTCATGCAACTCATGGATTTAGGCCTGCCAGGATCAGAACTGGAGACAGAGGATGCCCATACTGGGACATTTCTCCTGAGCAGTTGGAATACCTTTTGGAATTTAATTTCACAGTAAAGCAAATCGCACAAATATTTTGTGTAAGTTATAGAACAATAAGAAGAAGAATGTCTGAGTATGGCTTGTCAGTACAAATGTATTACAGTGACATTACAGATGAGGACCTCAGACAACTTGTTTGTCATTTCATCAGAGAATGTCCTGACTCCGGAATAAAGCGAGTCAGTGGATACCTCAACAGTGTTGGACTGAGGTGAGTCTAATACAATGCCTTTTTTGATGTAAATTGACATCTTTCTTAAAAGAATGTGTTAATTATATTTAAACAATGATCAAGACACATGTAACTGTGGTAATTGTTGTATTCTTAATAACATAATGAAATTTGTTTTCAAGAGTGCAGCGGTCCCGAGTAATGGAAACGCTAAGAACAGTAGATCCAGTGGGTACTATATGTCGTGGACTAGGAATAAACATTATTCAGAGAAGAGTATACTCTGTTCCAGCTCCCATGGCATTATGGCATATTGACGGAAACCATAAGTTGATACGGTATTTTTTTTTTCATTTACAGTATGTTGCTTAGGTCAGTGCTTAAATGTTATGCTGTTAATGCATTTTAGACACCACAACTATGATTACTTTCAAAATATTCAGCTTCACATTTAATGTTAGTTATTGATAGGATACAAGAAGTCATTCTCATTCTTTATAAAGAACTACCCAAGATAGACATTCTTCAAGCAAAACACACCATTTCTGTTACTAACATTACTTGGCCTATTCTTTAATAAGACAGTAAAACAATGAATAAATCAACTTCATGTAATGAATTAAATGAAAAACATGTTTGTAACATTCATTTTACATTCACATCTGAAAGAGTAAGCTTGCGTTACTGCGTTACTTCCCCAAATATGAATTTCCTGTCATCAGTTAACTTTATATTATAATAAATAAGTTCATCTTCATAACACAAGTGAAGCAACAAGATAGCTTACTCTTTGGCTGTGCTGTGTCAAGAGTACATTACAGCTTAGTTTGTATTGTCCCAGCAACCTCTTTAGCTATGATGACTTATTTATGATACACCACTAGCCTCAAGTTCCTTACTGCTTTCATAAAACTTAACTGTTACCATAAAATATAAATATTGAAGCCAAAAAAATAGCTCCAGTCCAATTTTCATGAAGTTAAATCACCAAAAGCCTGTAAAAATAGTCCCCGTACCATGAACAACAACAAAATGTTGCCTTTGCGTCATACTATGGAGATTAAGTAATACATAATAGCAACTATTCTGTGTTGTCAGATAAGTTCTTTGAACAAATATAGCATCTTATCTCTCTTAACATAACTTTGCTTTCCATCCATTCTCCCTGCATTTATGCATTAGAATGACATAGAATAACAAAAACTTCAGTAGTGAAGGCTTGCATAACTTGTGAACACAGATCTAGATGGAACTGGCAAATGCTGTAAGGGGTATGATTTTTTATTATTAACATAGGACTGACCTGAAGTATGTTTTTGTTGGTAACCATTAGTAATTTAAATATTTTTTTTTAATATTCTTTGGCCAGGCAGACAAGCTGTACAACAAATTCAACTTGTCCTTATTTGCCATAACTATTTTAGAGACTTTCAATCATATATCACTAAGAGGGAAAACTTTTTATTTATATAGATTAAACCAACATGTTAACAACAACATATCAAATCGCGTTCAAAACATAAAAACATGTTTAAAACATTAAAATTAAAAACAAAGTGTTCTTTAAGACACAAAGCAAAGATACTGAGAAGTACTTTTTCCATTTTCTGGGTTGGTTGATGCACCGGGGACCCAACTATAGGACCTAACCACAGAGGTGTATGATTTTCATGAAATGTTCCTTTTAAGAAAATCACCTCCGCACATTTAAAGTAGGAAACTAGATACAGAGATGGCGACAAATAGCCTTTGGACTGTCATTTTAAATTAACCTTTAAAATCTAATTATTGGGTTTTGAATATATAGACCGAAATCATTAAGATTTATTTAAATGGAATTTTATTTCATTACAAATTAATTGTATTTCAAGAATGAATTGTTTACAATGTTAGGATAAGTGATATAGATTTTCAAAGACTTGATTTTTTTATTTGGTCACACAAGAGCTTCTTATCCTACTCAAAATAATGTCTTGTTTGTAGATGGAGAATTGTGATCCATGGTGGGATAGATGGGTACAGTAGAAAAGTCATGTTCTTGCATGCAAGTGACAACAACAGAGCCTCGACTGTTCTGTCTTTATTTGTTGCTGCTGTGCAGCTCTTTGGGGTACCTAAAAGAGTTCGTAGCGATAAGGGTGGAGAGAATGTTGAGGTAGCACGATTTATGCTTGAGCATCCAGATAGAGGAACAGGTAATTTTTAATAATTTTTTTTTTATTGAGCATACTTAATATAAAATCATATTAAAAGACAATCCTATTTCATGATTGCTTCTTTTTCCTCTTGATTAGGAAGTTTTATTACCGGACGAAGCGTACACAATCAACGAATTGAAAGACTTTGGAGGGATGTTTGGTGTGCAGTGACCGTTAACTATCATTCTGCACTCCAACATCTCTCCAGTGCCGGTGCTCTGAATCCTGACAGTGAACTTGATATGATTTGTCTTCATTATGTGATGCTTCCAAGAATCAACATGCATATCCAGCTCTTTAAGCAAGCATGGGATCGGCATGCTATTTCCACAGAGCATGGGAGGTCACCACAGCAGCTTTGGATTGAAGGACAGTTACTGAACATGGATCAAATTTGTAACCCACTTTCCGAGCAGGTCTGTTAATTAAGCTATTTTCAAATGCCCTTTTTATCTACACTAAAACATTTCTTATTATACACTAAATTGCCAAACGTTTTGGGAAGAGTTTGTTCTATTCCATCATGACAATGCCCCTGTGTGACATTCAGAAATAAAACATTGATTCAGTCAATGTGGAAGAACTTTAATGCTCTGCATAAAGCCAAGTTCTGAACCCCTTTGAACACATTTGGTGTGACTTTAAATGCAGACTTCGAGCAAATACACATCACTCCACACCAATGGCTTGTGCACATGAGTCATCATTTTGAGACAGGAAAAAGTGCTTTATTATGTATGTAATTACGTTTCTATAAATTGCATTGTAAGGACTATTTTGGCATTGTAGGAAACAGTTTTTAAAGCACCTTTTATAATCCAATTTTTACCCCGATGTACAAGCCATCGATGTGAAGTAACAAGTTTTTGGCTTATAAGTCTCATTTAATGTCAGAACAGCTGGGATCAGGAATTGGCTTAATGCTGATGTTTTCTACAGTGATTAAATCAATTTAATTTATCAATCTTGTCCCATACTAACTAGCATTGTCATGAAGGTGTTCATTGTGCTCTAGTTTTATATAGCCTTTATGATGTGTGAATCATATTTTTATTTTGCCAAGGTGCTAAACTTTTATTTCAAACCTGTTTTAATTTGATGATTGCAAAATATCTTAAATATCAGAGAATATGGTGTTCATAATCATAGTGACTCTGACAAAACATACAGCTTAAGACTAGACCCGTAATGTTTCTTGAGTTGATAGCTTTCTAGTTCATACTTTAAACATATTAAGCGTTTTCACTCAGTGACGTACACCCAGTATATGTTTGCATCTAAATAAATATTTTACGCTCTTCTAGACATATTTGGAGGAGCACAGCATTGACTGGGAGGGACCAACACCAGTGGACAGTGATGACATTATTGAAGTTCCCCCACCACCTGAAAATCTGCACAGTGCAGTTTTTCAGTTTCTTCGAGAAAGAGTTGATCCACTTGGCGCTAGCACTTGCTTTGGAATTGACATTTTATTAGAGACATTACGGATGTCAAGGGAGCAGTTTGATCATTTTTAACATGCATTTAAGGGAAGGTTACCATAGCCTTGTCAGACACAATAATTGCAGCAGTATGTATTGTGAAAATCTGTAAATAGATTGATTTAGACTATCAATACTTTTCTATTTGATGTTAAAAATAATTTCCTTAAGTAGACTTTATACTTATCTTTATACTTTATACAAAATCAAAGACGGTATATTTAAAGACGTAACAGAGACTAAACTAACACTGATTTAAAAACCTATGGATTTATTGATTATTATCAATAAAACAATATTTTGAAACCGTTTGAAATGTTTAATCAATATTGTAAACTTTAAATGCCTTAATCACATACTTGGTTTTGAATCACGCATCTGATGACGTATGGTCTGACGTCATGACTTACGAACGAGGTCAGCACCACGATCTTTCGACCACACAGAGCTTTTGCTTTCCAATCAGGGAAATTTCCTATTTAAGAAAACAGCGCTATTTTATCAAGAGTTTAATCCATTTGACCGATTGTATTGTTCAGCATATATACGCGCGCGCGCATTTGCATTGAATTTTGGTCACAAGTATTTAAAAAGTGTTGTTGTGCTAAGTTAGCAAGTCAGCCATGTAAGTTTCATATCGGTAGGCAAACAGTATATGTAAACCGATAAACTGTTTGAGGTACCTTGATAATTTATTGACTGATTATATGTTAGCAATTGTGTTCTGTGTACATGCTTTGACTTACTCCATAGCTTTCAGTATGAGTCTTAGTCTTTTCTCAGGAACTCTTTTAAGGACGACTTACAACCCAGGGTGAATAGTTTTAATGAAAACTCTTAATGCCTAATATGATATTCTAGTTAGGTTTAGTTAAGAGAAATATATCTGCTGAGTTTTGTTTTCACCAATACACAATAACTGTATATTAAGTCAAATAAATTGACAATTTTAAATAAGTCTACATGTACACCTGTTAACCGAAACTCTTGTGTGCCTATGTCAGACTGCCGTCAGACGGAACTAAGCCTGACAGGTTGGGAAGGACATCTGAAACCTGAATTGTCTTGACATCAGAAAAATGACTGAACTGATCAGATCACTGAAACGGTAAGCGGTGAATATGTGGAGGTTATAATAAACAATGCAAAAGAGTTTATATTTAAGTTAATATAATTGTGTATGCATTTAATTTGGAGCTTACATTAGTGGGTGATATTACATATTTTATGTTAATAACGAAATGTCTTTCGATCAGTTGATCTGTTTTGATTACTTTTGTCTTTGTGTGTTCACCTATGAGGGGGGGGCGTGCTGCTCAAGTCAATATACACTGCATCAGAAGACACAGTCGCTCTGACTCCTGTTTATTTCCCCTCATCAGGCGGTGAGGGTGCTACAAATACCCTGACACACCGGTGCAATGGAGAATCATCTCATCCTCAAAGAGAAGATGACTGAAGAGACAGTAGTGGTGGTCTTCAGGAGACACACCGCCACCAACTTCATGACAGTGGAAGGAGTCAGCCACTTCAGATCCCTGACTCACATGGGTGATGGTGAAAAAGGCCCAGCAATGACTCCTCTCCTTATTTTGGAGATAACTGAGGAAGTATGGAATAAGCGCTGCAATCTTCATCTTATTCTACACCTGATCTTTGGACAGCATCTCAACTGTTTACAACACAGCCTTGTGTGACCACTGCTTCACCCAAACCGCAAATCTCTGCAGAGGGTGCTACAAACAGGCCATCACATTGTTTGAGCTGAGCTTCTCTTCCACCAGGACATCTACAGAAGGATGGGTGTGAGGAACGCTCAGAGGGTCTTCGGTGACTCCAGTCACATTAGTGATGTACTCTTCTTTCTGCTACCATTAGACAGTCCTCAGCATATACTCACAAATCCACTGAACAAAAATAGTTATAGTTTAATAATGTAATATCATATATTCAAATCAAGTCAAAAGTTTACGTCACCTTTGCAGAACCTGGAAAATGCAGAGCATTTGGGAAAAATGAGAGGTATTTTGAAAGTGAAGATTTATTTTTAATACTCTTTCCTGCCCTGAACAACTTATTTCGCAAAAGAAATGTTAACACAAAGTTCACACCAAAGAACAATAAAAGAAATACATTGCTACATGAAAAATGAACAAAACTATATGTACATCAAAAAACATTGAGAGGTTTACACACACCTGACTTCAATGAATGGTGTTGACTTCTTGAGCATCACTGAATGGTTCTTTCGATTGTAATATTTGTGTATGATCAATGTAAAAAGATGAATCTCAACAACATACAGTTACTGTTGGACATACATCAAGTATACAGAAATAATGAAAAAGCAAAGATTCTGGATTAGGCTACCTCTTAAATGTTCTACATTTTCCAGATTCTGCTAGAAGAATGTAAACTTTTGAGTTCAACTGTATTGATAAATGTTACATGATGTATTGTGTATGTTTGTGTCCAAACTCTGTCCTGGAGGTGCTGAACAGTTTAGTTGCAACCTTCCTCTGCAAACCTGCAAGGAGGCTCTACTTTATAGTCTGCATATACTGTTGAGTTTGAGAAAACTACAACCCGTGAATACTTTTGGAACAGCTGTCTTCTCATGTTAATAAAAACTTTCAATGTATTAATGTTAGTAAATAACAGATATCATTTTTTTATAATACTAAATTCAAACGTTACTTCTGAATTGTCTGGAACGCAGAATAAGGTGAGTTAGATTCGGGGCACAATCCAGCTATAAGCTTGTAAAAATGTAATTGGTACAATTTTAATATACTTTAAGTTGTTCCACTTTAGCACACAAAAGTGGGCTAAATAGACTTTAAATTTTACTTTACTACAACTATATTACAACTAAAATATACTTGGTAAAAAATTAATATTCCCCAAAATAGCACTTTTTAAGTGAACTTATCATTAACATACTATGTAACAGCGCGGACGACATAACTAACGAGAGATCAAGACGACATAACGGACGACAGCAAAGACGACATAACGGACGACGGCAAAGACGACATAACGGACGACAGCAAAGACGACATAACGGACGACGGCAAAGACGACATAACGGACGACGGCAAAGACGACATAACTAACGAGAGATCAAGACGACATAACGGACGACGGCAAAGACGACATAACTAACGAGAGATCAAGACGACATAACGGACGACAGCAAAGACGACATAACGGACGACGGCAAAGACGACATAACGGACGACAGCAAAGACGACATAACGGACGACAGCAAAGATGACATAACTAACGAGAGATCAAGACGACATAACGGACGACGGCAAAGACGACATAACGGACGAGAGATCAAGACGACATAACTAACGAGAGATCAAGACGACATAACGGACGACAGCAAAGATGACATAACTAACGAGAGATCAAGACGACGGCAAAGCTTACAAAACAAAGGATTCACTGTGAAAAGACGGCAGGACGACATATACGACGACATCAGCAGACAGCATGAATGTCAAGACGTACTGATTTACCTGAAAAAGACGGCAATGACCGTAAACAAAGACAATTGTATAGTACAAAGCTCAAAACAGTTGACACATTTTTGGCACACATGGAACCCCATAGTAATCAACAGGTGACTTTCGGGTGCGCTTTGGACACATGTGCGCTTTTCCAGCATCGCGCCGAAGCATTCTAAGCACAGCCTGAAAGGTACAGTACAGTACCTACAGTACAGTTATGATCCCACGTGAGTCTGGTTCGACACGGCACGATCACAATGTCCTGGGCACCGTGCTGATGAATGCGCGCAGATGCGTTTTGGGTGCGCAGTCTCCAAGGCAGCGCGTTACGCGTTTGCGTTTACTCATCTCCGCATATACTTAATTGCCGCCTATTCAATGATTTGCTCAGGCGAACCCGTGAAAGCTCCTCTGGTTTCATTCACATGTTTATCCTCACAATCATGGAAAGTGTGAGCAGATAGTTCCCCCTTGTGGTTGTTTATCAATCATTGCGCCAGTTCCTCATTTTGAAACAGGACGGAAGTTCGGGACTCACAGTTGTCTGATAAATTCACAGCAGTCGATGTGTCAACGGGAGCGACTGGATTCAGCATGAAGCTTCAGATAGTGGCGCTGATGGCTTGTTTTTGCCTATCGAGAGCGGATTTCTCTCCTCCGGTGGTGAATATCAGTCTGGATGTGCCTGCAGATCAGAGATGGGCTCCTCTGAAAAATCTCTATGACATTGATTTCTTGCGAGAAGCAGCATCTGCGGTGATCGAGTGAGTACGGGAGAAACGGGTGGTGGTCTCACAAGGGGAACTCCTCCTCAGTAATGCTGCGGCCACACTAAAGATAATCGGGCCGATAAAGTCCCGATGATCTCATCAGATTCCCTCTGGTGTGTAAGAGTGAATGAACCTGATCGGGTTTGGCACGTCGGAACCGCCCATCGCGAATCTTGCATATGCAACATGTTAAAAATGTATAAACAGAAATCCTGATGTAACCCTATAAGACCAAACGCACAAGAACTCACGTGGAGCAAAACAGTACCCAACCTGCTGACAGAAGAATGACAACCGTAGTTATCACTTCAAACCCTTTTCTGTCAAAAGCATTACAAACACTATCATCGTAATTACGACAAATCTCTATGTAGGTGACGACGGTAGTGTTTGGAGTCCGAGTGTGGGAGGCTTTTAAGGTGGAACAGAAAAATAGGTCCTGTGGAGCCCTTTCAGGTGATAATATCAGCAGCTATTTGTTTTACAAAACTGTATTAACATTCTTTTTTAATTACTGTGAATAGCACAATATTTGAGTTGCAAAAATGAAATCTAGTCCTGTGCCACCTTAAATGCTGTAGACAACGCTGCTTGAGCAACCATTAATAATATAAAAAAATGACATAAAAGGTTATATGTACACATTTGTTTATATTGAACACATATATCAAACAAAGCTTACAGTGCAATATTAAATAACTCGTTCTGAAGTCTCGGGAGAATTCGCGGGATTTCCTGCGTTCACTCTCAGGACTCTGTTTGAAATCTGTTGGTGTGTGGCGTGCAGTCTTCGTCATTTACATTACATTTACATTTACATTTACATTTAGTCATTTAGCAGACGCTTTTATCCAAAGCGACTTACAGATGAAGTAATGGCGCACCACACATTAAAGGAGCAGAATGATGAAATCTAGGATTTTTTCTCTTGTTTGCAGTCTCTCAAGATTAAAACAGTTATTTTGGTGTGACCCCAGCATTACGCATTCAGGACTGTTTAGGTCAAAAGGTTAAAGTGGCTGTCCGTAGGAATGACCTCTTTGTCGCCATCTCAGTTTGTAATTGCTACTGCAGGTGATGTGCGGATGTATTTTCTGTACTCGAGTTGTGATTCGGCACAACTCAACTGATGAGTCTGATGTTTTGAGTCTTATGTCACGTGTGGCCTGTGCACCTGTGACAATATTTATAATATTTACCTCTTCATGAATGTGACGAAATGAAGCATAGACGAAAGACACCAAATAAGTATTTCCGGAAAAATACGACCCGACATGGAAAATTACAAACCATTATTACAAGCTTTCCGTGGTGAATCCAGCCAAGGGTAGCGAGATAGTTTTTAACACCGTTTTTTCATGTACTTGCTCAAAAATTGGTTTTAGTTAATTTTTACTCAAAAGAACTTAAGGACTGCCACTTAAGTTGAAAACTTTTTTTCCCAACATGATCATAATTTGCTTCTTTTGAGTGGCAAACGATTTAATGTATAATAGAACTGTGTTTTTCTCACAAAATAGATGCAGCATTGACCCCTGAATCTTATGTCAATGGTGCCGCCATATTGGTAAGGTCAACCGCCCCATTAAACACATGGAAGTGACGTTTTTTCTGGATTGAAAACCAGAATATTTCCATTCTTGACTTTTTATTGTAAGAAAAAAATCTGTCGGAAGGACAGTTATTGTAAAACGTTATTGTGCTTTTTACTCAGATAAACCGCAGCTCCTCGCTTACATATATCGCGTTCTTGTCTTTCCAAACATGGTATGCAGTTTAGTTATTACAGTATTTGTTTGGTAAACCAATCTTTCTGAGAATAATTCATCTTTAAATCCCTTTTTTTCCAGCACTACTGTTCCTAAATGGGTTCACGATGCCATTAAACCTGTAGTGACAGCACTGGAAAAATACATCCCACAGCCGTATGCTGGAGAAATACAGGGCTTGGCTTCAATCTATGGGAGTGACATCTCAGATGTTGTACTTTTGAATTTTGCCTATGAAGTGTCTGCGTATGTATAGTTACTTTCTTTGCGTCAGTGCGTGCAATGCTTACATTTCAACATTCATTGAGGTTGCTTTGCTTTTAATGCAGGTTCTGCACCAGTATCATCACTCAGGACATTAAGGGAAAAGTATACCATGGAAGAAACATGGATTATCCCCATGACGTGCTGAGAAATCTTACACTTGATGTTGTTTTTATTAAAAACGGACAGGTACTGCAGACTATTACAGTGAAACATAACTGTTCATTTTCCCTAATAGATTCAAGTATAGTATAAAAATAGTGTACGTGTGCAGGTGGCTTACAGGGGAACAACGTTTGCTGGTTATGTTGGACTGTGGACAGGACAGAGCCCTAACAAGTTCACAGTGTCTGGCAATGAACGCAGTAGGTAGACCTTAAAACATAATCTGGTGATTTTTTGCATGAGGTTTATTTGTGTCTGTATTTTCACAGATAAGGGACATTGGTGGGAGAATATAATTTCAGCAGTCTTATTAAAATTTTCTCCAGTAAGCTGGCTAGTGCGAAGGGTAAGTAACGTGTATTTTAAAATACCTTTTACATTGAAAGTGTCATGAGGTTTGGACAGAACCCAAGCGCAGGCAGACGTGTTAAAGACCCTTGATGGGGAAAACATGAATAAAAACAAGACAAGACTGAAAACTAAAACGTCCCACAAGGGGGACAAAACAAACGAGGTGCTAAGAATAATAAATAAACTATAAGTCCACAAACTTGAATCCAGGAAACAGGAACACGGGTAATCCAATACAAGGCAGGGTAAACAAGACAGACTAGGAAGAGTAAATGTGCTAAATGAACCGACAAGACACAGAGGGAAACTGGGGTTTGAAGAAGGGAAACACTAACAAGGACTGATGACACAGGGAGAGTGGCGGCAGGTGACATGAATGAAACACTAAAGGAAAGCTAACAGGAGGATTGCACGAGGCAGGTGAGGGGAATGAAACACTAAGGGAAAGATAACAGGGAAACAAGGGGGCGGGGCTAAAGGACGTGACACCGGAGAGAGAGCATTGTGTGACAAACGAAAACAATGCTCTTTCTCAACACAAAACACATGATCCTGCCACAAGACTCGAAAACCAAGACAAGGATCAAGGCAGGATCATGACAGAAAGCACAAATCGAATGTATTTACTGATGTGCAAAATTGATATATTAGAATTACACAACAACATTTCTGTCATCATTTACTCAAGTTTGTTATTTTAAGCCTGTCTTTCCTTACTTTCTTGAATTATGTACCTCAGTGGAACACAAAAAAAAGTCGGCCATTTTAAAGTCGGCATGAAGTGGAAGTAGAGAGTTTTTTTTCTCTATCGTGACGTGTACCCAAATGAAACGACTACTGAAATGAGAAAAAAATGTAGGGCGGGACTTGATTTCATCCACCGACATCTGATTGGATCGTTAAAAAGAGAAAGGTTTGTAATCCATCAGTCATTGCAGCCCTGCCCATTCTTCGTGACCAGAAGTGGTTGTTAAGGTGAACATTTTTGGTTAAAGATGAATTTTTTTGCTCGATAAGAAATTTAAAATAAAATTCAACACTGTGTCATTTTTTATTTCATGCCGACTTTAAACTTCTCATCTCTCTTTGTATTCCACAGGAAAAGGTCACACAGGGTTGGAGAAATTTTTGGATAAACTAATAGAATTTTCCCTTTATTTTTTCAGACTCTTGAGGAAGCTTTGGATTTTCAGGATGCTGTAATGAGACTGGCCAAGGTGCCGATCATAGCCGATGTGTATTACATTGTGGGCGGAGTTCGTCCTGGTGAGGGTGTGGTCATCACCAGAGACAGGAGCAGATCAGCAGATATCTGGCCTCTGGATCCACTCAATGGAAAGTAAGCGGCAAAAAATAAATTATAAAGAAAAACTAAACTAGAATGTTACTTTTCATATGCATGTTACAATAGGTTTTTATGGATATATTGACAGAAATGCAATACATATACATAACTATCTCTTAAGAGGTGTGTAACCACCTTACATAATGAAGCGTTGTGTTTTTATTACCTTAGAATGAGCGATTTCTATCTACATACACCGCGAGTCCTCTTACATGGAGTTCACCATGTTGTTTCTACAGTAGCCCTAAATGTACAAACTGCTCTACAGAGCCTGCTTTTCTAAATATGTTATCTCATTCGGGACAGATGCGAAAACGTGACGACATATAAGTTCTGTGTCAGCCACCGTAGTGCTTCAGAGGGAGGGGTGGCGTGGGAGTTAGCCGTTGGTTGCAATTCACAACCTCACCACTAGATGCTACTATATTTCGTGCACTCGATCTCTAAGGCCTTACTAAACTTGTGATTTGAACGATTTGCCTGTTTTAGCTGGTACCGAGTTGAAACAAATTATGACCACTGGCTTCCTGCCCCTAAAAGAGACCGTCGACGGCAAGTACACAATCAATTATTCATCAAAATCTTCACAAGTTAGAAACAGATTTGGTTTGAGGATTGCTACTCTTGTTCTATTTCAGAGAGGTGGCCATGAAATCATTGAACTCTACCGGTCAAAACCACATTAGTATGAATACTCTGTATCAGGTATATTTTATAGTAATATTAAAACTTTGAATTTGGAAGATTATAGAAATATTGTAGACGTTTGTAATATATCTTGTTTATTTTGTGTATTTTTTATTTTTGTTTTTAAATTGAGCAAAATTGTGAAGAGTACTATTAATAACACATTTGGAATAGAAATGATTTTGCATGCTTATTATCACTAGTAAAGGCATATAGACATGTAATATCATTTCATTGTTACAGGTTTTGTCTGTGACTCCTGTATGCAACAGGTAAGAAGTCACGCTGTACACTGCCTATATTTCCATCACATGACTTCCATTTCACTTGCGTGCCGATCAGTAATGCAAACATACTTCAGCGTACATCCCAGCACTTATCTCATGGTGATGGTACCATGATCTAACAACACAATGCTTAGTTTAGTGTGAATGAATCTCTCTAAGTGTTTATACTTGCATCATCACGGACACTCATTGTTTCAGCCACTGACATTCACAACAGTCAAAGCATTGATCTCTCTCCCGGATGTTGTGAAATCAAAACAGTCAAACATTACTTGTTATTCATTTACTTGTGTTTTTTGTAAACATATGCTGATGTTCGCTAGCTCTAGTTAACAGATTCTGTAGCCATCGTTTGACCGATTAGTTGACCGACTTCTATAACTTTTCCACCCTTTAAATAAATGGTTTTGTATACTGTGGTAGGCTAATTGAGACCGGCTGTATCGTTTGATTTTTGTTGTCCTTATGTTGTTCCAATTGCTTCCATTGTAAACCCCATGTGTAAGTCACTTTGGATAAAAGCGTCTGCTCAATGAATAAATGTAATCTTCTCTCCAGGAACACCGTTTATACAACAGTCATGAGTGCGGCGATGCCCGACAATTACACAACATTGGTCAGAGACATCACAGTTCACCACAACTAACCACTGCTGCAGGAACATTGACTGGTCAGATTTTCTGATGTCATCAGTTATTTATTTATTTGTTACAGATTTTCTTTTCCTTTGATGAACTGTTTATGTTGAATTGTCTTTTCTTATTTTTTTAACAGATGTGTGGCAATGAGTCGTTCATAAATCTTCTTTCTAAATGTAACCAGCAAGTTTAACTGATCTTCTCTTCAGTTTTTCTTAACAATGGAAACCATTGTTATTTTAGTCTCTAATGTTTTAAAAAATTACAGTGTTATTGATCATCAAATTTGTTGTTGTTAAAATACTTATTTGTAATGGTTTCGGAGTTTTTAAGAATAATTTTGAAATATTTTTAGTAGTTGGTAAGAGTTCATTTTTAAGCTATAAGCCATTTAAAATCTTTTTCAGGTCCCTCTAGTGATAGAGCGGAGTGTTGTTGTGCCTTTGTCATTTTGTTCCACTTTAAAAATAAAAACATATTTTACCTTTTAATCTTTGTGTAACAGTTTTTATTTTAGACACATTTTTTACAGTTTTGTTTTACTTCCCTTGAAATTAATTTTCAGTTTATCCATTTGTAATACTGATGTATTTGTTACCATTAGAGGTCAGTCGTATCTTCAGTGTTATTTTTACAAATTATGTAGACTATTGGTTTTGTTGTTGTTGTTACTGTTATTGTTGATTCAGCAACAGTAATCTTGAAATAACATTGATGTAATGACAGCGATATTGTATCCACAGTTCATTTGTTGTTGAATTTAATTGTAAGCAGAAACTTTAACATATTTGATTGTTGCGGTCTTTTTGCTCATTTGACCTGATTCTTATCGAAAAGGTAAGGAATATATGGGATTCATATGTTATTGACTTATAACTCTAATAAATTACTATTGCAATTTATAAATGAAATAATATTTTGTTCTTTCAAGTTTTCAGTGAATAGCTGAACTCTAAACTACAGACCATAAACAACAACTAGATTGGGTGTAAGGATGTTGATGTTTGTAAATTCAGTGAATAATCTGCAGAACCAAATGAATTTAAAAGGGGAATATGAACACTTTAATGATCAACATCAAGAGCGTTTTTAATGATGAATCTCAAACATCTCAGAGAAATGTGCTTTGCGTCCTTTAAGACCCGCAGAAAACCCTGAACATCTCCAGGTTTATTGTATTTATGATAATGACTTCATTACTATTCATAATAACTTTTTACGTTTCCAACGCTAGACGCCAAGATCTTCTGTCCGTAGCCGGTCTAGTTTATTAGATCCAGCAAGGACTACAAGCAAGTAAATTATGATCTAGTTTTGACTATTTATCTACCATTCATGCAAAAAAAATTAAAACTGCACTGGCAAAAAATCATCAAGAGGGCTTATGTTAAAAAATATACTTGTACAGTACAGTAAAATACATGTGAACCTAAATTGTCATGAGTTTAATCTCTTCCAAGATTGTGTGTCTCTGTGGGTCGGTCGATGCGGTAGATGAACTCGGCAGGAAGGAAATATCCCACATACTCCACAATATTCGGGGTGGTGTCTATGTAGTAATGCCCACCCTCACCATGATGACTAAAGCCATGAGTATGCTCCACCCTCAGGTCAAGACCCTGTGAATAGAGTCTGATGTTATTTTAATGTCTTTACTGTAAATAAAATGCAACTAAACAATGTAGTATAGATAACATTTTTATTCTTGAATGTTTAATTTGATGTTGTTCTCCATTCAGTATTTTATAGGAAAGTGTGACCACATTATCAGTCTAATAATATAACATGAAAACCAAAAAATACCCCTGACAGATACTGACAGTAAAGAGACTATGGAGAAGTTTTGGGTCGACACTCACCGGGTCTTTGGACACCATGACAGTTTGACAGATAAGCGGTGCACTGACTTCAAAATGTCTGAGCCAGTTCTCAACATCTTCATTTGTGTTCAGTGGACAGGCGGAGAATTCACGTGGCTTAAAATGCATCAGAACAGGGACGAAATTATGTATACTTCCATCTCATCATTCCCATCTAACGTTTCATTTAATACATTTAAGAACATTACAGTCGCACTCTGTTCTTTTTTTTTTATTGTATATTTACCATGATGTGGAACTTTGCCTTTCCCTTCTGTATGATGAATGTTCCCCCCAGTGCGACACTTTTCTCTTTATAATGCTCTTCCATGGTCTTTCTCATGCAACTCACAAGGCTGAGCTCTCCGCTTCTCCTGCAGGCTCGAACCTCAATGACCTGCAATGACATTTACCATCACCGTTACAAGCGTTTGTTTGTGAATACACACAGTAAGTGCATTTGAATAGAACACTTTAACAATGTTTTTGGGTGAGTAAATAATGCTTATATTTGGGTAAACTATTCCTTTTAATTGAAATTGAAAAAACAAAGTATCCGTTTTTAGACCAGAATCTGACCTGGTCCTTACCTTCCCAGGTTTACCCTCACACGCATAGAGGTTTGCAAGAAGGCCAAAGTCACAGTCATGGAACCTGTCGCTGTATTTCTCCTGCAGACATTTTCCATCCGCTGGGTTGATGGTGGCGTAAAAACTGCCATTTACAAAAGGTCTCCCCTCAGCTTCAGTCAACACCAGAGGCATTAACTGGAAGGTGACAGAACAGAGCAGTCCATTCAAACTGCTTTATAAATCTCTTTGTTCTGCTGAACACAAATGAAGATATTTGGAATAATGTAGGAAAGTAAACGATTTTTCCTAATATGGTTGTCCATGGAGGCCAAGAACAGTTTGGCTTCAAGCGTTTTTCCAAATATCCTTCTCTGCGTTTATAAGAACAAAGAAATGCAAACAGATATGGAACAACTCGAGGGTGAGTAAATGAAGAGATCATTTTAATTTTGGGTGAGCTGTCCCTTTAAGAACACTATTCTGTTTTCAATATTTACATGCAAGATCTGCTTGCTGTGATACACACCTCTCCATTTACCCCGGTGGCTTTGGCGGAGACGGCACCAGCACCAAGTATAAACGCTCCGGGCAGCTCTAACTCCTTAGACACGGCATTCATGTTGTACACCTGAGAAATGGGTCAAGTTAGAAAATAAGAGTGATTCTTTATAATCATGTTCATATACTTTATTAACAAACCTTGTCCAGATGGACCAGTGGAATCAAATAGGGAACACCTCCCACATCTGTAATACGTGGCTTGCCGCACAGACCTGTTTAAAGAGTGACATATATTTTATTAACAGTCTGTTGTTCTTTGACATATGAGTTCAACATACATTTTCATGATAATTTACTCACCCCTGTTGTCAACCAAGATGTTTATGTATTTTTTTCTTTAGTCGAAAAGAAATCACTCAGCTCACGGCTCACGTGGAAAAGGTCACGCTTGACGTAGGTGAAGTAATGACCAAGCGTGACCTTTTCCGTGTGATTACGTGAAGTCGTGAGCGCGCTTTGCAGAACAGAGCAACGTGAGCATTTGTGTGTATAAAGCATATACATTTGATTATTTTTTTTTAAATGACCAATCGTCTCGCTAGATAAGACCCTTATTCATCGTCTGGTATCGTTTAAAGCCCCTTGAAGCTGCACTGAAACTGTCATTTTGACCATCAACCGTTTGGAGTCCATTGAAGTCCACTATATGGAGAATAATCCTGGATTTCTTTCATCAAAAACCTTCATTTCTTTTTCGACAAATGAAAAAAATACACAATTTACTCACGCCTGTTGTCATTCAGAATGTTTATCATGAAAATGTGTATTGAAATTCCTTTAAGGGACTTCTATGCTCACCTTGGACAGGAAACCTGAAAGGATCTTGTGTGAGATCCGGGCAGTCAGTGACAGAGACTTTAACATCAGCAAAATTCGTATTCAGTCCCGATTCCAGCACTGTTACATTCACAACATAATGTATTAGTGATGAAACAACAGACCATCTTTTGGGAATTCATTATGTAGTAACCGTGGTAAACACTCGTTTGTTTTTTTGTAAAATACTTGATCGATGTTTACTTTCATCCCATTACACATATTTGTAATAACCTCTTTTAATTTCGTTTTTTGTGACGAAATGTAATAAAAAGACAAATCAATGTGATGATATGGGTGTAAAACATATTCATCTTGAAAAACCATAAATCTGAGATTTTTTATTACTAACAAGTTCAACAGACCTAAACTCCAGCTAAACTTTGGTGATTTGTGGTTACTGTTTTTACTAAGAATAAAAAACATGGTCACTATGGTTAAACTAACCCTGTACTTGATTTCTAATGGAAATTTGACATAAACATATTTTAATAAAATGCATTTGTCGCATTGTTTGAAGCAGAAGCACCATTAGCAATCCTCTACATTACAAATCTTACAAATATGCATATTACGTGTTATAAATAGTGTTGAACTTTGGACTCGTGTCGTTTGTTTTTAACTGCAAACACAGAAAACACTGCAAGAGAAGGTTAAGTTACCCTGACACAGTTCTTGGAGATGTGGTACGTGAAGCAGGAACTTTTCGGTGTTGCTGGTGGATGTCATTCTTGCGTCTCGTGTCGCAGAATGTGTCAGAATCACAGAATCACGTGACGAGAGGCGCTTGTTCCGCTTTTCTGCTCATCATCATACGACACGATCATCCCGCGCTTAAACAAACTCCTCAAAGTGTTTTGATTGGCCATCCGGTTTCTCCCCGCTCGTATTGGTCGAGATTTTGTACATATATGAAGGTTGGATTTAAATATAATATGAAATACAGCACGTCGAAATGTATATGAAATATAAACACAAGCGCTTGTCAAGAGCCCCTCCCCTAGGCAGCCAATACTCCTTTACCATTGGCTCTTTTATTGGAAGGCGGGCCTTCTGGGTACTGACCGATGCACAGACAGGAATACAGAAATAAATGTTTAGATATCTTAAGAGCACGGGTTTGGATTTACATAAATATATAAAGCGTTTTGTTCTTTTATGGTTTGTTTTGATTATACCATTAACGCTTCACACTCCAGTCCAGTTGGTGGCGGTATTTGTTCGCCAATAAAGGAAACAAGAAGAAGAACTAACCAATGGATTTTTCTGAATCAAATTTGTTAATGTAGTCTTTGGTTCTGGTTCTCTCAAACTGTGGTGATTATCCTGTTTCGTTCTTCAAATGACTTCGTGATTTATTTGTAAAAGTGAACAATTTGAACACCTTTGTTTCGCTTCCAGTAAGGTCTATGATCACGTGCTCTGCGCTGTCAGTCTAACGTTACATACAGTAGGTGGCGCTAATACTCCTGAAGAGCGAACGGCCGGTGAGCGGAATAAAGAAGAAGAAGTCCTGGGCGGAGTTCGTCTAATGGAAGCGATAGCACATGTGGATAACTTTGTCTCGCGAGCTGTCAATTTAATTTACTAACTATTATCTTTGTGTTCGGAGGAAGTCAGTTGCAGAAATAGCCCGAATGACCTCAGCTTCGCTCCGTAGAACTGTTTGACAACTTGCACGTGTTTTAAAAACATGTCTCTCAATGTTGTGAGCTCTCCTGCTCAGACCTTGTGCACTCCTGAGAAGAAGAGAAGGCATGCTTCAGGTCATGAGCTGTCCTCAGACGGGTAGATACTTTTTAATGCTTCATTTATCATAACCTGTTCTATTCTAAGTATTTAATGCAATTTTAAATAAGATTAAGGAGATATCCTTGCTTAAAAACAACCATAATAAACCATAATTTGTATGACAAATGCTATTATGAAGCATTCGCTCTTTGCTTTTGAAACACATACACAATGTGTCTGTGGGCTGTGTTCTGGAGATTATTCCAGTGTTATATTGGTAAGATGTTATCTGTAAAGATCCACAGGAACAGTTTCTATTAAAATCAAAACCTTAACCATAAGATCTGATATGTTTTCTATTGTTTCCAGTGTATTATGTTTACTGTACTTGACTGAAAGTCCTGTATATCCATCTACAGAGACTCTGGTGAAAGCCTGTTTATAACACAGTCAGCTGCTTCAAGGGCCAAAAAGGTGAAAAGGCAAAAACCAGCTGCTCCATCGCAGTCCGTCTCTGCCAAAAAGAGGAGGAAGAATAGGAAGGAGGAATGCAGGCCGGAGGACTTCTTGAAAAGGTGGCAATGTTTAGGTGACTTTGTGATCGCACCAAAGAAACAGTACACGAAACCCAAAAGAAGTGCTCCGAGAAAACATATTCGCCCCATAAAAGGCGTTTTTCCATTTTTGTTGAAGTCACAAAAACAACAGCACCTGACCTTACAGAAGCATCAGGTGCTAGAGGTAAGGAGATGTTAATAATCGTATATGTCAAATATAAACATACTATATAATGTGTATATATAATATTGTTGTTTTATTTATCTGAATTATTTTTTATGTTTGTTTACTAGAACTCGGAAATCGGAGGGTTCTTCAAATGTGTCAAGAAAATGCACGAGTCTAAAGGAAGTCCAAGCATGTTGGAGTTTGTGTAAGTCATAAAAACAAAGCATATTTGTAAATACATTCAAACTTTTCTAAGATAAGTAAACTTCATTCTAGGCCGTCTGATGACTTGGACGAGGAAAACAGCGATCATGAAGTTACAGTGGTGGTGTGTATTGACTAGCTCAAATGTTCTTGTGTGAATGTGAATTATTCATTGTTGTCTGTGCTATAATTCTGTATAAACATGAATGTTAATGTGCAAGATAGTATCAAGTGTACTAATCTGTTGTTGTATTTTAATCGATTTCAGAACAAAGCTGGCTTTGTCCTTAATAAAATCAAGCAAAAATGGCTCACACAATCCATTCTGGAGAGAAGGGTCAAAGATGCGGAGGACAAGAATCTACAAAACCAAAGCGAAACATTGGAGGTCTTGTGTTCAGATTCTGAACTTTCAGATTCTGACGGTTCTGAACAAGCGTACATCATCCGTTTGGGTGATAAAGAATCAGATTTCGGTCACGTGTGGCTAGTTGAGGAGACGCAGAGACTGACTCAAGCGCTGCATGAAGCTGGTAGGATGGATACAGAACGCGGTTTCTTATGTCCGCCACAAGGGGGCACACAGAATCACACCCAACAAAGTGGAACTGAAACTTTATTGCCTGGTGAGGCTAGAAAAAATCACAGCATCACACACAAAACAGCCGGACTAGCATTCGAAGAAACATTATTGTTCATGCAGAACACCGATCAAGACAGTGACATAACTGAAATAGATGGAGAAACTGGTGAATATGTTTCTAAATCTGGACCAGGAACTCCTATTCAGAAAGGTAAGAGTCGAGCGCATTCAGAGGCAGCCGATAAAACGACCCAACGTTCATCTCAGACAATCTCCACTTCTTCTAAAGTTTCTTCGCTGGTCACAGGTAAACGGGAGGAAAATGCTGACGACAATCAATGTTCTGATTCTCAAGACGCTAGCCAGAGTTTATTGGAACCTACTTCAAAGCTAAAAACTAAATTCAAGTCTCCGAAGAAAAGGAGAAAGATTTCTGGCACAGGTGTTGAAGTTGCAGTGATTGACCCAGCATCAGGACCTGTTGAGAGGAATGCTTTTCCTGCTGTTGAAATGGATGATAGTCCTTTGTTTAAACCTGTTGCACTGGGCTTTCTTAGAAGGAAAAAGAAGGGGAAAAAAACTGATACGATACAGTGTGAAACAAATGTGGATGCCAGCGGTAATGACCACACTGGACTCAAAACCAAACACAAAGACGACGAAAGGAAATCACATGAGGACAACAGAACCAACGAAGAACAGTCTTGTGACACAAGCAGGTTGTCTGTAGGTTCAGATGGCACGGATATCTTGCCGCTTAAGAAGCAAAAAGCGAAAAAGCAGAAATTAGAAGAGCGGGATGATGCAGAGCCTAGTGCTGACACTCAAAATGCCCAAGACAGCTGTTCAGTGTCCTGCAAAGCAAAAAAGAAGAGAAAATATGATAACGCAACATTTAACAAATCAAATGGAATTATGGAGGATTCTTCTAAACCTGCTCGCCGTCTGAGTTATTCGTCTAGCGGTGAAAAAACATCAGAGCCCTTGGAGACAAGTAAAGTGGTGGCTTCAGACAGCACAACAGTTAAAAAGAAAAAGAAAAAGATGAAAACACAAGAAGAAGAGTCTGTTGAGACGACTCAGCACAACAAATCACAAACCATAACTGTGTCTTCCAAAAAAACAAAGAAGAACAAAAAGACAGAGAGGACGACATGTGAAGAAGAAGAAACCGCAAATGTGGCAGAAAATCTTGAGATGAGATTGAATGAGTCGATTCATCTCACTGAAGCTCATCAACCTGAGGATACACAGACGACGGAGGAAACTGAAAGATGCTCGTCACCAGGTGTTACTCTTTTAAAATCAGGGAAGAAAAAGAAGAAAAGGAATGGATGTGAGCGGCCTGATGTGTGTCCTGTGTCTCAAGAAGAAAACAGGTCGAGCAGACTAGAGTTTGAAGGAGCAAGTGATGTTCGCAAGCATTTGAAAAGTAATACAGGTGATGCATTAAATGATGCTATACGCAAAAAGAAGAGGATTGTGTCACAATCTGTGGAAACACCTGAGAGGAGAAAGAAAAAGAATAAAGGACATTCAGATGGTGTCATTGAAGACAGCAGTGAATTACAAACTAATCATGAGGTCTCTGAAAACTCTCAGAGTCTGATGTCCACACCATCTGAAATAAGGCCGAAGAAAACAAAGAGGAAGAAAAACGAGGAAATGAAGGAAGCAGATAAAAGCGCATGTCCTGTATCGCTGGCACAAAGTCAGACAAAAGAGACTGACTTAGTCATACAAGAGGACAATGCTGAAAAACAGGTCAAGTGTAATTCTGGAGTGAAAATAAAAAAGAGGAAGAAGGATATTGAGTTAACTGACAATGATGTGGAGAAAGAGACGCCCGAAAGGCCTAAAAAGGAACGGAAAAAAATCAGGTGTGATGACGAAGACACTTGTGCCGAAACTGTTTTGCAGGCGAACAAAATAAAAGATGGAAAGAAGAAATGTAAGCAAAAGGGTGATGGAGAGAACGTTTCAGCGATGGCAGACCATTCAGAGTCTCAGACCGATGATGTGTTGCTGAGCAAAAAGAAGAAAAGAAAAAGCAAGCTAGAAAATGTGTCCGTTCAGGATACCCAAAACTCTTCGATCCACAGTGCGGCTGAAAGAATTGAGACTTTGGTTCAGAATGATGAGGAGGTACCTAAAATAAAGAAAAAGAAGAGGAAAATCATAGTGAATGGTCAGCTTTAGCAAGCAGAAACATAAAAGTGGAAGAGGTTTGCATTTAAGAGGACAGTTCACCCAAAAATGCAAATTATTTAATCATTTATTCACCCTGAATGTACAGTTTGTAAAAACTTTGGTTGTTTTTTAGTAGATGTATTTTTTGATCTTGTTTTAGTGTCTTGCACAGAGACATACTCATTTCTGAATTATCACATCGTATAGCCTCCTATACTTTATTATTACTGTGCATGAATGTGTATTTTTTCTCTCGAAGACTAAATCATTTAAGGTGTTGACAATATAATTGCCATCGAGCAAGCAGTTCATTGAATAATTTCTTAGTTCATTTCTTCATTTGTGAAAGATTTATGCAATGCATAGAAATAAAAATGCAATGACATCATGTGCGTCTTCATTGGCAAGTCGTCCATGTCCCTTTAAATTATTTTTTACCTCTTTAATTTACAAAGAAATCACCATGTTGTGTTTTTTGCTACGTGCAATAATCTTTTCATTTTTTTAAATACGGGAAAATGTCAAATTACAGAAATAAACTGCAAATCGTGAGTAAAATAGAATAAAAACGTCATTTTACTGTAATTTTTCAGCTGCGTTACAGTTTTGTGCGGGATTTACAGTAAAAGTGGTGACGGCTACTGTTAATTTTTTCCGACTAATCTGAATTATAATCGTCATTATATTTGTTCATCTCTATTCTTTGTGATTTTTTTAATCGATTTGCGTTTTTTTGATGCTGTTCTTCGCACATTTCTAAGGATGTTCACTTGCGTCATCTGGTCGTGTTTACGGTTTTTTTCTCGTCTGTAATCCGCTGGGTCATATAATGACGGTAATCGCTCTCGGTAAACCGTTGTGAAACCAGACCCGTGCACGCATATAAGGATGACAGGCGGGCTCAGTCATAGCCTTAAATGATCATTATATAACAGCATTCACAACAAGAGCATTCGGGAAACTTTGCGCTTCGTGCCGCTTCGCTATGGGTTCGCGTATTAATACTCAGTGTTTTCCGGGTGTCAAACGAGTGGCTATTTTCGGGGGCACGCATGGAAACGAGATGTCCGGCATTACCTTGGTAAATATGTGGATAAAGAACGCGGCTGAGATCGAGAGAAACGGACTGGTGACGAAGCCCTTCATAACAAACCCGAAAGCGGTGGAAAAATGTACCCGGTACATCGATACGGATCTGAACCGAGCCTTCACTCCTGGGAATATCAGGTAAACATCACCTGTACCGCGTTATTTATTGTGTATTATTGATGGACGGCATTGCAGCGCGTGTCATATGGACGTGAAAGATACAAACTGTTGCGAAACTTTGATACGCCATTCACACAGGACGCGTCCTTGATCGCGTCAGCCTGCGGATGCGCGTTTGTGCTGAGCGCTTTTTATTCGACGCATCGGATCGACGCGATTTCAAACGCTGTTGCGAAGAGTGAATGTGTATTCATGTTTATTTTGAAATGCAAGAGATGGACAGGACCAGATGTGTGTCTGCTCGTGTCATGCGCTTTAGAAACGTGATCTGAGTCGGTTAAAGAGACATTAACATCCCATGGGACTCAAGTTTTAAAGAGTGACATCTCCAGCCCCCCCACCCAAACACAACAATGGGGGTGTTGCTGTGTTGGATCACTGAACACAATTGAACCAAATACAGTATTTATTCAATTTCCATTTATTTATTTTTGTGTGTGAGAGAGAGAGAGATTATGACTGGTGTTGTTTATTGTAAGTGTTTGTTGCCTTGTTGGACTCCCATTTGAAGCAGTTGGGCTCAAACCCAGCCGTTTTCAGGGTCATGATTGAGGACATTGTCCCGTCCTGAGACAAGCTGTTTCATGTTGAGGTTTTTTCACGAAAATACTCTCTCGGCATCAGCATTAGATGTGTCGTCCACCGCCTCTTCTTCTTCCACCTGTAACATCTCCTCCTTTTCGCCACTTTCTCTGGGCTTTCCTCTCGGGGCGAATGAGAGGATGCTGGCCATCTTTGAAAGACATGATTTTCAAAGTGACCTTTAACAGAGACGATGCAATACACTTTCATTTATTTAGTGCTGATTAAAAGATTAAGCCTATTTGGAGAGAGATATGTTTAATGTACAAAATGTCAGTCATCGTGTGATAACGAAAATATAACTAGGCCTAGACTACTTGTTCTGAGCAGGTGTTGGCTGTAAAACTGTTGCGTTAAATCCTACCCAGATACAATAGTGCCATTTTATGATTGGCTTTTGTGAAGCCTCTTAGGCAGACTCCTTTAAGAGCTCCAGGCTTGATTCCTGTGCCCGATACATTGCATGACTACGCCAAGTATTGTTTTCCAGTGTAGTGAACGTAAACTGGACTTTAAATAAAAACATGAAATAATACTGGTAACAAAATACTTAGGCGGCATGTTAAGTACCATGGATGTCATTACTGTGTGTTTGGATAGCTGACATGCTGTCTTGGAATGTGAAGATTCGGTGCAGCATTTAGTTTAATAAATATAAAAAAATGCCAACTTAACAATGTAAACTATTAAACGTTACCTGAACTGGCTGACACCTAGTAATACAAACAAGACAGTAAAGAAGAGACATAACAGAAACACTCCATTTGCTAACCATCATTTAAGCACACTAGTTAAGTGCGTACTACCAATGAACAACACTTCTACTGAATTTAAGGATTTGTACAGTTTGTGCCATATGACATGGACAATTACTGCCAATGAATCATCATCGTGAGATATGTTTACAGATTAAATGCAAATGTCAAAAAGTAGGAGCTGGAAAGCAGTCTCATTTCTAAACCGTTGATATCGAGTCATTCATATGCTTTGTTTATATAATGACCAGTTGAATATATGTTTAGTAAAATATCATTCTGGTAATAGGACGTTTTTTGGATGTCTGTGGCTTGACTCATTTGGATGATAACTCAAGCTCCAAGTTTACATTAGTCAAATAAGTCAATTATTTAACATTATATGTAATAGCTGATCTAGTGTTTGTCATGCATTGCTCTGTTAAAATAGTTAATTCTACACCTGCATCTAACCGGTTCCTGCAAGGTCCATTTTTGCTTAAGTTTGTACATTCTGTGCCTCTTGCATCCCCATTTAAAAAAGCAAAAATGATTATTATTGTATTGAGACAAACAGTCCTGGTCAGCCCCCACCATGTTTTCAATTTCAAGGGGGAACACAAACAACTGCAAATGGACTTTAATATTATTTTATGCCTGTCCTCAACTTACAGAGAAGAATTCCAGATTCTGGAATTGGATTCTTGAACCTTTATCCCTTTTCTGTGTTTACATGCAGATGTGGTTACTAGTCGAGTCAGTTTTGATTTGTGTCTTATCATAATGAATGTGTTGTTAATATTAATTAGAGATGATTCATCAACAGTGCTCCGGATGAAGAAGGGATGCCATATGAAGTCCAGAGGGCCCGGGAAATCAATAGAATGTTTGGACCCAAGGGAACCCAGGATGCGTACGATGTCATCTTTGACCTTCACAACACCACCTCAAACATGGGCTCCACTCTCATTCTGGAAAGTTCACAAGATCTCTTTAATCTTCAGATGGTGCATTACATCAAAGTAAGAGATGTCACTCACCACGTCGACATTGTTTCATTGTTTTAAATGGATTAAAAGAATTATAATGTATATAGAACTTACTGTGATCCAACTTCTGTATAAATATCTGGGTAATTCCTTGAAAATGTCAATGTTTACCAAAGGTTTTTACTATTCTGACAGCACAGGTAACAACATGTGGTGGTTCAAATACCCATGTGAGGTCTCTCTACAAGTTTTTAAAACGTTTTTATTTTTATTGCATGAAAAAAAGGCATCAGTTGACGTTTTTTCCTACGATCAGCACCAGCGTTGGACCTGGCGCCCAGAGTTAACAAATGCTCAAGTTTGGGCAGACACTGCGCCTGCAGCGGGCGTTTTCAACCGAGCTCCTGTCGTTTTCAGCCGCGTAAATGCGCCTCCGTGGACACAGCCACTAAGGCATCATGTTTATTGCCCTTTTAATATAGAAAACTTGAATAGACTGATATTTTTCTGATGTTTAACCTCTATCAGCAAGGGTTTAGTAAAATATAAACAAATGGTTAAGTGTTTTGGTAACACTTGTGTTATTTCGTTTCAGAAAGCCATGGCTCCACACCGCTGCTCAGTGCTGTTAAATGAGCACCCACAGCTGAAATATTCAACAACACGTTCTGTGGCCAAACACCCCATCGGTGAGTACAAAGTCTCAGCCAAATCCACAGTCTGACCTCGATATTCTAAATCAAGTTGAATATTACCTCTACATGTTAAAGGAAAGCATGGATACACAGATGTGGGTCTGAATTTTGTTGAAATATACAAAGCCTCAGGGATTAGGCTACTCTTAAGACCCCTAGGCGTGGGTGTCAGAATTGAGGGTCACTTGTGTTCGTGAAAGGTCAACTTTAATACACATGAGATTTTTTTTCTTGACATTAAATTGGTCAAATTTTACTTTCGAGATTTATAGCAGGCTTGATCTCTGGATGAGTTCATATTAATTCTGGAGAATTAAATGTCATTACATAAGATATGTCGGACCTACAGGCCATGAATATTAATAAGTGCAACATGTAGCAAAGCTAATTAATATTCATGAGCTTGAACATGCACAAAAATTTCACCTTCCACCTTTTTTTTATCTAACTTTAAGCTACTTTAGAAATCTTTTTGATTCATTTTTACAAAACTCATTTAGCATGATGTGTTGGGATGCCTTACATTAAAACAGGTGTTCTCAACAGGGGGTCCGTGGCCCCAGCTGACTTCCAAGGGGGTCTTCTCTAAAAATTAAACAACATGAGCACTGAAACACATTAAAAAATAATAAAATATATTTCTTGTAATGTGGACCAGTTTTTCAAGCTCTGAAATTGTGAGCGAGGGACCTTTGAATGTTGTTGAATGCAATGGGGCACCTTGGAGTCAGAAAGGTTGAGAACCCATACATTAAAGCAATTTTCTTTTGCCGTTATTGATTTCAACTTTACATTTTAAATGTGTTTGTGTGAATTGCAGGTGTTGAGGTGGGCCCACAGCCGCAAGGGGTTTTACGGAGTAATGTGTTCGTGTCCATGCAGACTATACTGAAGCATGCGCTGGACTTCATTGAGCTCTTCAATAGTGGTGAGATCCATGAATGTTAAACACAGATCAGAATGCACACTAACCTGAAACTTGGTCCTTTAACTAGATTTGCATTTCCTTTGAATTATAACGACACAACACATAATGCGCATCGTACATCAAGCTGGTTTGTTATTTGTACCATAGATGTTTCTTGTTTAAGTAAGTTCAGAATGCATATGATATATGAATGTCTTTATTCCCCTGGCTGACTGATTCGATGCCTGGATAAACACATGTATTGTTGTACATGGATAAATGTCAACGACAGCATCACGTGTACTTTCAGACCGTGGTGAAAACACATTCTCCTTGTCTCACATTAAGCAGGAACATGTTGAACCGGGCGGCTAGTTCCTCTTCTGTTTTGTGACTTGAATACTTGTCGGCTAGCTGGTCAGTTTCCATGTCATTAGTAGTTTCCTGGGTTTTTTGTCTGGGCTGCTTTGTTCTGGATGAATATCTGACTGTAGGCACTCGGACAGGTTTTTCCATCCGCTAATGTTTACCGTGTTAGTACAACATCAACAAAAACAAGCAAAGGTTCTGACATCATGAAAAATAGAGGTTTTTTATTATTTATACTAAATTGAATGTTGTGATGTCACATGTCACTTAAAATGTAAACGAATGACAACATTATATATGTGACTCTGCCTCTGAAAGAAGGCCAAAGTCTCAAAATCTATGTAAGATGACAAACAAACTGTAATATATACTACTATATATGTATATCGTAATATATAAAAATATATTTCCTGTACAGATTAACAAACATAAACAGTTTGTCTAAAAGAAAACGTTTCTAAACAGGTTGATATTGAATGTATATTATTTGTAGAACCAGTTTAATGCATCACATAAAGCATGACTTGACATGTTTTTTAAATGCGATCATTTCAGCACATGCCCGACAGCAATATGTGGGAATTCAAGAATTATCAGCCGATGCTGATCACGAAAAAGACGAAATATTGGCCAATATTTCAGCTACTAATTTAACATATTTCATTACAGACGACGGGCAAAATAGTTCTCATTGACTTGTTTCAGAATATCGTGGAACGAGGAAGCTGCCGGGTGGGTTTATTTACAGAAGCGTTTTTTAAGCCCAGCTGAATCCACCGCCTATTAAAGAAAGCAAAGCTGAAAAAGCACAACATGACTAGAACATAACAAACATGTTTTTAGATTGATTTACATGTGGTGCTTTTATATTAGCGGCTGACTAATAACTCTGCAACAACCGAGTTGGTGAAATGGATCAATTGCTCGTGATTTTCTACTCTTTGAGATCATTTGGCGTTGTGTGTCGTAGGTGTGGAGTTTCCTCCGTGTACAGTGGAAGTGTTCAGAGCTCAGGAGAGAATGGATTACCCTCGAGACACCAACGGCAACATTACAGCCATGGTGCATCCTCATCTACAGGTATTTCATCTGTGAAATGCAGCCAATTGAATTTTATTCATGCATGTAACAAATTCATGACTCAGATGCATCTGTTTACGAGTTATTTTCCTCTCTGTCTCTCCACAGGATTGTGACTGGGAGCCTTTGAACCGGGGTGACCCTATGTTCCTAACGTTCGACGGGAGAACAATCCCTTATGAAGGTGCCAGCACAGTGTACGCAACGTTCATTAATGAAGCCGCGTATTATGAGAAACAGCAAGCGTTTATGACCACATGCAGAGAAATACTAACTGGTAATGCTCTCAGAAAAGCATAGTATTAAAACAAGCTTTCTCTTCTTTCCAAGTAATGGTTCAGCTACTAATGATAATGTTGTCATAACTTTATTATAATTTTTATTCCCTCTAGTGTTGTTTTAACCCCCATGTTTTCTTTGTTCTTCTGAACCAATAGGTAGATTTTTTAAAAATGTTTTTATAATGGGAGTGAATGGTGACTGTGTCTTCTAGAGTCAAAAGCATCATTTAATTACTTAATGCAACTTGCGCCTCTTATACATAAAGTTGCTTCGAAATGATGCCATAGCAAAACAATTTAACATCTGAAAACACTTCTGTTACACAAAAGATATCTTTAAATAATAAAAAAATGTTTGAAAGAAAGTTTGTTTGCCTTTAGGACTTTTGTTGTGTAAAAAGTTGTTTAAGGATGCTTTCTGTGTGCTATTGAACCTTGAAGAGGCGGTCAACACTCACTCCAATTGTCCAAAAACGAAATAAAAATCAAAATGGTTTTGAAGGACAAAGAAAACCAATAGAGGTTGAAACATCGTGATGGGGAGCACATGATGACAAAACACTTTCAAATCAGTATGGCACCTATCAAATTCACAACTTTAGTTTTTGAAAAGATCAATGTTTTTAAAAATTGTGTTTTCTAACGTTTCCAGAATGACATCTTTTGTACTAAAAATGTTTGATAAAATACTTCAATAAATGTAAGGAAATAGATTTCTCGATTAATATCTAGACCTACCTCTTAGCACAGTTTTGTTGTAATAATGTGGTGTATCTCAGGAACAGTCTTTACTGCCCTCGAGCCTGTGATTCAACACACCGTTGACTCTGACCAGAAAAAGCCTTAAAATCTAAACAACCTCCAAGCACTGTGTTTGGACACGTCACGTCTCCTGAATCCGTCTAAACTCTGTTGTTTTGTTTGTGATGTAATAGTTTTTTGTTCAGTTATGCAACCCAACCGTTGCCTTTAGAGATAAGAGTCGGATAAGAAAGTGTTGAGTAACAGGAGCTGGCAGGGTTTCCTTACAGTAACCGATCATAAGAGCGTTGAAAACTGTACAGTAGAGATAAATCAAACATTGTATTTTATGACTTCATAGATTGTTGGATATGTTGCGCAACGTTCACCAGGCACTGAAAACCTTTATCTGGAAGGAATATGATGTTATTGTGAAGAAAATGTGTGATCGTGGTTCTGTGATTTAGTTTCGTGATGTATGTGTAGATCATTGAAAGGCCCATCCATGTGTGTGTGTGTATAATGAAATGGTGTGCGTATAATAATCTATCTATGCAAGAAGAAATAATATATTGTCTTCTATCTTAAATAAGATTCATAAAGATTTATAAATGTTCCTAAGGTTCAGATGGCATTGATTGAAGTTTAATGTTGTCAAAATGTGCTTGAATGTATTTATATGACATAAAATCTTGATTGTCTTTACTAGATTAATGGATTCAGAGGAAATCATTTCAACCGTGTTGAAGCAATATTAAAATATATATTATTAATAAAGTTTAAATTCAACTTTGCACTATTCAAAATACAACTAATAAAAGAAAAGTCCACACAAAATGTAACTTCTGTTATGATCTTTTCCATGGAATGCATATATGTAATTGGATGAAAGCGTCTGTTAAAACTGTGTTGCAGTTGTGTGTGTGGTTCGATAGGATTTAAAGGGATTGTGTTTTACATGTCTGACCACAGGAGGGCAGCACCTGACCATTAACCTTAAAATGATCCAATGCCTTTTTAACTTTATTTATGAAATATGATCTATTTGTTTTGGATGACATTTGCTTGCGTGAATGTTGAAATATGAGTAAATACGAAACATTCAAAATGTAAATGACATATCATTTATCATTAGAGAACAAAAGTCAAGATGTCAAGACAAAAATTTTAATTTATACTAAATTGTACGGTTTTATTTACAGTTTTTTCAGGTATGCAGCTGAAATACAATCAAAAACCGTCAAATGATGTAAATAGACAATTAACAAACATGTAGTTTATGCTGACCCTCCATCAGACATTACAAGCCTACTTTTATTCTAGGACTATCTCTCTTTGGTTGGTATTCAAAGCATTCAAATGCACCGATGCGAATCAAATAAATCATGACCTAATCGGGTCTAGGTTCTCGTACTGTCCAGTCCAATGTGATGACCGTTTATTTGAAGCGCAGCTTAAGCCTGGTGGTTTTGATATGAATAATTGTTGTGCATGTGATGACTGGATGATTATTGATGAGCAGAAAGGTTTGATGGATTTCACACCCTTCTGAAGCTGAAAGGATGAGATGCTCTGGCTGTCAAGAGGTATGATTGCATAGAGTCAATAACTCATCTCCTCTTTTTAATGTAATACAAGATCTCACTCACGCTGTTTTCCCCCACACACTCTTTCAACTATCAAGCGGGCTGTGAAAGTCGGAGGAAAGATAGTGAGGAAAACAAGAAACGATTTATCTTAGGGAGGCAATAATGTGAGAAGTGCTATACCGTTGCAATATCTGTTGGGCAGATTTTTGGCTAGTTTAAAGTAGGCCAATGTAAATATGTTTCTCTGTGTATTTACATTTAGTCATTTAGCAGACGCTTTTATCCAAACAGAGAGTTCATGGAGCAATAAGTCATACAGCAGCAATAATACAATAGGTGCTAATACACAGATACTAGTTTCAACAAAAGCCAGAACAATAGCTGTTGAGAGAAAGAGAGAGGGTTTGATTTTTCTCATTTGACAAGTATTCACAGAAGAGATGGTTCTTAAGTAGTCCTAAGTAATCTTTTCAAACTACTGAACAGCCAATACACAAATACTTTTTACAAAGGGCTGATGTTGCAAAAAAGCAAAAATCCAGTGCACAAACCTCATGAAATATTAAGACACATTCCAGTGTTGCATAACACAGATTTCATTCGAATGTTCGGTGTTAATGCATGAACCAACATGTGTTCAGCCACTCATCATATATTCACCCTCTTGTCATTTCAAAAACCTGTATGACTTTCTTTCTTCAATAGATCAGAAGATATTTTGAAGAATGTTGTCAACTGGACCCCATTCACTTGCATTGGTTTTGTTTCCATACAATAGAAGTAAATGCGGACCAGTGCTTTTCAGTTACCAACATTCTTCAAAGTTTCTTCTTTTGTGTTTCTGCGGAAGAAAGAAAGTCATAAAGGTTTGAAATTGAGATTGATCCATAGAGGAGATATCAACCCGTGATGATCTGGGGCTATCAACGCACACATCTCTCATCTTGAGTTTCTCACAGAACCGCTGGAGCCCAGCCATTCCATTTCTCCAGTGACGTGATGATACCCATATCGAGTTTGTCCTCTGGTGCTTTGCTAATGGTATCGACACGGGGTGAGAAGTGAAATGCGAATAAAGAGTCCTGGCAGCTCTGGACAGGAGATGGATCATGAATTACTCAATTGGCATAAAAGTCTGACCTCAGATGTACTTTAGGATACCTTAATAAAATAGTGTGTGATTCGATGATACTCAATATATATATATATATATACATGAATGGCCTCTGCCGTCATATCGGTGAACAACATACGTCAATAATCAAAGATCCTAAAGATATACAGTAGCTACAGTGAGGGAAATAATTATTTGATCTCCTGCTGATTTTGTAAGTTTGCCTGCTTGCAAAGAAAGGAAGGCTCTATGTATGGTATGTTTAACTGATAGAGACAGAATATCAACCAATCAGTAGAAAATTTGTGTTTGATTTGCATTTCAGTTAATGAAATAAGAATTTGAACCAGCAAGAATTCTGGTTCCACATCGGTTATGTGCCTATACGGACACAGATTAGCCCTGTCAAAGAAAGTACTCCTGAATCAGATTGTTATTTCTATAAAAGATGCCTTCCAACAGAATCTGTATCCTTCATTTCAACCTCTCCACCACCATCGTCCAAGACCAAATAGGTTTTACCTGCATAAACCTTGAATAGGCTCCAGACAGAACCTTGGTTAGAATGAGGCAACTGATGGTGCGATGATTTATTATTATTTGGAAATAGATGAAATATAAAATGACTATCAATTGTCCTTGGTCTGGAGCTCCCCGTAAGATTTCTCTAATGGAGTAAAGATGATCACGAGAAAGGTTAAAGATCAGCCCAGAACTCCACGGATGAAGCTTGTTAATGAGTTCGAGACCACAGTTAGCGAGCAACACTGGTAACACGCTACGCCAACATAGAGTAATAACCTGAAGCACACGCAAGGTCCTCCTGCCCAAGATGGCTCGCCTTAAGTTTGACAATGAACATCAACATGATTCAGAAAAGGCTTTGGAGAAAGTGCTATGAGACTCCTGTATTAGGAGGGAGACAAGTGTCTATGACCCCAAGAACACAATCCCTACAGAGAAGCTCAGTGTTGCAAACATAATGCTTTAGGGCTTTTTTTTCTGTTACGGGTACAGGATGACTTCATCTTGGACAAGAACCTCCCCTTAACTAGAAGATAGGTCGTGGATGTGCCTTTAACACGACAAAGACCCAAAACATATTGCCAAGACAACCAAGGAGTGGCTTAAGGATAGCACATTAAATGTCCGAGCCAGTGTCTAGACCCCAGTCCTATAGAAACTCAGTGAAGGGGCTAATACTTCAATTTGCTGAGCGACAGCCAAGAAACCTTAAAGATTCTCGAGACGAGTGGACTCAAATGTATCCTGACACATGTGTAAACCTGATGACCAACTATCAGAAAAGTCTGACCTCTGTGCTCGCTAACAAGGGTTTCTCCAGTAAGCATAAAGTTATGTTTTGCTCGGGGATCAAATCCTTATTTCACTGACTGAAATGCAAATCAATTTATAACCTTTATATAACATTTCCCCCCTTTTTTTAATACTATCAGTTAAAATAATTTCCCTCACTGTAGCTACATCTGAACTCATGAAACACCGAACCAAATATACACTGCTCAAAAAAATAAAGGGAACACCTAAATCACACTACATTAGATCTCAATGAAGAAAATATCCTGGTTAAAGCTCTTCGCTTACATACTTTGCATAACGTGCGAGAACAAAATAATGTGACAATGGTCAATGAAAGCCAAAATTATAAACACATTCAGGGCCGGAATTACAGTAAAATCACTGTAAAAACATGGAGCTCATTCAACTTTTAAAGTTTTTCCACAGTAACTCATAATGCTGGTCAGTAATGTGCATGCCCCTACGTGCCCGTATGAACTCCCCGCAATGTCTGGGTGTACTCCTGATGAGATGGCACATGGTCTCCTGTGAAATCTCCCCTCAGACCTGGATCAGAGCATCAGCGAGCTCCTGGGCAGTCTATGGTGCTCCTTAATGGCTTTGGATACGTGAGATCCCAGAGGTTCTCAACTGGATTTAGGTCTGGGGAACGTGAGGGGCCAGTCAATGGCATCAATGCCTTCATCATCCAGAAACAGCCTAGAGACTCTGGCCACATAAGGTCGGGTATTAACGTGCAGCAGGACGGCTCTGCACTGCATCGGCATAAGATTTAGAGTTGAGGATTTCATCCCAATACTTCACAGCACAGGGAGGTCTGTAAGACCCTCTGAGAACGGTCCTCCCCAGACCACCCTTGCTGTTGCCTCTCCAGTGTACCTCTTGTCACTTTTATTTGCACCAAAACAAGTGAAAACGGTTCATAATCACTTCTGCTTCCCTACCGGATCCATTGACAGTCCCGAGGGTTCACTGACTTGGTGTGATGATCAGGCGTTCCCTTTATTTTCTTGAGCAGTGTATAAAGCAGGGGTCTCCAACGCGGTGCCCGCTAAACACAGGCCTCACCAATAATGCTCAAGACAGTTGACAAATCTGTGACTATACCGACCAGCCAAGTGCTACATCGTCATGAACGTTTATTATTAGCAAGTGTTACAAGCTTTAATATATTCAGGTGCAAAAATATCTGAATTTGGTTCTGCGAGCGTAAAAATAAGGCCTCGCATGTTTAAAGTTTCTAGAGGATTTGAGATATTTTGGTAGCCCTCGCTTTCAAAAAGGTTGGAGACACGTGGTCTAAAGCATAACAACTGAATCACTGCATACATGTCAAAACCCCAAAATGGCATCACGGTTAAGTTTGACTTTATCCGCTTAATTGAAGTTTGGTAAAGTTCATACGATAACACCACGTGCAAACTGGACCGAATTAAGCGTGGATGTCGTGACGCGTGTTTACGCAACAGGTGGGCCGGGATTCTGCACGTCTGAGCGTGATTGGCTGCGTCCGGGTGACGTCAAGACTTTCCAATGTAGCGGAAGCTGAAAGTTTATATTCGCTTGAAAACTGATCTCGCGTGCGAGCGGATGCAAGTCAGCGCGTGAACTACAAAATGACCGCGGACAACTGACTCTGAGAGGCCGAGCTGCTGTGAAGGATTCCACACGTCTTGAAGGACTTTTCCCCGCTCCGTCGGACTACTTTGACGCGGGATGTGGGAGCAGGAGGAATTCGAGAAGCATTGGAAGAAAGAGTTTCCCGACGGCGAGGTGCCCGTCATGAACCTGAGCTCGGTGGAGGACGTGCGGGCGGAGCTGGAGAGATGCAAAGCCAACGAGAAGGTGTTGCAGCGGGCGCTTTCTGAGGAGAAGTTCAAGGTGATCTACCTGCAGACCACCATCGCGCAGAAGAGTAAAAGTAACGACAGGACGGAGCGCGAGCCCGAGAGGGGGGGAGACACTTACGTTAACGCGTGCAGGGGCAGCAAGACAGGTAAGCCCATCCTCGTCCCCCCTCGCAAAACGCCCTGTGTCCACGAGGCGCCTCTCGACGTCTCTCAGCTGGACGGTAAACGCGTTGGGGACAGCGACAGCGACCACGACTTCGAAGACGAGCGGCTGAACGAGAACTTCGTGCAGAGAAACATCGTCAATCCCAGAAGCAACGTGCGGGAGGGTGTGCGGGAGAACCTTCTGGTCCGGTTGAGTCGAGATCTGGACTCGGACGACGGGAGACTGTCTCCCTCGGTGGCGCCCCGCGGGTCTCACGGATCCGGACGCAGCACACCTGACAGACGCAGCGACGGATACCTGAGCTCCGAACACGACGACTCTTCGTCTGCAGGTAGGGTGAACAAAACCAGAAAATTAACGTTCTTTCACGTAATCTACATATCCCATGTGTGTTTGCGGTCTAACGATGTTTATCTTTATACAAATTATATGTGTGAAGTACCAAAAAAGCGATCATGAATGTCTTCTGAGGAGAAATGATGTATTTGTGGAAAAAAAAACATAGTTATTTAGCAAATAAGTTCAGTTTAAATATGGCGGCCCCTGTACCCTCGTTCACTATCCCCTACATACGTCACTAATTTAGTCACCTTGAAGGGGGGAATAAAAACAGCGAGCGAACTCGGACACTCGAGTGGATGGACAGTTTAGTTGACATGGGGTACACTTGTTTTTGTGGTGCATCATGGGATTGAAGTTGACTCGTTATCTCCACTATGGTTTTGGGGGACACTAAAAATGGCTGTCCTCTGAAATAGGGCACTACATAGGTGTACGCTCTTAAAAATAAAGGTGCCTAAGGTTCTTGACAGCGATGCCGTAGCGTCGAAGGACCATCTTTGGATCCATGAAGAAGCATTTAGTCAAAGGTTCGATAAAGAACCATCTCTTTCTTAATCTGAAAAACCTTTTAACACCACAAAGATCCTTATGTGAAGCAGAAAGGCTCTTCTTTGGCATTGAACCCTTTGAAGCATCTTTTTTTAGGAGTGTAGGTTGTGATTTCAGACAAATCCCTCATTTAAATGGCGTGTGGTTTGATTTAAATTTGCTCTGGAATGCGCACGTTTTGGATTTAATTTAGATTAATATGCTCCTAATATTAATTTTGTGTCTCACTCAGGTTCCCTTCAGCATGAATGTGAACTGACACTGTCACTTATAACACGTATCACAGTCTGATGAAGCGTGTTCACTGAATGTGAGGTGTTCTGCCTTTTACTTCATACTTGTTTTTTGTTCACGAGGAGGATATCAGATTCTCCGGTGTTTGTTTAAAAGAGAAATCAGGACGTTTTAAACAATGTTTTTTTTGCTGAAAAGAGACACTTTATTGTATATACTGTATGTGTATTGAACCCACAAACGGCCAATTAAGCTACAGGAAGATCATTTTATCTTTCTAATGAGTTGTGTTCAAGTGTTTGTCTCGTAATACCACTTTGACACAGACATGAGACATCGTTGCAGATCTAAAAAAAAGGAAGAGTGCTTTCATCTGTGAAAGCTGCTTCTCTGTGAGACTGACACCTGTGTCAGGAGCCTCCAGTTTATGGAGGAAGGTCGAGTTTGAGATTTCTCCACCCTAAACTTTGCATTTGTTGCATGCAACAGTAAAACTGATTTCAGACATCATTGCTGCTGTTCTGTGAGTTGGTCAGTTTAGGGAAGTGCTTCAGGTCACAGATTTTTCAATGGGCTTCCCAACACAGCACCACAAGCGCAGAGACATTTTTGGACGCATTTTTGTTAACGATGATTGCAAATTTGATTGTTTACAAACACCATCTTCTTCCCCTACTATGTGCTTTCTTCAAGCAGAAATACTTCATAGTTTTCGTTATAAAATAGTTTTTCGGACGAAATGTCAGTGTTATGTCATTCAATTTGTAAATACGTAAAGTTACCTGCAAAGGTTACGGATTGCAGTTTTAAGAGGATCGAGGAATGATATTGAGACTAAATGTATTGTTGAGTTGTTCAGTTACTGGAAGTCTGTACACGTAACATCATCATTGTGTGTCAGTGATGTTCTCTCAGATGTTTCAACCGTGTTCTTTGTGACATTTTGAAAGGTTTGATTTGATCTGGGACTCTTAATATGGGATAATCAGGGATTGGGTTTGCAGTGGCAAAGAACATCTGGTCTCTGAAGAGAAAGAGTGTGTGCGCAAGAGAGATATTTGAAGATAGATGGTCAGCCTCAGCAGTGAAAAGTTCTTATAAAGAGTGTTTATAGCATGTTTTAAACGACAAACCTTTTTACCCTTAAAACAGTACGCCGCCTGAGTTCCAGGCTTTTTACACATTGTTTGTTTTATGCTGTGTTCACACCAAATGCGAAACATCAAGAATAGTTTGTAACGTTTAATTCGCGTTTGGTGTGAACACAGCATTAGTCTGTATTTTGTAGTTCAAAACTAGATTATATTAGATTTTATTCTACATCTAAAGTCCGTGTGCTGAGACTAAAACCTTTTAAGCTGATCTGAAACACAGTTTCCTACCAAAGAAACACAACCAGTCTAGATACGGTTTGTTGTATTGTTGTGAATTAACCATTTACATGTGCAGGTAAATGTATGACAAACGACTACTGCATTTAGAAATACTGGTAGAGCGGAATTTACTCTGTATTTGCTTAAAGGGATAGTTCATCCAAAAGTAAACATTCATAATTATTTATAATTTGACCCTCATGTGGTTCAAACCTGGTGCATGACACTTCTGTTGATCGCAGAAGAAGACATGTTCATAAATGGTTTGCAATGACATAAAAGTGAGTAAATTATTATAGATTTTTTTGAGTGTACCGTTCCTTTAAAATGATGGTCCCCCAAAAAGGACAATTCTGTCATAATTTACTCGCCCTCTTGTCATTTCAACAAGTTCTTTGGCTGCGCTCTTTCTTTCGCAGAATACAAAAGAAGATATTTTGAAGGATGTGGGTAACTGAACTTCTTAGTACACTTCTATTGTATGGACACACAAAACCAATGCAAGTCAATGGGGTCCAGTTATCAACATCCTTCAAAATATTATCTTTTGTGTTGTGCAAAAGAAAGAAAGTCATACAGGTTTGAAATAACAAGAGGGCAAGTAAATTATGACTTTTTTTTATTCACTTTAAACTTGGAAGTGACCAAATCTGTTATGAACTCTGTCTGCATCTCCTGATCTGAAGAGAAGAATCATAACCTGTTAAATGTTGTGTTATAAATTGACTCCATTTTTAGTGTAGCCACACACATGTGCTTTTCTTAGTTATGTGAGTGTTTGGTTCACGAGGAGGAGCATCTTATTCCAGTCATTCCAATAAAACATTTGTGAGTTCCCCTGAGTTTCATATAGGCATATAGGGTGTGAGTGCTGCTGGGTATTTAAAGGGAAGCACTGTCTTTATAAGATCAGTATTTACTTGAAGTCATTCAGTGATTTAATTCAGTTAAATTACTTTATAAAAACTAATTAAAAAGCAGTATTGAATCTTACAATTTATCAGTGTAAAACTATAAAAATTTTTGCCTGTAGTTTGGCATAAAATCATATGTTAGATCATGTAATGTATTGTTAAGCGCACAGTGTGCCTGTAAGTGAGGCTTCAATCTAGTTTAGTTTGGGCTAAAATTAGTCTCATCTGCTCCGCCCTTATTGTTTTAGATTAATGACCTGATTGTCTGTCATCATTGTTTCCAAAGCTTCTTTAGATGATGCTTGGGATCCTTTATATCACAGTAAGCTCAAGATTAAATAGATTCTTTCAGATTCGCTTGACATTTGCATATGCCTGATTTGATTCGGTTGTTTTCTGTGTCATGTCTGACTCAGTTCTAGAACGGTTACATCACTCCTTAGTCAAAACTTTCCTATGCTATGAACTGAGCCAGGGCCATGGACCTCAGGGGCCTTCAAAACCTCATGTCATGCTGTCTGAGTCTGCCCAAAAAAGCTTGACGTGACACAGCTTTTAGTGTTATATCTTCCAATATATTTGTATATAGCATCAAACATGTTTCAGTTGAGCATCTATGTTTTACTAATTTGTATACCCTAAGTAATTAATAATATTTAATATATATTATTACAGATCCTAAGTAGACCCAAGTTTAGGGCTGCAGCTATCGGTTATTTTAGTATTCGAGCATTCTTTCAATTATTCCATCGATTGATCAAGTGTGTATATATATATATATATATATATATACACATACACATACGTATACACATATGTATACACACATATATATATATATATGTATGTGTGTGTATAAATGAGAAACATTAATAGAAAAAATTATTTCAAGGGTAAGCAACTAACTTCAGCTTATGCATGATGCATTAAGTGTACCTAAATTAGTTTTAATTTTTCAAAGTTCTGTTTTTATGTTTTGCTAATAAATAGTCAAAAGACTATTTTTATTATGTGTTTGATAGCTTCACTCAGTAAAATGTTCTGAAATAAACTCTGAGCATAGGAGCTCGGAGATGAAGTTCATGTGTTCATGTCCTCATACAGCGCAGATGCAGACAAATTCATAGTTGTGTAGCACGTTAAACACTCGAAGAGACGCAGAAAAGCCAGATGGCATGTGTAAATAACAGGATTATTTAGTTATATGGACTCAACGCAGCCAGATAACAATTTTCACTTGCAAAATAGACTAAAACTAAGTAAAAGCCATTGATTAACGTCACACAGAAACAAGCACAACGACGCACGCACTTCACACAAACAAGCGGCTCTGTTTAATGCACCTGCCAAACTCTGCATATACGCCACAGTGTACACCCCTGCGGATGTGTTTAAATAGCCACAAAGACCACTTTCAGCCTTTGGACATAAAGTAACGTACCAAGAACATGCACACAGTGTTTGCTGCAGTCTCACGGTTGTCGAGCAGAAATGAAAACCTCTGCCCTCTGTATAATTTTCTCTAATTTACTTTGCAGCATCTTCTGTGTTTACATAATATGTCCAGAGTTTGGGGGGCTGTGCGTCAGTATTAATGGGAAAAACGCAGTGCTCCGTGTGTACTGTAGTAGTGTTGGGCAATATTCTCTTTAGAGCTTGTCAATCGACATCACGGCACGTTGCATGCTGGGGCGGCGCCGCCATCTTCGGAGGTTGTTTACTAGCAATTGATACATGATACTCTGTGATCACAAAAAAAAATATTGTATTCCGTTGTCTTGTTTCTGTCCTAAATGACTGCGACTCATTGTTGTGACACCCAGCATGCAACACAACTTTACGTCAGCGCCACATTCTCTATAGTCAGATCGTTCTATCACCAGCCTGTGGATCGGCGATACACGATAGTATCGAGGGCGAGGGGTGGTGCAATTTACGCATTTATCTATGACAAGCTGGATTTGTGGACAAAATCTGGCTAGAAAATGCTCATGTGTGATTACTAAGTGAAGCTGGCAGCATTGTTACTTCACACCTCAACCTTTGAAATGAGAGAAAGTAAACTATTGCTGCAAGTCAATATCATTCATCCAAATGTGTCATTGATGCCTGCATGCGCTGTAATTACTTGATTGCCAAACAGGAACAACTCGTGCTCGGGTTTAAACCCTCACACGCATAGCAATTTCTGCCAGGATAAAGTTATCTTTTGCGCTCAAAAAAGAATCTCAAAACCTACACATTACAACCTATCTCTGGCGAGCAAGCTCTCTTGAACGACGATATACATTATATACAAAATTTGTATATGTTGTGCCAGTGAATACCTTATCAGGGTTTGAGTTTAGAAGACACAGTGGGCTCCTGTTAGAAACATTGAATGAAATTGTGTAATGGAAAGACGTTACTAATTTGCACGATATGGCTGGAGTCGAAAAATAATTTAATTCAAAAGAATATTTAATGTTACATTCCTTCAGTGTAATGGCTGTTGAGACAAGTTCTCGCAGGTAAAGAATAGTGAACAAGCACTTGTGTGTCGAAGCAATAAACACATTTTATAATGTCAAGTTCACACTTTGTTCCGACAGAAATAATACTAACAACCTGGATAATGCCATTGAACCTCGACTTTGCACGTGTTACTCTTGAAGGCATTAGGAAGATGAAATGAAGAGTTTGGTTCCAAAATGAGAACTCGTTTTTAACATTGTTGAAAAATCATGTTTTTGAATGTGCCAATTCCAATTAATAACAATCAAACTGCAGTTGGTTTGTTTTTATCTATACAGGCTAACGAAAATAAAACGGCTCACTGACACAATAAAAATGTAACATAATATTTTTTTTTTTCAAAATCCTCAAATTTTTTAACCAAACTGCAGATTGCAGTTTGACCTGCTCACATAGGATGAGATGCAGATATTCTGCATTGCCCTGATGCTTCACGTGTCTGGACAGATTACATGATTGCTGTATTGTGCAGTTCACGCACTTGTGATACACAATAACACGTTGCAGGTTTGAGTCCTTTTATCGTTCCTATCTTCAGAGACACAACCCTGTAAATACAATGAAATGATGGCAGACCTTTATTTTGTTACTTTAATCAGCAGTTTGTATCTTTAGGAAACTTTCTTGAGCTTTTTAGTGATGATAACCTGATAATATAACTTTCAGCTTTTGGCCATGGTGATAAAGCTTTTGCCATGGAGATGAGGATGTTGAACACTCTTTTTGGCCACCATGGAAGTGAGTAGTGGGCAGGATGTCAGATGTTTTGTGAAGTGGTTTAACAGTGTGCAACATGACTGCATTAGCATCTTTCTGCAGCGGAATACAAACAGCAAACAGACATCCTCAGTTTATAGATTCATATTGTCACGTGTCTTTCTCAACCACAGAGACACCTCGGTTGCCCCCTGCTCAAGGCTGGCACATCCCCAGTAATTCAACTCCTGTCTCGTTGTGATAAGCATCCTGAAAACTAGTTATACTGAAATCTGAGGACAGTTTATTGATGCTTGTAACATCTAGATTTACTGCTTTGGTGATGTCAGTGGTGATAACCGAAGTTATACAATATGGTATTTTGAAAGAAGGTTCCCTTTACTATTAGTATGCATCTACTAGTACATTGTCGCTGTCGTACTTAAAGCTTGTATCTCCAAAACTGTCACTTTATAGAAAGTAAAAAAAACAAGCATTTTTTAAACAATTAAACACTGTTGTCAAGGTGTAAATTATTTGCTAATATTTATTTTCATGTAGCATCAATGTTTTGGTGTATATCAGGGCTGTGCGTTAACTGTTTTTGCATGTAGCATGTCTGCTATAGAGGTTTAAAGTTTTGTTGCACAGGCCAAAGAGTTGTAGCACAAGTATAAAACACCTGTTATATTAGAATAAATTACACATAAAAATATTTATACACCATTTTCTATAAAGTGAATACATATATTTGTCCACATACAGTTGTGTGCTATTAAATAATTTACAATGGTAAACTGCAGTAGAATTGCTCCTCACATACAATGGTGTTTTTGATGTATAAATCAAGTGCATTTAAAAAAACTATTAATCGATTTGATTTTTTATTCATATATAATAGTAGTTAAGTAAATATCATTATACTGTAGTGTTTATTGTTTACCAATTTACTGCTAGAATTCAAAAATTTACAATAGTAAATAAATATTTAAAACAATACAGTGTTTTTAATCTGGATGTTCAAGTTTACAAGACTCATTGCAAAGAGTGTGTGGTTGACGATTTATTTTCTCGAACAGTGAAATGTTAATGAAATAAACTCTCAGATCAGCACTGGAGATGGAGTTCAGGTGTTTATGTCCTCATACAGAGACGCAGACAAATGCATGGGCGTCACACGCCTGTAGTAACGCGTTAAACTATGCAGCTCATTCACAATCATGCAAAACTAGCAGGTGACATATTTATATATGTGACATATTTATAATAATAAATAACTGCTTGCTTTGCTTATAAATGAAAGAGATATTTTTTCTGTTCTGAATTCTTTTAGAGCGCGTTTTACACAACGCTGTCTTGGAATAAAAACTTTAATTCTCATTCATATGATAAGTGGGTTTTGGGGGCCTAAAAATGCAAACTTTGCATTATAAAATAACATTTATACTGAACTATTGTCGACTACATGAATCTCTGAACACCGTAACATCATGTGCATGCGTAACAATGTTAGACAAGCGATTGTTTGAATTCACCGCAAATGTTAATTACATGACATCACCAAATGACATTGTTTTTGCAATGAAATTGTTGTCATCTGTATGTATTTTTTTTAAATCCAGATTTATCTTTATCATTTGTAAAATGTTTCATCATCAGGCACTCTGCTTTCTCAATAGCAGTGTTGGCAACAGCCATCAGAAAAACCCATGTCGGGTAACCACCAAAGTACATTTTTGTAGGTGATAAGGTCCTGGAGCTCGACCCTTTAGAAAGGGCATTTCAGTTTTGACATTTCACTTGACTACTCACAAGATGACTCAAATGAGTACTAGAGTATTTGTGTCCATCCCTACCCTAAAAGATGTGCTGGCTGTGTTGTGTTTTGTACATCTGTGATGAATCTTGCAGTTTTATCTCTGAGATGTGTGCTAACTCAACTGCTGACGGCTCACTGGTCTGTCCTGTTTGCTTGCACACTTCCTGTCAAAACAGAAGTCTTCTACTGTGCGCACTCATGCTTCTCCTGGTTAACAGATACCGTGTGTGCTTTGAGCGTTTCACACCCATACACATTTAGTGTGCATTTCTTCACAGAAAGAGTCTGGATGACATTGTGGGTGTACATCTTCTGATCGGACTTGTGTCATTCTGTCTGACGTCTTTCTATTTGGGTGTCTGGCACATGCCTGATTCTTTTTGGAAGTTGTCTTTCAGCCAATGAGCAATAGAGCAAGCGCTGACTTATTCTTGCACATTTCCTCTTGCTATTGTTCACCGGTTTCTATGTGTTTCAGGAATGCAGATATAAAAAAGCAACAATAAAAAGTGACTTTGATTCACAGTGGAGAATTGTTTGTAAAGTTAAGGGATTGGGTCAATGACTTGAGGCTCATTTTGTGTCCCTGTTGTTTAATTACATTTAAAAGGATAAAAATTTGGAATTAAATCTCAAAACAAACTGAGGACTACACCGGAAGTGACTGACTCGACACGACTAAATACAGTGGAAACGCAATTTCCAAGCAGGTTGTCATGTAAGACTGAAATTTCTTGGAGAATATTTGGGGATCTTTTCAAAAAATGTCAATGTGGTGTAACTGTAAATCGCACGAATACCAAATAATTGATCTTGCTTAAGAAGGTAAAGTTCTCAATCAAACATCATACAAGCTAGTTTGGCATAATCTTACATAAGTCCCTTTTTATTAATAAATAAAAGCAAATGAACACCATTGTTTTGAATATAATAGTACATTTTTGGGAATCGTGTAAGTCAAGTCAAATTCATGAAGTGTCAAGGTGGTATAACCACCATTCAATGAGCAATTTTGTTAAAGCGATACTTCACCCAAAACATTTTAATTCTCTCATCACCCTCATGTCATTTCATACCTTTGTTCTGATGAGAGAAAGATATTTGGAAGAATGTTTGCGTTTTTTGATTCTGTGACATCATTGACTGCCAAAGTAGGAAGAATTAAATGGTTGTCAAAGGTGACCCAGAACTATTTGTGTTCCTAAATCCTTCAAAATATCTCACTTTGTGTCCAACAGAACAACACTATATACAATATTTTTTCCTACTATGCTAGTGGATGAACTGAGAACTGAAAATTGCTAACATTCTTACAAATATCTTTCTTTGTGTTTAAGAGATTAAATACATCGATACAGGTTTGAAACAACCTGAGGGTGATTAAATGAAGACAGAATTTGTGTTTTTGTGTAAACGATCCCTTTAATACCATGCTAGGAGACAAGTGATCACAGAGATGAACCCCTGGTGACACTAACTGCTGCACGCAAAGGTTAGTTAGTAATTCGCTTAAGTGTAGAGTACTACAGTTTGCCTGTAGTTCAGTTTCCTTCACACTCAGGGTGTTACCTGCTTTGGGTGTTTCATTCTTGCTATTTGTTGAAAGACCTTTCCTGGCACAAAAGAGGTTTCACTGAATTGACACGTAGCGGTTGGTCTGTACGCTTTGCTGTCATGGGAACCTCTATAAGAAGCAGACAATGTGGACCACTTTAGAGGTTTGTGGGAAAGATTTTTAATGGTGGCACCCTTCTCTCTTCCTGTCTGTCTCTCTCCCTTTCTCACCCTCTCTCTTTCACTTCACACACTTTTCACTCTGTAGACAGAAGCGGACTGGTCTGCCAAGCTGATTTAGCCCATAATACTCTACTAGCATTTTGAATGATTTAAATAGTCAATAAATCAATTAAATAAAATACTACTGTCGTCCTTTGGCACAGGGTGTTTCAAAACCATGTTAAAAATAATAAAATCAGGTTAAACCCCAGAATCCTGCACATAAATGCTTACTTGACACACTTTCAGTGTCTTCAGACTCCTCTTACACAAGACTATCACTTTTCAAAGTGCTGCATGCATCAGTCTCACTTCTGTCTCACCAAGTTAAATAGAGAAGTAACAAAGATTTCTGATTGAATTGCATTAAGCTTACACAATTCTTAACACATTCACATTGTCTTTTCCAAACCTTAGCGGAAAGAAGCGGTCCATTACAGCTGAGATGATATTAATGAGTGTCCCCCAGGGGTGGACTGAGACTAAAAAGGGTCCCTGGACTTCTTCACAACACCAGGCTCTCAACATAATACACCAGCTTATTGATGCACAAATCATTCTATCACGCCACAATTTAGAAACAAATGTTTCTAAGGACCTTTTAAAGACACATTGCAAAGCCAATAAAACAACAAACATTAAACAGTAAAGGCCAGTGCAGTATTAGCAATAAACAGACATCAGAATAACATAAAACCCTGCCTGAAAATGTCAGTGTAATGTATCTGTAAATAACACTTTACTGACAATGACACGTAATGCACCTGAGTCAAAGATTCAAGTTTTAAGGGTGATGACTTCCTACTTAAGATAATGTACTTAATTGCTGCCAAAAAGGTCGGACTAGACTTTGCTCTTGTTTTATCAAATATAAAGTCCAAAATCAACATACAAGTCTAAACAAAAGTGAGCATTTAGAATTATAAACCGAGAAGAGAGGAGAGAAACATCCACGCTTTGAGTTACATAACTGTGGCTTCAATAAGCATTATAAAACTGTACATTCAATAGAAATTTGAAAACAGTCATTTAATTACCTGTGATAATAGTTCCGCAATCTATTGAATTCTTCAATGTTATTTAAGTCCACCATATAACTTGCACAGTCTTATTTTATGGCTTGAACGGAATAACCAGCAATTCTTAATCCTGGTCCTCGAGACCCCTGGGCCCCGACTCTGCATATTATGCATCTCTCTCTGTTTAACACACCTGATTTTAAATATTTAATATTACAAAATAGGCAGAGCAAGGGGTCTCCAGGACTAGGATTAAGAACCGCTGCTATAAACCGTATGTTTATTTAGGCATGTTAAGTCGAATGCCCGTTAAACATCTTAACTTATGTGCTTTGTCACATAATGTTTCATTTAAAACAGCACAAGAATTCACAAAAGTTAAGTAGTTTGCATCTCTTAACGTTTATCATTTTATGGTCAAGGAACTGGCTTTGTTATGTCTGACTTCCCATATCTCACTTCTTCAAAATCATCAAACTGAATTCGCATTGGTTTCCGATAGTCCCCGCCTACCGAACTTCTGTCTGCCAGGCTTCTTTAATTTAATTGTCTGAAACGTCTGTCTGTCTTCGGTTTGATTGGTTTAGGTTCTGCTTGGCCTTGAATTTGATTGAGCGAAGTGAGAAAATGATTTTTTTATATCTTCCACATTGAGCAGCGGCCCACCGGGAAAACTCACGGTGCTCCAGACGGCCAGTCCTCCCCTGCTCCCACCTGACAGACAGTTACGTCTATAGACGTCTCAAATACTATTCAGACACTGTAGGTAAACATATAAAATGTTTAAATGTCGTTTGATAACAAAGTTAAATATCAACCTTTATTTAAATGAGAGATAGCAGAATCAGGGTTAGAATCATTTTAGACTTTAAAGGGGTAGTTCACTCAAAAACGAAAATGAAGGCATCATTTACTTCCCCTCTTGACAAAAATGGACTTTCCTCTCTCTTTCTCTCTTTCTCTCTTTCTCTCACTCTCTGATGCACACATTGTGTGAAGCTCTCTAGTTGTGAATTTCCAGCTTTTGAGATGTGTGTCTGTGTGGGATGAACTTTCATTCAGACCTTTGCTGTTTCCCGTTGTGATGATGATAATGATGTTGAATAAACCCTAAACACAGGAAGAGAGGGAGGTGTTTGTGTGTGAAGGGGCGCTCTTTACAGTGTCTGCAGGCAGAGCCCACCATCATTTCCGCTTGGTTAAGAAAACAACCGAAGTGAGTCAGGTAATAAACCTCAAAAAAAGATCCTGAAATCTAAAATGTGAGAGAATGTTGTTACGCAACTCATGGCATACTGTGATGCTGCGCGGTGATGCACTGTTGCTTGCTGGTCATTTATCTAACATCGTTAAAGAATCAACAACCAAATATTCATTATAACAATAAATATTTCATAATAAAACTAGAACCGTGTAAAGCCAGCTGTTGAAGTGAGCGCTGACGTGGATGTGTCACTAGATGGCAGCAGAGATGTTGTGTGGTCAGTACGGATGAATGTAAACTAAATAGAAGTTTATTCCAGATGTGAAATGTTTGGTTGGGGTGCCCTTGCCTTTACATCTCTCTTGGTTACAGTCCCCTTAAAATAGTATTTATAAATAAAATGAATATTGTGTATTTCTGTAATATCTGGTCTGATCAATCACTAGTGTTGTGATGTTTTACCAGTGTAATGCTCATTTGCAGCCTTCAGTCAATCTGCACCCACGCACCGCAAAACAGCAAAACAAAACAGCAGCAGCAGCCAAAAGGTGTATCGTACAGTGAGTGATATTCATACATGATCACTGTACCGTGTGATGCTGTGTGCACAGAACAGATATCCGACCACCGAACCCAGCAGCCAATCACAACACAATGCTGTGACCTCAATAGATCAAAGTGATTTCGTTGGGCACAGAATGTGTGGCATCAGATTTACAGAGAGTCTTTGTCTACTCCAAAAATCCTCTTGAAGGACTCTCGAGCTGATCTTGGAACAAATCTCTTGTATCATTTACAGACTTAAGCGTGTAATCTGTATTTAGAGTACATGTGTGGTTGTATAAATGAAGTAGCCCACATTGTGAACATCACATGCATTGTTTTGTATTGTATCGTGTGTGAGAGCGACTGTAGGGTAAGCCGTGTTAATGCGAGAGATGTGGAGCTCCCGCCGCAGCTCGTGTTAATGTCCGTGCAATCAGATCAAATGTTTATGCCTGTTTGTGATTCAGCAGAGAGTGAGAGGACAAGTGTGGTTGGCTTGTTTCTCATGGTCTCCCGTCTGCATGTGGTTTGTCCGTCTTACACGCTGGGTGTCTTTGTTTTGGTTATCCATAAGGCTGCTGTAGACATTTCCCCCACGTTTTAGTGGTTAATCCAGTTTTCAAATGAATATTAAAATATGATGATTGTATATGAATAAATACATATAAATATTATATTAACTTTACTATACTTGCTTTGCAACATGATATTCTTTATTAGAGAATATTATAGAATTATGTCATTCATATTACAAAAATGTAAACTGACTTGCAATTTCTCCCATCTCTGCATCTTTGGTTGACCAGGTGTGACTGTAATAATATTGTCGTGTGTGTGTGTTGTCTTTGTTCAAGCTCTGTGTTCATGGTGCTCATCACCCTCTTTATAAGCGGCTGGACTTCATCCAGAGACAAAGAGCACTGGGTGTGTTTTCTGCAGATTCATATTTAATGAACTGCTACTTATCCCTGGCATGACACGCCTCACACACACGCTTCACGTATCTGTGTGTGTTTGACCTATATTGTACTTCTCTTTTTTTAAAGATCTGTCACTTTGAATAGGACCATTCATAGACTCGAGTGGATTATGCAGAGAGGTTACTTTGTGAACACACACAGTCAGCCTGCTTTAATTTGGGGTCCAAAGGGGTCTCTTGGAAGGGTCTCGGATCTCTGGAGAGACGTGTGTAGTTTAGTCATTGTCTTGTTTATTTATGTGGTGTCACAATAAACTGGTATTAATAATAAGAGTGATATAAAAAGCCATAATTATCGATATTGTAAATGATACACAAATCATAATGTCATCAACTATTCAGCACCTCAAAATGTAAAGAGTCACAAAGGCCACCTTCTGACACTGTTTTATAAATGTGTTGAACTGACCAAATGACAAATAAAATTGACAAAATTCAAGATGAATTCCACTGGTGGCATCATTTTTTAAATTTCAATATAATTATTGCGATAATATATTTTCGAATTCTTTTGACCTCAATAAGTGAAAACCTGATATTGTGACATGTTTTTTTGTGTGTGTATATAGTGTACTTGTGTATGTGAGCGGGGTCTTTGTTCTGGGATCAGTGCTGGCTGTTTTCCATGAGGAGTTGGCGTGGGGGTGATCCTCCCAGAGCCCCTAATTGAAGTTACCGCCTGGCTAATCACAACCCATGGCCCTGTGTGTGTGGTGGGGGGTTTCCTTGTAGCCAAAGGCATGATGCATTAAGTTCTCTCTCTCTCTTTTAATTGGCGTCTTTATCTGTAGAATGAAGGGAAGCCTTGTAAACATTGATTTCATTGTTATGTCCATGTTCTTGACGAGTATCTTGCGTTAAGCAGCTCTTTGTATTAAATAATGATCCTAATGGCAGAAAGAGATCAAGAACAAGTTATATTTGTTACGCATTTTTCATTACATATGAGGATATGTTTTATATGTATATCTTTTAGTTTCTGTGCTAACCCTTAAGGAGGAACTATACAATGAATCACCAACTATAGACGATATGATGGGATGTTCAAGTTATAACACTGACGGATTGATGCTATGTGACGTCGCTGAGAAATGTTCGAGCAATAACATAGTAAAGCCTGTATAAACCACTAGGGCTGTGCAAAATTATCGATACAGCGCAATGCATGAGACAAGCCATACTGGCATAAACATTGCGGAGTTACTGAAAACTGCACTGGTGGAGTGGGTAAATAAAAGAGTCATACTGACAATTTCAGTTTTATGAATAGATTTTAATGTACTTTGTTTTTTATTAACAACATACTGAAAAAAATACGTTTTTGTGGCATTTGCATTTAAATGTTTAATGACTAAATATGCACTTTAAACATTATATGTTCGCTATTCAGTAACACTGTGTAAGCAAGATGACAAATACCTCTTATAAATAGCTTTGTTAATAAGATTGAATGGAATCTTTTGTGTCTGCAGAGTTATCACTATAATGTGATGAACATACCAGAATACCATTGTACACACCAACATGTATTTTTAGCTCACTCTTAATTTGTATTTATTTAAAACAAATTATTGCAATATATCGAACGTTTGTATCGTATCGAATGTATTGTGATATATTGTATCGGGACCCATCTATCGTGATATGTATCGTATCGTGAGGCCCTTGCCAATACACAGCCCTATAAACCACCAACGTTATCGACCAACCATAATAAATATTTATGATTATAATTATAAATCTTTTGACAGCTTCTTGTCATTTATGAATACCGAGCTGGACACATTATTAAATATCACACAAATTATATGCTGGCCTGCAGAAATGTATTGTCCACAAATGCTTTTTCTCTCCTGATGTACTTTTGAATAAATCAAACATGCGAATCTTGCACCAGCGAGTGTGCTACTGTAAATGTCAGTGGTGGTGATTGGCTCTGTTTGTTGCTGGTTGTTTATTGGCTGTTGTCAGAGGATTGTGTTGGGAAGCGTGCCGGCGTGACGCTCGTTCAGTGAGACGGATGGTGTAGAGCACAACATGAACACAAGGATCAGTGAGAATGAAATGATGACACAAGCCCAGAGAGAAATTTGATGTAAGCCGTCTGAACCAGGCCCTTTACACACGTCAATGAATCCTTGCTCGGTCTCTTTACATCCATCTTTGAACTGGCTTCCTGCTCTGTATGGCTTTCATCCGTTCCCCTGTTTTTACTAGTCTTCTCCTGAGAGTCTAGTTTATGTAGAAATAGCTAGCATTCTTAAAAATAAAGGTTCCAAAAAGGTTCTTTGTAGTGGTTATATAGTTATACGCAGAACCTTAAATATACACTGAATCTTTCTGTTGAACAAAAGGTTGTTTATAGAATCTAAATCGGTTGTTTAAAGATTCTTGAGGGAACCAAAAATGGTCCTTCAATGTAATCAAAGAACCTTTTTAACACCTTCATTTGTAATGACACACACGCTGAACCATTAATTGGATTGGTGATTAAATCGGGATGTGATAAAACGCAATTTTCTCGATTAATTCACTTAAAGGCGCCATTCCATGTGATGCCAATTTTCAACCTTTAATCAGTGTGTTAAGTTGCTGTTAGAGCGTAAATAATGTCTGCGAAATGATAAAGCTCAATGTTCAATGCCAAGCGAGATATTGTCTTTAACAGAATTGGCTTTTCAAGGGCTACAGAGAACGGCTGGAATCGGACCACAGCCCTTTACTTCCCGGGTACATGATGTCACTATTCCGAGTTTTTAGATAACCTCCGCACAAAGGAGTACGCAGAAAAGAGGCGAGGACTTCCTCAGAGAGTATTCAACTTAAGCCCAGTATAAAAAGGCAAAACTAACGCTTCGGTCATTAGTGTTGAAACTGGTCTGACGCCAAACGGTCCGGTGTCATTTCCCTCGCTATAGTAATAAAAAAATCTCGAACAAAGATTAACGTTTGCACATGCACTAGCAGACCTGCTTTACATTCTATATATTAGTATGATTGAGCTAATTCTAGAAACATATATCAATCAATTCATGCATCAACTAATTTCGTTTTAAGTTTGGCCTGTTGTTGATGGTTGAAAATGTTTAGTTGACATCGTTTTATTTTATTTTAAATAAGGGAAGACAGATAGCCAATATCCTTAGTGAAAAAAAATCTAGCCACCCTAGTAATGCAGTAATGCACATCGTTGAATGAATTTTAGTTGTTAAGTATTATTTATTTTTATTAATTAATTGTCTGTAAAACATTCTTAACTAGATTGAACTCATAATTCAATATTATATTTGAATAAATATTGAGAAATATATAAAAAGGTTGAAAAATATCAAGCTGTGCTATTTTAGATCACCAGCCATAACACACACAACACAAACACTCTTGTTTTCTGGAGAGAAGGGGGTTGTTACCACGTATCCCCAAATCCCAGTGGAGATCTTCTAATGTAAGAGCTGCTCAAAGAGAGAGAGAGAGAGATCTTGAAGTGCATCATCTGTCTATTGTGAACACAGACATCTTTCTTGTTAAACGTCTATAATCACAGTCAATTTCAAAGTAAGTGTGCATTATCGACATGACAAGAACTGTACATTTGTATTGTGAAAGCATTTCTAGCCTGCATACCAATAGCACAAATATGGTGTACAAATGAAAAAGAAAAATATGTATGAAGTGCAAAGTTGAATAATCACAGTCTCTTTTCAGTGAGATGAATATTACTGTACATCTGTTCTGATGTCAGAAAGTGATTTATACAGTACAGTACATTTTTATCTTCTTTTACATTTACACCAGACACAAAGTATTATGATAAAACTCAATTCAGCATTAAAAGAGATAAGAGTTAATGAATGAGAGAGAGGATGAAAGAGACAGGAGCGAAGTGGGCAGGGATTAAGGGTGGTCAATGGAGATATGACCCTATAAGTTCTTAGCAGGAAAATACAGGCGTTCGGTATGCTTATGCTAAGGCCAGACTAACATTAGTTGCAGTGAAATGTACATCTTACATTAGTATTTTTACACCAAATGTAATGTTAACGAATGATGTGGCTCACGTTTTTAAAAGTGAGCCGAGCTTAACAGCGATGCGTCAGGCCGACGTGTGTGTGAACTTAAAATATTAAGTAGCTTGCGATCTGCGATTTAGGAACACATACAAATGATCTTTCATATTTTCTGTTCATTATAAAATAATTTCTTATATTTTCTGTATATTATAAAGTCATTACAGAGGAAGTGTTAAATAAGACAAGACAATTATTTCCTTGTGGTGATGTACTTTTTTATTCCTTTGAAAAATACAAATATTCGAACATTCGAGCACATCCCTAGCAGGGATTGAGTGAGTGAGTGAGTAAGCAAGGGAGAGAGAGAGGGGGAGTGCTTTTCCATTTCCTTAGCAACGGTTGGCAGTGAGCGGCTCCAGTCTGTTGTGTTACATGCGAGTCAGAGACACCATCGCGCATGGATCTTTCAGCTTCTCAAACTCAAATATGACCATCATCCTCCATCCATAAACAGTCTTGAGGATATTAGAGCGGGCGAGTGAGTGAGTGAGAGAGGGAATAGAGCGGGGGAGTGTACGGAGGAGACGCAGCGCTGGAGGAGACGGCAGGCGGGGAGATGGAGCACCTGAGCGCTCGTGAGCTGCCCAGGCTCTCCTGGATTAATACTCTGTACAGCGGTACGTAACGCCGCTGACTCTTTTCTCACTTCTGATTTTGAACGTGTCGAGTGCGTGTATGAGCTCATGTTGAGTTTTCTTTGAGTGTTTGAGTGTGTTTGTTCACTCATGAATCTGATCGGGTGCAACCAAGTATTAAAAGTATCATGTTGTTTATTATGTGCACTGTAAAAACAATAATGCAATTTACTCGATGTTTTGTGTTATTTGTGCAGGTTTTGCACACCGTTTTAAAGTAAAACATTTGCCACAAATAAAGTTAAATTGACTTTTGTGTCCAAATCTTGCACAAAATAACACACAAATAAGTCAATCTTGTAATAGATTTTTACAGTGTGGAAAATGACATACTGTACTATTACATTTCTATCTTTCTTTTCTCCTCTCGCTGCTGTCTGTTTCCTTCTCTCTTCCCTCGCTTTTCCTCTTCTTACTCCTCTCTTTCAACTCGCTATCTGCCATTCTTCCTTCACGCTGCTATTTGTTTTTCTTCCTTCTTTCTTTCCTTTCTTTCCTCTCTTCCTCTTTCTTATCATTCTGTTATTCCTTTTTTACCTCTTTCTGCTGTCCGTTTTCTTTCTATCTTTTCACTCTTCCCTCTCTCAGCTGTTTGTTTTCTTGATGTCTTTGCTTCGCTAATGTTTTTTTCTTCTTTCATTCCTCTCTTTGCTTTGTTTTTATTCTCTCTTTACTCTCCTCCATTTTTCTTTCTTCCCACTTTCTGCTGTCAGTTTTCCTTCGGTCTTTCCACTCTTCCGTCTCTCTGCTTTTTGTTTTCGTTATGTCTTCTCTTTGTGTTGTCAGTTTCCTTCTCTTACCCCCTTTCTTCCCTTTCTTCGATGTTTGTTCTCTCTTTTTCACCTTTTCTGCTGCCAGTTCCTCCTTTCTTCATTGTCGCTTCATTGTTATTTCCCTCTTCCATCTCTTTCCTCTCTTCCCGGTCTCTGCTGTCTTTTTTTCTTCTCACTTCCCTCTTTCCTTTTTCTTCCCTCTGTTCTCTTTTTTCCTTATCTGCTGTTTTCCTTCTCTCTTTCCTCTATTCACCGTCTTCCCTCTTATTCCTCTTGCTGTCCTCTCTTTGCTGTCTGTTTTCCTTCCTTCTCTCTTTCCTCTCCTCCCTCTCTCTCTTCCATCCATTTTTCATCTGTCTTTACTTTCTTCTCTTTTCCTTTCTTCTCATCCATGTTCTCATGAAAATCAAACAAATGTTCACGTTGACGGGGAGTATGCATCGCACTCATCTGAGACCCAGAGCACATGCTGTTCTCATGAATATTCAGCTGTTGTGTTGACGTTTTACTGACAGATGGGCGCTTTTTCTCCAGGCTGAACGTCTTGTGTGCGGAAGCGGTCAGCAATGGGTTTGTGGGTAATGTTAAGGCTGAAGAGATGCACTTGTTGTGGTTGTTTCGTCTGCCTGTTCGTGCGCTCCAACTGGAAGCTTGAGTTACATAAAGGGCTTTCAGAGAACGGTAAATGGAGGCAAAGGCTGGCAGAATCACACAAATCACTCTGGAGGGGATGGGGGGTAGTGGAGCGAGCGAGGGGAGAGAGAGATTATTTCATTCAGCACGGAGAATCCATTGAGGATTTAACCAGGAAAGGACCTCCTCCGTTCCCCCATAATTTCACACGAATTATACGTGATAAATCACAAATGTAACCAAAATATATAGAAGGAATGTTTAATTAAACTCTCTGTTCCAAATGGGACATAAACAACTACAAACTAAAAATACAAAAAGGAGGAAGTGGAGAGTGTAAAAATGAAACGTACTTCATATCGATATTCTGTGCATCACATCGTTTGAAATGTAATCGATGCATTGATCCATTTTGATGTATTGTTAAATGTATTGTTCATTTCTCCACGTGCACAGTTGTTTTACTTTGTTTAAAAATTTGCAGTTTTTATGATGCCAGTTAAATCAAAGAGAGAAAAAATAATAACCAAATATAGCAAATAAATAGATATTTTTAGTTCCAAATTATCTCCGAAAGGAAAAACTGTCATAGCAGAATACAGTCATCTTTTGCCTGAGACCCTTTAAAAAACGATGAAATCTTCCGTGTGTCACGGTGAAATTTGTAATAAAGGACCTCAGAGCTCATTTATTATAACAATAACAGTGTCTGGACTGGCAGATGTTGTTAACCTGTTTTTTTTCTGTGTTGAAGGTTCAGCCTCATTAACAAAACACAAGATAAAGCCGTTCAATTATTGATGGAAGTTATTAAACATTAAAAGGCTCTGTTGTTTAATAACGGCTTTACATTTGAAATGCATCCACAGAGACTAATATCTGTAATATTGAGGATATTAACAGTCATAGTTTATGTTTTCGTAACATGCCAATGGGGGATTCGTGTTGCCACTGTGTTTTCTTCCCACCGCTCTGTGTCGCGCGGTCATTAGCTATCTGATTATCTATTTGTCTTGTTTTTAAATTGTAAAAGGATTCATTCTGGTTATTAAAGCTATATATTCAAGGTAATGCATCTTTTTATATCTCTTCCTTTTCTCCGCACCGTTTCTTCCATCTGTGATATCATCTCTCATCTGCTGCTTCTCTCTGCTGTTGTCATGGTTTCCTGTCTTCAGAACAGAGTATTGCAGCTCTGGTCAAACTAAACTTTGATAATAGGGATGTTATTAGCAGTAGCTGTTTCAGATTATGCCTACAGATCAATAGATCTAAAAAAATCTATCAAAAAATAAGTTGTATCGAGCACAGCTGCTTAGTTATGTAAGCGAGAGAGAAAACTGCCTACCGCAGGACGTTGACATTTACAGACGTTTTCGCAGCAAACCGTGGCATTTACTAAAGCGGCAAGGCCATACTAGCACTAAAGCTTGATGTCAAGTATGTGATGGATTTACAGAGTCTCAGTGATTCTGCTGACTGGAGGGAGACTCCTGACAGTGATTTGAGAGGGATGCTGAGGTCAGGGTACCACTAACGCAATGAGCCACAGGATGCTGGGTGTTTTACACTGGATTATAGATGTGCATAGTGCAAAACAGCCTCATACATTTTGATACTTTTTTCAGAAGAAATGTTGCGTTGATATGTTAAATACATCTTTGTAAAAAATATTTTTGCTTTATAGCGATTTACATTAATTAATTTACCAGATGTTTTTTTCCAAAGCGAGTAAACAATATTGGAACATCACAAGCAATTTATATTAAGAGTCCACAATAAATAAATTATATAATATCATGTTCATCGTCTTAAGCACAATTTGATGTAACAAATTAATGATTCCAGCTTTAATATGACGGAGTTAGATTAGAGAGTAGAATACGTTTTCTTTTTCTTCTTTGATCTTCAAGATGTCTGTGGGCAGTAAAGTGCCGCCTTGGGATTATTATGTATCTGTAAAGGCGACTCTCGAAACTGGGCGTGATCCGCTCCTGCGTTAGCAAGACAAATCATTTTAGCCATATGGCCTTAAAACACGGGGTGGTTACGTGTGAGAAATGCTCGCCCACACCCTGAGATCAAGTGGAGATTAATGGATCTGTCTGGATATTATTCCTTAGCTTGCGGTGTCTTCAAGTGCATACATTCTGCACAAGAGAAACACAAGAGAAAGATGTTACACAGGAGCTTTCTTTGAATTGAATTTTCTTTGAATTAGCAGGTAGGATGAGATGAGAGCATTTCATTTGTAGCTGTGAGTGTTTCGTGCAAACGATCAGTGAGGTGGGATGCGTTAATCTGATTTTAAGAATGATAAAAGTGTTGAATTATTTGCAGGAGTGAGATCTTTTCCAGAGTAGTTGCAAAATCATTTGAAAACTAGCATAACATCAAGATTGTTGTCAAATGTAGAAAAATTGACAATCAGAATATTGACCTGGTTCCACTTTAAAGAATAATAATGGGTTAATTTCAGCATATCAAGTGTCTGGTTGTTCTCAGTTACTGAGTGCAGCTTTAACATGTCAGAGGAGATCTGGCCCTCCCTGCTGAGACACCCTGCTTTTTTTCTCTATTATTTCTCATTGGAGTTTGAGTTCTCCATTGTATTTTCCTTTTTGTTTTGATTTCTTCCTGTAAAGCTGCTTTGAAACAATTCAACATTGTAAAAAGCACATTATAAATCAAATTTAATTTAATTATTGAACCTGAATTGACACTAAGCAGGGCTCTAGAATGCGATCAAATGGTTGTATTTTCCGACTATTGTGCCAGTTCAAGAAGTTTTTCTCTATGGTCACACCAGTGCGACTTCCAAACTGATCAATGTATAATTTTTGCGTTTTACAAATTTAATACACAGAAATGTTATATTGCGAAAGCAGCGCATTAAGTCACTCATTTACGTCTCCCCTCCTTCAACCATTACTTACCTATCAGTGTCCCCACCCCCAAAGACGTGGCCTAATGTGCGGGTGTAAGAGGCGTACTTAATGCTACGATGAAGCGGAAACGCCGACAGAGCAAAAGAGTGAAACGCTTAATCTTGCAACTGAAATAAACATGTTTTGCCGCCTGCTGAATACAAGATATATATAACTAAATGTGTTGCGTGTATTGTATGCATGTGAAGCTAATGCAGGAAACGTGTTTGAACGTTAAGCACTATACTTGTAAAAGTATCTAACAATACTGCAAAGCATACAAAAGGTTATTGTTATACATCACGGAAATCCTATTTATTTGTGAGTCGCTATTGATGGGGACAGCAGATGGAAAATAGCTTTTGCTAACTATAGTACAAAACATCTTTTCGTAAGATTAATGTATTTTGTACGTTGTCCCTGACAAATAAATAAATTAAATAAAAATGAAAGCCAAACGTGTATCAATGCAGCTTTCTTGAAGAATAATTGCTAAAAGCCTTCAGCTCTCGCAGGTTGTTTGAGATATGCTTGTGCCCAGAGAGTCGGAACACAAAATACTAAACCGGGTTCTCTTTCATTTCTTCTTACTCTTAAACAGACATATAAAAATACGTAAGAATTCCCATATTAAGTAGAATCCTGCAATAGTCTGTTTCGTTAACAAACATATGTTTGTTAAAGTGCTCAAGCTGCATGATAAAGATCTCTGTTTATAATGTTCATCAAACGACAAAGGACCGGCCCAAAAGCACTCACTGATATTATCTGATATAAGCAATTGTGTTCTCTCGTAGGAGTTTTTCACAACAAATAAATGAAGAAAGTAGCTTTAAGAAAGATGTGCTTTAATTTGGTTAGGTGTTGAAAGAGAGGTTACATGTACAATAAAAATTATTAAATCATAAACAATGATTTGTATTAATTTCTAATTGATTTATAAATGTATTAAACACATTTGAATGATGTTTTTTTTTATTAATTTTTCTTTACTCACCCCATGACTGGTCTGGTGCTACCAAATTAAGGGCTGATCGGCACTTTTTGTGTTCTGGTCTTGATGTAGTTTACTCTAAAAAAACATAACTATACATTTATATGTGTGTGTAGGCTTTGTTCTGCATATCTTTCGTCCATTTAAATGAGATGTTTCTCTGAAATAGTTATTTTCTGTCTTCAATGTTTTCCTGTTGTGGCCTACCATTGTGTTGTCAGTGTGTATTGTGTGTTGTCATGGTTGAAGAGATGCCCTGCCCTGCCCAGCTGGTAACCAGGGACCTCTTAACTCTGCCCTCAGAATGTTAACCAATCATAACGCAGTGTAGAGACCACACACCAGATAGCGCATCCAATGGGACCTCTGGCGTGTTTTACTCCACCAGAGAGTCGAGACGTGATTAAGCATTCAGAGCAGTCAAGAGGAAGAGAAGAGGAGGAAGAACGGAGGGGAGGTGAAGAGGGAGCATAGAGGAGCATTGAGTATCCATTAGTAAACAAGAGCAACCAGGAGTCTCTCTCTCTCTCTCTCTCTCTCTCTCTCTCTTTTATACTTGACCCTCTCGCCTTACGGACCTTTCAGTCATTTTATAAACCGTAATTCCTCCCCCATGAATGTTGCCACCATTGACTTCCATTGTAAGAACACCAAACCACTGAGACATTTCTCTAAATATCTTCTTTTGTGTTCCACAGGAAAAAAAATATCATGTTTCGACTGACATGATGGTGCATAAATGATGACAGAAATCCTTATTTTGGGTGAACAGGCTCATGTCAGATCATCCCTATTGTGAAATTTATTGTCTGTCTGATCACACCATTTGTTTTCTTTTCCTGTCTCCCACCTTTACTGTCTTTAAAGTGCAAAGCAAAACATAATCAATAGTTTTGACTGGAGGGAGTCTAAAGTAACTTGGACTCCTCAAGGTTGTCTGAAGGTGTGCTTGCATCAATCTCTCCATCTATTTATCAATGTTTTCTCTCGCACGCTCCCTCTCATCACTCAGGCTGTCAGAGATTGATTGACAGGCTTGTGTTCGGCACAGAGGTTATGTGGGAAAATATACCGGCTGCTCAGAATTGATTCACGTCGGTAATTTGTGATGCTGGAGAAACGGGAGCTGATTTACAACCTGTAGGGTTACTATGCTAAATACAGGAGGAAGACGATTGATTCATCCTGGTCATGACAAAACACATCTGCTCCAGATAATGTGATTGATGCAGTTCCTTTAGTATTTCCTGCAACACTGCACAACGTTTTAAGCTTTCGGGTGATATTGATGCCAAAATGAATTGCTGCTTTTGAGAAGACCCGCAGCCAGGGACCCCAGTGACTCATTACTGTATATGCCAAAGCAATTCTGGAACAAGTTAACTGCAACTTTCCATGTCGATAAGATCTAGTGGTATTTAAGGATGTCAGGGTCATCGTGGCTGTTGTGTCCTGACCCCGTTTTCATCATCAGTACAGATCACTGAGCTTTTTTAATGACTGAGCAGCATTTACCGACGGCACGGTATTGTATAAGAGTTTTACTGCTGACAAGCTTTTTATGCAAGTGTTATGCAACTCCTCTCTCTCTGTCATATTTATATTCAAGCACTGCATTGTCTTCCAGCACAAAAACCTATTGGGTCTGTCCTGTAATGTGAAGTTATACATAACTACTAGTCCTCAGTAATAGTGCTGAGGTGTGAATTGCACCTCCCTTTTAAAGCACTACGTTGGTTTACACAGAACTAAGATGTCGTCACGTTTTCTCGGTTGTTGCTGGAAGGGATACAGCTACGGCCGGAAGTGGTGCAAAATCTCGCCATATAATTACAATAAATTATACATTAGCCTACACCTACCTCAACCTTAAACATAACCTTACAATAATACAAAAATATTAATCAACTGTTTTCTGCATGAAAAAGATTATGCGGTATTGAAGTGCGCATGCCAAGAGGTAGTATCTGTTTCCCTTCTAGTTAAACGTTTTAGATAACGTGTTTATGAAACGCACTCTGTAGAGCAGTTTGTCCGTTTAGGGCTCCTGTAGAAACAACATGGCGGATTCCATCCAAGGGGACCCGCGGTGTATGTAAATAGAAATGGCTCATTCTTAGGGAAAATAATGATAACGCTTCATTATGAAAGGTCTTTATACACCTCTGAAGCTATGTGTATTGTATTGCATTTAAAAAAATTGCACCCTTGATTGTGAGATGTCTGACTTGGCTTTCTCAAATTCATTTTTGCTGAATGATCTGCACATTGTTTGCCGAAAGCATCTTGTAGTAACTTGTGATGCTCTTGTGTGGACTGTTTTGTTTAATAGTGTTTTCTCAAGTTTCTTCTTTAATGTCAGAAGCCTGATGCGTTGGCTGACATTTCCTCTTGATTGTCTGGCTTATTTTATAGTCCTGTAATCAGGATAATGAAATCTGTTTAATTAAAAGCCCTCCAGACTTCAGGGTGCCGTGACATTGTATCGCGCGCTGGGATTTATTTGGCGCTGCCGCTGTTGAAACGGTGTTAGCGTGAAGGGTTTTTGATCTCATCACACATTTATGAGGTTTTGACTGTGGCCTTTTTTTCTGCTCTGTTTAAAACACTACTGCTTTGTTCTTCAGTAACGTGCGTCCAGGGAGCCGGCGTGTAACCCGGCCAACTTCAGGATACCTCGGCTGGGCAGGGTTTTTACACCGCTTGCAATGAGATTATTGACCCACTGTTACTGCTGTATCTCATGAAACTAATTTTAAACTCGCGTCTCAGTGTTTTGTCATTGAATCAATGCCAGCAAAGTAGGGCGGTCAAGCGATTCATCGCATCCAAAATAGTTTACATTATATATGTCTGTGTACTGTGCATATTCATTTTGTGTTTATAACGACATTCACATACATGTGTACATATTTATACAAATTCATTTATTTAATATATAATAAATATAAAATATATTTTTGGGAATTGGTATTTATTATTTGTTTTACCAATAATTACAATTATATATATAAATCGTTATAATTTTTTCTTAAATATATACATGTATGTTTGTATAAATGCAAAATTAAAAGGCACAGTACACAGACTTTTTTGCAATCTGTGTGTTCTGTCTGTCAGTCTCTTCCTTGTGCTCTGAGTGCTGGAATCAGTTGCGTCCATATTATTATTACTGAATGGTCATCTCCATCTGAGAATCGGAATAATTAGGAAGTTTGGGGGATGCTGGAGACCGTTGCCATGGTGACAGCGTGAGCCTCATGCATATGGTGTTTAAAAGGTATTACTTATCTTCATGGGTGCAGGCCTGCTTCACTTGATCTCAGGGCACATCTCTCTCTCTCTCTCTCTCTCTCTCTGTTTATTCAGAGCATCCTCGTGTTGAGAGAAGAAATCCTTCATGCACTATTGTTGAGATGTCAGGTCCTTTAAAAGGTTACTTCAAGCGTGCTGTTCTATGAGTTTGTCTCACTATATGTATTAATAAGGATTTGTTGAATGAATTGCAGAGAGCTGTTAATGTCACCGTCTTCACAAGCTGACCAAGACCTGGTCTGTTTAACCTTACCTGGATAGTAACAAGGATCCTATTTCATTATTGGGCAATTCTTTGCAAGGCGAAAGAAAGAGCCCGCCCATGCGTCAACTGACGAGCGTGTCAAGATTATCTGCTCGTTACTCTTGCGATAGTGAAGTTACGGTGTGTCTTTGGATAAAAGCAAATTGATTTTTTTTTTAATTAAATTCAATAAAACGTAAAGATGTTTAGAAATTGCCATCAGATTGTGTAAAAACATCAGCAAAATGTGCACATCAGCCAAGTGAAATGCTATTGCGACTATATGCATCGAGCACAGAACCTGTCAAAGTACATTTCTGGTAAATTTGTATTTACCTATGACACACCCACATGAATAAACTATAGTAGATCATATCATTTCCTTTACTTAAGCAAATGTGCTATTAAAATATAGAATCATAAATTTAAGTGGGAACATTTTAAAAGGAGAAAATCCTGGACATCACTATTGAAGCATACATCCAGGGCTAAGTAAAATTATAATAATTTATTAATTCTATAGTTTATTATTACAGTTTCGCTGTATTCAAACAAACATATTCACATTGGATGACACAGGAAATAGTTTTTTAAGATTTAAGTGTATGTTTGGCCAAGTCAACATTGTAGCTCTGTAAATAAAGGCACGTTCAACAACACAGCAGTTGTATCTCTACAAGACATACCAGAACCAGTCACACTGAAGCATCCACATGTCTCCAATACTGCGTTATTTTATAAAAGATCCAACACGATGTGATCAGGTTTATTTATATCTGGGGTGGGTATCCAAATCTTTCCGTTAGATTGGGTCTCCCCTGTTAAGAACACTGGACTCAGCAGCTCTGCTTTGGAAATGTGAACTGTTGATGGTTATGGCAAAGAATTCATCCAATGTTAACGCTGCGCATAAATATATAATGCTATTGGCCGTCTACATACATAATACGATATATCAAATGTGCCTGCTGGCTGGAGTTTAATGTCATCATCCCAAGATGTCGCTGTCCTACTTCTAGTGGTGAGAAACAAATGTAGATTTTTACGGTCAAAACTCATGCCTGTGTGGCTAAGAGCTGCACGATTCTGAATAAAATGGAAATCCTGATTTTCTTGCTTAAATTAAAGATCCCGATTCTCTCACGATTCTCATTAACTTTTTTATTTTAGAGATTTACAACCCCTGAACATTAAGGTTATCAAACAAGATGGCAATAAAATAAGACATAATAATACTCTTGGCTTCAATCAATTTTAAAGAAATGAAATAAACGTAATTACGAGAGGGCACGCAATAGCGCTTATCAAGTGTTCTTGATACATCTGGTTTGTATCGGAAAAAAGCCCACACTCTGGAATAAGATCCTCTCTTTGGTAATAAAACAACGTGGGGGTTCTTGTCAGACGTACCTGCACATTGCGCTGCCTCACTCATTTTCTTTAGTTTCGGCTTCTATCTTACTTCTTGGCGAAAGCATCCGCTGTACAGGTGGCGTTAACACGAGCACAACTATCTGTCTTGCGCAAAACCCGAAGTGACGTCATGACGGCCGCTGGGAGTGGTGCGTGTTATCTCGAGAACTGCCGACACTCCGACTTTCCTCTCCTTGGAAATATAATGAGCTGAATCGTTGAAATGCTGGATTAAGATCGTTTGGGGGTCGAATCGAGATCGCAATCTTTTAACGATTAATCGTGCAGCTCTAGTGTGGCTCCTGTGAAATAGTTTTGACGCTGCTCTTTGACATTATGCCTTTTCAATTTATATAAAAGTATTATAACGTCCGTTTATAAGCTTTCAAGCTTACTTGGTATGCCAACAGCCCAACGCTCATATGCAAGACGTAATGGGTGGATATTTAATGAGTAAATGCTTAAGTATACTGAAGCCTTTTTCATATGGGCAAAAATATTACTATCGTACCATTTAAAAAAAAAAAGGAAAACACAGAATTTAGGAAAAGTAGAACTGATGCCCGACTGATGAAAGCAAGATCTGCATCAGAAGCTCTAGAGTTAGTATCTTATTTTGGTTTATGCTGAGATCAGCATGAAGTGGCAGAAATGTAATCTCCTCTGATTTCTGCTGTGGGCTTTAGAGCGTCGGGACTAATAATCACCATCTACCCAACAAATTACATTACAGCTTTTCTCCAAACACAGCAGATCCCGCTGCTGGGTTTGATCTGTGTCGGACGGTGGTTAAGACAAACACACACATGCACACACACATGATCCAGATGCTCTTCATCATTGCGGAGGGATAATCCATTCAACATCGCCTCAAGTTCACATTCAGCCCTTTATATTAATAAGAGATGAATCACTTATTTTGAGATACAGGCTGAAGGCCTACGGTTACATCACTGCCAATAATATATTGAGTTGCAGGTTAGTAAGAGGAGTATTATTTTTCAATGTGTTTTTGTGCTAGAAGTTGATGTTGTTCATCTTTCTGTGTGTAATTGCATATAGTCGCAATAGCATTTCACTTGGCTGATGTGCACATTTTGCTGATGTTTTTACACAATCTGATGGCAATTTCTAAACGTCTTTACGTTTTAATGAATTTAATTAAAAAAAAAATCAATTTGCTTTCATCCAAAGTCGACTGACATTATGGGGTTTCATGCTTGCCTTTTCTAATACTTGTACGTTGTTATTAAATTTACAGTAATCAGAACATCATAAAATAGTTTGGATAAAAAAGCGTCTGCTAAATGTCTAAATGTAGTTTTCCTTTAAATTCAGATTGGGTGTTTTGCAAATTGCTTTTAATCTGACTTTCCGAATTATATATATTAAAGAACATTTTAAATTTCTTCCACCTTTGTAACAATGTAAATGATGAAAAGAACTACAGAAATATAATTTGTGTAATTATCATCTCAAAGTTGTGTATGTTGCCTCGATTATGATGAATGCACCTTGTTGAATCCATCCTGATGTGATGCATTCTTCATATTCAGTGCTTTTTATTTATGGAGCTTATTTTGACTAACATTTTGCTAAAAGCATGCTAATTGTGTCCTGGGTGTGCTGGAGTCAGACATTTGGTTGTTGGCATGAGGTCCGGTGGACATTGAAGTTTTTTTCTGGCATGCTTAGACGGGAAGTAAATCTGAAATCAATGCTATATCAAAAGCAGATTGGTGTGCAACAAAGTGGTACATTAGCTCTTTCAGATGAAAGCATATTTGTATAATGAAAACTGTATTCTGTAGCCCGGTACGCTGTGGTCAAAGTTGCATTGAACTGAATGCATGTTTTCCACAGCTCTTGTGAATGTTGTGAATGCATCAGACAGGGTCTGAACGGTCCGTGGGCTGTCTGTGGGTGTACAATCTGAGTCTGAGACTAATTCTGTCCAAGCAATCGAAGAACATCATGTCCTTACTTTCTCATTAAATGGCCAAAACTGTTTTTTATGCATTTGTTTATTGTAACATTGTGCTGTTCTTTAGTTGTATGTTCTACCTCACCATATGAAAATGAAACATGGTTTTACTACAGTGACCATAGTTTAACTATGACATTAGTAGAATTTACTAGTCTCACTATAAAGTAGTCTCACCATAAAACTGCAGTTTGATAATTAAATTTGTAATAATATTTGTAATAGTTATAGCTAAACCTAGTTGTCTATATTCATACGAATCATCCACCTTATTAAATGGTCACGAATTGCCACTGGAATGTTTTGTTTATCCCTCTAACTGTGTGTTCACATAGAGCTTGAATGAGGCGTCAAAAATGCGCTATTCGCGAGTAGTTGGGCGCTTGAACATTTTGTGTTTACTCGCTTCATTCGCGCGTGAAGTTCGCATCATGGGAGGGGCTTTCTGGCAAGCGGCTCCCGTTTATTGCGAAATGGCTCCTGATTGGTTAACGCGGCGCAAATATTCGGCAAAGTTCAGATTTCTCAACTTGCGCGGCGAACGCTCAATTTGCGCGTTTCGCGCCGCCTCATTCGCGCCGCAAGCGCGTCTATCGCATCTTTGCATTGACTTAACATGTAAATCACTCGCGCTTGACGCCTCATTCGCGCTCTATGGGAACACACCTTAACATGGAGATCATTTTTTTATAGCCATCAACCTTCAGTTCTCTCATTCGGCAATGTGTGAATATAATTAAAATCGAAGTTTAGTTACAGGTAGATTTTATAATGCCTAAATTTTTTGTGTTTTTCAGGTGAATAAGAGATTTTTCCCTATACATTTCATCATTGAGGATTTATTTGAAAATGTCTAAAAATCTTGTCTCGTTCTCGTGAGATAAGTGTCTCGTCACACCCCTAGTTTTAGGATAATCCATGTGCCAATTTATATTTTCTTTGACACTGCAGCTTAAAAATGCGGTTTGAAACTGCTCGGGTTAATGATGTCATAAGCCTCTAACCAATCACATCAACTCATTTGACCCCTGTGGATCAGCAGTTTGAGGCATAAATATACAAAGATGGCCCATAGATTTGGGCTAAAAAGATCAGTGCACTGCTGTGTCAGCTCTCAGTTTCACTTTCAGTTTCCTAAGTGCGATGGAGTGGAGGCGGGGCTAATTAGCATATACATGTTTCTACTCAAACTATGAACCTGGGGTGTAGAGTTACATTCAAGTTATTTTAAGGCAGGATAGATATTTTTCTGAAGAAATATATTTAGATATAAAGTTTTGATGGTTGTCAAAGATTAGTTTTAAGGGAAAATATTATCAACCACGGGGGACTTTAAATTTAGCATTACTGATGTTGCTTTGTTCGTGTATGTGCGTCTATTTACATGTATCAATGTGTTGATAACGAATGTGACGCATTGGCACTGAAGTAGGTCACGGAAACACAAACACACACATTTGATATGTCCTCCTAGGTGTTTTTTGCTTTAGTGAGTTATGGATCCAGGTCTGTTATATAGCAGAAACTTTCTGGCTGTTCGAGTGTTAAGTCATAAATGCTCTGAGAATCAATATGTCTGCTGAAGTCTCAGTACAGGATTTGATTGATCAGTTGACTCGAAGCTGAAATTGTGAAGGGTATAGATGAGAATAGCAATATTTATAGTCATCTGTCTGCTTTTGTTATCAGCTAGGCACAAAGCTAAGGTGAGCTGCATTATCTTTATCATTGTGTTCTGAGTGGTTGCCAAGGTGTTGCTATGCATGACCATTGTGCATCTGCATCCGTCAGACTCGGCACCCACAGTGATGTTACCAGAACGAACATTGATCTTTTGTACACTAGTGCATACGGTACGCTGGAGAATGTTGGGTGTACCATTTTTCAAGTGCAGCCTAGTCTTGTTTACTGCGAATGACATTTCCATACATTTGAATAAAACCTTTTTCAAAAGTTCCTGCTTGTTACACCCATGCTGCGTGTGTGTGTTTGATGTTCCTCCGTGACCATGAATTTCTGGACAATTTTGTGACATCTGGTGAACATGACTTTCTTCTTTGAGGCAGCGTGCGTCCTAAGATCCCTTGTTTCACATCACAGTAAGATGGATTAAGTGTCTGTTCTTTTCTGTTTTTTGTGTGTCTAAATGCGTCCTCTCGGATCAGAGTGTTTGTTTTCATGGACTCGATACCCCGTTTAGTTTAGTGTTAATGCTTAAACTGATTTCCCCGCAAACTACAAGTTAGATCTTTGTAAATCTCTTTAAAACGTTGCTTATACCATCAGATTGATATTGGATTTTCTCTCCCGGTGGATTTATGTCTACAGAGACAATCAGAGTTGATAAAATCCAATAATGCAGTTGGCATACGCGCTAGGAGACGCATGTGACGACCACAGAGTCATAGATGCACTTCAGGCCGGTCGATGTCTGGATTGATTTTCTTGCCCTGTACAGTACGCTAAATACATTAACCAGATGTCATTGCTTAGCAGGGCACGCGCGCTGTGTTTTCAGCTGCGAAAGTGTGTGAAAGTAGGTTTTGACAAATGTCATTTAACATTTACATACAGTTGTGTGTTTTTGTAGCTTGTCTTACCCTTCGCACTCAAGCATGAGAAAAGTGAGACACTTTGGCTCAAGATGTTCATATTATCGATAAATACGATCAATTATACAATAAATTATCCTGAATATCGGTACCGGCCCATAAATGGCCACTTTTTATGTTATCGTATCTGCCGATACCTATATTCCCGATAATTGATCGTGCATCCCTAGTATTATTGCATGTATTGTTTACAGAAAAAGCAATCCCAGAATGCAATTTATTTTCGAGCAAGAGTGCATGTGATTAGACACTGACTTTTTCATATTGCATGCGTGTGTTTTCAATGGATGAGGAACATGCTATTGTGACCAAGTAAAGCGACCGTCAGTCAGTCCGTTGGTTATCATTGGTTGTCACAGTAACAAGCTCAGGGAACACCATGGTGACAGACGTGATGACCCCGCCTCCCCGGGGTCGAGTTGTCATGCAGCTCTTTTGTTTCTCTGCCTGTCTGCGGCCTTGTGGGAGAGTGTGCATTAACACAAACACATTTTTAATGAAGACACGTCTGCTGTGAATACTGCCAAACTCCTAAACGCTTTAATAAGAGCCTGCTGCGTCTACACCCGTGTGGGCTATATTGTGTTTTACAGTTTAAAGAGTGTTCTGGGTTCAACAAAAGTGAAGATGACTTTCTTCTGCAGAACACAGAAGATATTTTCAAGAATGTTGATAACCAGACAACATTGATTTTCAGTGTATAAACGTAAAACCACTGAGATTTCTCAAAATATCTTTTGTGTTCCACAGCAGAAAGAGTCAAAGAGAACCACATGAGGGTGAATAAATGATCAGGGAAGAATTTGTATTTTGGCGTGAATTTTCCCTACACGTTTAATTTGTGAATTTGTCTCAAAACACCAAAGGAAAGGAAATGTATTCTGTCATTTCAGCAGTGCAGTATTTTATGTGCACTTATGATGTATTTTCTGAAAGTGTGTGCATTAGTCAGCGCTGCGTTTCATCTCTGCTGGATTTTGTGTTGCTGGAATATTGGCATAAGAGATAAATCGCGTTCCCACCCACCAAACCGTCAGCCGCAACACTTTGTGTAATGATGCATTACAGCATCTCAAGATGCCCACTCATTTCTCACCACCACTTCCCATCCTGCCCTACAGAGCCTGTCAATAAAACCAGAGGCTCTGCAAACTCCTGCCTGCATGTCCTGCCGTAAATAAGTCATCATTTTCTAGTTGTTCTTTTTGAAGCCTTCCGATTTGCTTTTCTAACCATTCCGTTCACAAACATCATTATTTTTGTAAGATCAGTTATGTTTGGTGATGTAAGTGTCACTCTCCGGTTGTACTTACCTGCTTTCAAACCCTTTTTTATTTCCACAGACTTTAACTACAACACAGACGGCTATGACGGTGAGGCGGCAGAGGACCGCAAGTCTCACGACGGTTCGGAGACGATGCCCTTCATAGATGAATCCCCAACCATGTCCCCTCACCTGTGCGCAAGGGGTCAGGACGGAGAAGCTGTCTCACCCACGCCACATGAAGGACTACTGTCTGGGGTATGACTGTGTTCTTGTGTCTGTAAATATACTTTAGAGAATTCCCTTCAGTGAAACTATGTGTTATACATTATGCAGAAGCTCTGTGTTTATAATAATACTTTATGATAATCCTTTCACTCAATGCACGGATAAACAATACCGACATTAATATTAATTGAAATCCATATCTTGTAGAGTAAATACATATATAACAGGAAATGCATATTTATGTGGCAAAAACAAATGAATGAATTAAACGGTCGCATGTCTACTGCATTTATAATAATTCTTTAAGAATGAAAAGATGCTGTGTTGCGGTCATTTTGGGTTAAGAACCGCACATCACGTGGACTTTGTGTGTTTGTGTTTAGCTGTAATGACTTTTGAGCTGTAATGAATCGCTTCTGATGCTTTTATAAAAGCTCAAGCATCTGTCAGGACAGATGACAGCAACTTCTCTGCTCATGAAAATTGCCAAGACTGACTCTATTTTAGGATTTGCTCTGTTTTGTCTCACAGATGCTGTTTATCGTATAAATGTTTGCTGCGATCTTGTGTCTCATTCGCATTACGTGTTGTTATGGTTTTACTGGAGGTTCTGGAGGAAAATAATAGAGTTTGATGTCTTTCATGGAAATATGAGCTCAGAATCTCTCTCTGTCTCTCTCGCTGTTTTGTTACCAAATCATTTGCATATCTTTGGGCTAAAACTGTTTGCTGAGCCGGTCTGTTTCAGTATGCCGAGTAATGTAGGGCAAACAGTATACTGTACACAGGGTTATTATACTATATACAGGGTTCGACCAAAGCTTTCTGCCGTGTATTTAAACACATGACAGTAAAGCCTTCAGTTCAGTCTCAAGAGACGGCTGATGAAATTGATGCAATCACAGATATAAAAGGATAAAAATATATGATTGCATCAAATGAAGCATGATTTATTTAAAATAATGGACGCACAAGAACTCTTATTGACGAACATTTCATGAACGTTGTGTAAAAGTCTTTTTGGGATTCACAAAAGTCACAGATCCACCCTGGCTCAATAAAATAGTGGATTTGTTTATACAGTATGATGTAATATTTTGAATGAAGTATTATTGTATTTCTAAATAGTCTATTCAGAGTGATGTCATGGTTAATGTGGAGGTGCACCTGTGTTTGCTCTTTTGTGAAATTAATAGAAACTGAATTCAAAATATTCATTCTGTGAAGTTCCCTCATACTTCAGTGTCCAAATGCTCTTCATCAGCTCACCAGTGACAATAAGATGAGATCATGTAAAAGATGACGACATCATCACTGCGAGTACTTGAGTAATGGTTCTTTCCACAAACTTGTTTCATTATACATCACGGTGTTCTTGTTGTATTGCACATTTTAGAGATTCAAACTGACATTGAGGTGTTGATGTGTTTGTCACACCCATTATACGCATGGGTGACTATTTCCATCCTGTGAAACACATTCAAAACTAGAAGTTAATGGGGCGGTTTTCCGGACAGGTCTTTAGCTTAGTTCCAGACTAACTTTAAGGTTAGAGGTGTCTTGATTGAAAAAAACTTATCTTAAAATATATCAGGTTTATGGTTTTGTCTAAAAATGAACACAAATAATGTTTTTCTTTTGTAAAGTAAGGTTGTAAAAGCTTCTTGAATGTCCTGATTCATTTAAGGTCTAGTCCTGGCTTAATCTAATCCTTGTCTAGGAATGTGTCCAGGTTTAAGCTTCTGTGACAGTGTCGCCATCTAGTGGTGGAGTAGTGGAAGCGCAGCCTCGCTGTGGTTCTGGTGCTTTAGTGATACTCCTAAAAACGACTTGCCATGTTTTATATGGCAGATAATAACATCTAATCCATACAGCTTTGAAGTAAGCATATATGTGTTTTATATACTATAATTATGTATTACTGCTTTCAACCAGACCACACACGTTATACAAATTAAAATAAGTTTTACCCAATATTCAATTCAGTTTTGATTCAAGTTATGAAATATTTGGTTGTCAAAAGCTCTCTAGCTTTTAGACTTTTCAGTATGTCTCTTGCGTCATCGAGTGGGAACAATGGTTTTAGTCTCAGGTCCCACAGATGTCATGGTGGTTATTATAAGCCAAAAAACTGTTCGCAAACATTTGGTTGATAAAGGACGTATATGACGTTTTAAATTCACTTATCATGTGTAAGATTTAAAATGGTTTGTTTTTGTTTATAGTCGTGTGCATAGCAGTCTGTCCGATTTGTCAAACATGTAGAAATGTTTTATTTCTCTTATATTCTCCTTTGTTTTTGTTATGCGTCAGAAGCATTTGCTTTAATTCTGCTGTAAACCTTTCTATCACACACGTATCTGCTTAAAGATGAATTTTCGATTCAGTTCATCCATGTTGTATTGAATCATTATTCATTTTAAGAGAAATTTCTCTTTTGTTTGCCACAAAAGTTCATTTGAAAGAATATGATGCATTACACATTATATAACCCCTATAGGTATATATATATATATATATATATATATAAATATATATATATATATTTATATATATATATTTGCTCTAGCACTGCTTCAGTGTTTTTTTGTAACCATAGCGGTGACCCTGTTCATACTTTAAATTACATTTTATGATGATTATCTCAAGCGTGTAGAGTCACACAGACCTTTCTCTCTTTCTCTCGCTCTTATCTTGCGAGCATTGCACTGTGAAGAATACAAATCCACAGAGACTTGCATCATATATCACATTCTGACATCACTTCCTCCCCCAAACTCTTGTTCAGGGTCCTCAGCTCTTGTTTGTACGCATTAAATTAATGAGACGCAAACCCGTCCGTCGTTCATTTATATCAGTGTGATATAAACGAGTGAGGAAAAGGAGAAGCCAGAAAACATCAGGTCGTTGTGACATCATCCATTCCACATCCTCTTTTAAACCATCAGGGATTCCTCACATATAAAAATACCTTACAGAGATCTTAATAAAGAAGCTGTGAAATCCTGTTTCGTTTTAGATTGATGACTTGCTGTTGGTTTAGTTGTGTTTATGCGC